>NC_137827.1:18616722-19104222 GCF_963921795.1 Nannobrachium achirus
CATTGATTGTATTAACATACTCTACCAGGTAGAGAACGTCAATATAACTTGTACAATTGGGGTGGTTGTATTTTGTCTCCCTGCTCCTCTACTGAGGCATTTAGATCGTGTCAAAGGTCATGTCTCACCTGGCTCAGGATCCGACAATTTTGACCTGATGGCCAAGATTCAATTTATCCCCCGAGCAAGCAGGCAGCTGCTATTAGCTCAATGGTAAAAATGTACATGAGTACTAAGATACTTTTCCAAGTCCAACCACTGGAATAAGGGAGAGAGAGAGGAACCTCCCCTCTGCTCTGGGCACATTGATCAAACATGTCTAGTCACGATGACAACCAGCAAGCTCTAAGGATGATTGTACTTGGTTGTGTGCCCGGCGGAGTGTCACGCCGCTGTAAATAGCCGATCTACAGGCTCACAGCGTGCCGCAGCGCGGCGCGTTGTGAGCCTGTAGATCGGCTACTTACAGCGGCAATTACAGTGCATGGCGGGCAAAACAAGCACGAATCGGGGTGTGTGGGAGGGATGCAGCAGCGTTTCGGTTCCTCCCCTGCTGCTGGTGACACGGTGTGACAGCCCGGTGCTGTGACACGCTGTGCACTCCGCGCAAAGCAACAGACCGGGGAAAGCCCCGGCGTCCCAGAGTGCATGCTGGGAAATCATGCCCAGATTGGTGGATGTGTGAATGTATCACATTTGCACGCTGCATGAGCTCAACGCGCGATACACGCACGCACGCACGCACGCACGCACACACACCCACGCACACACACACTCTCTTTCTCTTTAATGCAGAAATACACACACACAGACAGACATAACAATGCTCTCATTGCCACGCGTGCATGCACGGACACACACACACACACACACACACACACACACACACACACACACACACACACACACACACACACACACACACACACACACACACACACACACACACACACACACACACACACACACACACACACACACACACACACACACACACAATTGCGTAGTTGCAGCTGCGCGCACACATTTAATTTAACCTCCTTGGCAGCAGTTGTCATTATCGAAACCAATTAACCTGCCTTGGCTAATATTGCTTTTCAATTAACGCATCCAGTGTGTTCATCCAAATGGCTCTGATAGATCCAGGGTTTGCCATCTCCACAGGAAATACCCAGAGGGAGAAAACACACCCCATTCATGGAGGTTTTGTGATGATGAGTGCTGTAAAAAAAGAAGAAACGCTTTGACACTCACGTGAAAGCATTTTCAATTTGCCAACGCACCTCCCCTAATCCCTGCGGCTACGACCATTAAAGTTAATTGATGTTCAGACCTATAATCGCTCAGAACCATGGCTCTCCCCGGCTTGCCGGCGAAAAGCTTTCTTGAGGTCAAATACCTCTCAGCTGAAGCTCGCGTCCACGTTGTTCTGCATGAACGCTGCCGGACAAAGTGCTGGGGGAACAATGCTAGTGATGAGATGACTATGATGAAAAGATTAAAGACAATTTTGTCAAAAGAAAACAAACAAACTAAACTTTAATGTTAGCGAGGAACTAGTAGAACTAGTAGAATTAAAGTCATTTCATGTTCGGTTTTGCTCGGGTGAAGATCAGCTGAAAATAGCTGATCTAAAGCTTAAAATGAGTCGCGCTGCGACGCATTGTGAGCTTATAGATCGGCTATTTTCAGCATGCAACCAAGTGTAAAACTAGTCAAAAAGAGAGGAAGCACCTGCATTTAAACACTGGCTTAACGAAATGACTATAGTACACTTCATCTTGAGAGATATGGTATTCACTTAAAGACAGAGAGGCACAATTTGATAAGATCTGGCTGCCCCTTGTTCGTTACCCGAGTAGAAGAAACTAAAGATTCGGACGACGATGATGTTATTTCAAACTGACTGTCTATTCTAATGTATGTCCATGGAACAACTCTTTTTGATGTTCTATTATGTGGTACGTAACTGAGCAAGCAGTAGGGGTGGGAGGGAATGAAGGGGTTCTTTTCATGTTGTGTTATTTGATTTTGTATTTTATTTGTTTTCTTGCTCTTTTCGTTCTCTCTCGTCTTCTTTCTTCTTTCCTTTGATTTTGCTGAGACAGAACTCTTGATAATCTGTTGGCAATAAAACATATTTGACAAAAAAAAGTGTAAAACGAGTCACTAAGACGCCAGTAAGGCCAGCCAAAGAACATTTTAGTCAACTAAATCAACTGTAAATTGACTCTACTCAAATGTTATGGTATTTGCTTGACAACAACTACCGGTAGACTAAAAGTAAAACATTGCAGATAAAATATGACTAAAATGGAATTTTATTCAAAGGACTATGACTAAAACTAAATCTAAATTTGCTGTCAAAATCAGCACTGCAGTGCATAGTGCTGAGGGAACATAGTGCTGACCCCAAAAACATGCCTATTCGAGGAGTGCAGCCTAACCCAGTATCTACATGCCATTTACAGTCATTCCCGCAGGCCAGTTTGTGCGCTCATGGCCGGGATGTTTCCGTGACATTGTTGTTCTCAAAGTTGATAAACAAACAAGACCGCCCACGAGCGCTTCCTCCGTCGCTTGAGCGGCCATGACGGTCGTCCTTAATTCAGAGGCTAGTCCTGACTAAAAAGCCCAGAGGTACTGCTTTCTAAAGAGTCCAATTAGCTACTGCTTGATTGCCCACCCGGCCTGATAGCCCACAGGGAGAGACGGTCCCGCAGTGATTCTGTAGGTCCGCTCAGAACCAAGACCCAGATGGTTGGATAGAAAAAGTGTTGATTAGTTTATCATTTTGCATCCCATTTTGTCGGCGTGCAGATGCTGATATGGAGCGCGTGTGTGTGTGTGTGTGTGTGTGTGTGTGTGTGTGTGTGTGTGTGTGTGTGTGTGTGTGTGTGTGTGTGTGTGTGTGTGTGTGTGCGCGCGCACGTGTGTGCGTGTGCTTCAAGTTTCCAGGGCAATCATGCTATTAAAAGTTTTGTGGAATCGTTGTCGAATTCTTTTCAAAGCATGGTCTGTGAAGTAGGGCATTAACGAAAAAGTCGACAAGTCGACTCAGTCGACTTCATTACACAAGTCGACTACCACCAGAGAAAGTCGAAAGTCGAAGTTAGAAAAAAATATATATACTTTCTATTGTTAAAATAGCAGATCTACATGCTCACAACGTTGCGAGGCGTTGTGAGCATGTAGATCGGCTATTTTCACAATTTCTGCCTCTATATATTTGACAATTTGGAGAATGTTTAATTTGTCATTTTAGAGGTATTAAAAAGTCCTTAAATTGGCACTTTAGAAATGTGAAGATCTATACACTTAAATGTTATGTTGGTGTGTTTACTGTTGAGTGAGAAAACAATGTTTCACATTAAGTTAATCATCTGGGGATCCCCCCAAAATAATTGGGGGGTCGTGTGTGATGTGATGATGACGTCATCAAACGATAAAGTCGACCTCAACTCAACTTTTTACTGAGTCGAGTCGACTTGCAAAAATCACAATGCCCTAGTGAGTGTACTTCAAGTTTCCGGGGCAATCATGCTATTAAAAGTTTTGTGGAATTGTTGTCGAATTCTTTTCAAAGCATGGTCTGTGCAGTTACAGACCGTACGCAGGAAGGAAGGAAGAGAGAAAGGAAAGAGCTGACGGAGCGCGTGGGTCAAAAAGGAACTAGCAAAGTGAGCAGAAACCAAAATGATGAAGAAAGAGATAAAAGTGGGTATCTGGATAATATATGAATATAATGACGAATCATTGTCAGGGTTCTGTACAGTGCAGAATGCTTTGATAATGTTTGGAATTTATTAATATCACTTCAGTTTAACCACCCCCTAGACTCTAGTGCAATTGACCTGAGATGCACTGTACTTGATGCGTTCTTCGATCTCCTCAGCAGATCGCGACGCATTGTTTGTAGATCGGCAATTCTTTTGCTGAATTTTCCCCCCAGAATAGGGATGCTGGGGTATAAAGTTATTTTCAATCTGCTCTAATGGAAACGAGTTTTCCTCGCGTCATACTTTATCTACGTATAGGGAGAAAGATCTACATATTTGTGTACCGTAATATTGACATAAACGTGAGGTGCTATGACGTAACAACGTAATCCAGGGGTGCGGCCGGGTGTCGTGGATGAAAACGTTATTTACAGGTGTGACCTGAGCCAAAAATGTTTGAGAACCATGTAGTGCACTGGTTGGTAATTTATGGTGATTTGGGTCCCTTCATTTTTTGGTTTCCTACATTTAGTTATAACACATTTCTCAAGTCATGTCATGAAGAAATCAAAGAAGAAAAACAAAATGTTTCAAAAGTAGTGAATAGGTAGTGAAAATAGCCGATCTGCTAGATAGATCTGCTGTTTTCACTTAGTTTGGGTCCAGGGCAAACGTACGTCTAATCTCTCTTTTGGGTCACGGGCTAAAAAGTTTGGGAACCACTGATGTAGTGACATGTCAGTAGTGCAAGTGTGCCAAGGTCAGTAAATCCCAAATGACAGAACCTGCAGGTCTGCTATTTTCTTTAGTTTTTATGACGTATATCTCCCGCCTTCAGGGCTGGTTCTGGTTATAAAGGAAACATTACAGAACCTCACAGTTTCTTGAAAGTTTCAGCTTATGGAAGGTTATTGTGAGTTTTCTTTTGATGTGAACAAGAGCAGTGGTGGAAAAAGTACTCAAATGCTTTACTTACATTAAGTAAAAGTAGTAATAATAATAATTATAAAATATATACCTATTTCGTTCCGTGAGGGAAATTAAGCATTTTCAGGCCAACCAAGCTGATTTGCTGCCCACAAGGAGTGCGTGAGCAATTAGGGGTTAAGAGTTTTGCTCAGGAACACACAACGACATTGCTACCCTGGCCTGGAATCGAACTAGGGACAACCAAGGGGCTATGGTCCCCCAGGCGGGCTCCCTAACCATTCAGCTATACTGTAATGTAGAAATACATTATGTATAGTCCGGAATTCCAAATTTACTAGAGTAAAAGTACAAAAGTATTGGTATCAAAGCGTACTTAAAGTACCAAGTAGAAAGTACTCATTATGCAGAATGTCCCGTTGCACAAGTTTTCAAATGTAACTTGTAGATCAGCTATTTTCAAATGGCCGAAAAGACATGTAGGGTTACTAATGTATGATTTGTAATCTGCAAAGTAACTAATAACTAAAGCTCTCTGAGATGTATTGGGGGTAGAAGTTAAAATATGGGGTTAGGATTATTGAAAAGTACATGTATTTAGCTACTTTACACCAGTGTTTCTCAAAGTGGATTCCAGGGACTCTGTGGGTTCCTTTAGGGGGGTCTAAATGGACCCCTATTAGTCTGTAACTCTGACAGCGTACAAATGGAACCAAATCACCGTCAGAGTTAAGGGGAGACCTTGACATTTAAAAGTTTGAGAAACACTGCTTTACACCAGCTGGTTTATTATTATGAGTTTGAAGTCAACAAGAGTTCATTTGTTTTGTGCTGAGGGACGATGAGTCTCCTCCGCATCCAAGAGCGGATGAGAGGAGTTGATCAGGACAGACAGCATCCAGCGCCCCCCTCATCCTCCCCGCGGCAAACCAACTCCTGTCTGTCTGTCTGTCTGTCTGTCTGTCTGTCTGTCCAGTTCAACAATTGTCTTCCTCACCAGCTTGTTCAGTTTGTTGGCATCCACACACATGCACACAAAGACATGAAAGGGGGCTTGAGCCCCTGCCCTTTTAACAGTCTGTAAAAAGTGCCCTCTCCAGACCGTGAATGCCGTTTTCACCATGGTGAAAGAAATGCAAATTCCCTCTTTCCATGCCATATACCTGAAGGCAGCTTTCAAGAGAATTGTCTTGTCCAAACTCTCCTGAATTTGAATGTAGCATGTTTTGTTGAAAGAATTGCCCTCACTGTGTAGAATTCCATGCTGTAAGCCACATCTCCAGTATTGCCTTTTTTGAGCGGTGGTCACACCGTCTCCTATACGTGGCCGTGTGTGTGGGTATCCGTCCGGCCGTCCGGCCGGCCGTCCGTGTATGTAGCCTCAAGCCTGCAGTACCTTTTCTGACCACACATGTTAAGGGAGGGGCGCTGTTGTTCTCACACACACACACACACACACACACACACACACACACACACACACACACACACACACACACACACACACACACACACACACACACACACACACACACACACACACACACACACACGGGGGAAGGGTGGGTCAGCATGTGTGGTCAAGTATTTTATTATTATTATTAACAAACTGAATGTTTTAGGGTCAAATAAATTAGAGTGTGTGAAGAAACTACAGCATTGTAAAGCACACTAACCCCGCTGCACCCACCCAGTAGTGCTGTTGCACAGCCTCCACGACCACCGCTCATTTCACACGGGTGTGATTTTTATGCTTAGTTTAATGTGGCATCAAGTACTGAAAATAGTCGACCTCCAAGCTCACAGAGCGTCGCAGCGCGACGCGTTGTGAGCTTGGAGGTCTGCTATTTTCAATATTTTCACCAAAAGGCCCTTTTAGAAATGTCAGCCCCTGCCTCTCTGGGGTCCGCTCAATATGCCGACGGGCCGCTGTTCCGACTAGCGTCGGCAGGTTACTTACTCATCACTGTTACTAATGGTTAGGTTTAGGGTTAGGGTTAGAGTTAGGGTTAGTTTTAGTGTCGGAACACCGGCCCGTCTGCACATTGACGCGGACCCTGCCTCTCTAACATTCTCTACACGTGCTTGTTGACACCCCCCCCCTTCTGTTGACGTCCTCCCCCCCCTGACGCCCCCCGACCATGGCAAAGAAGAGGCCACTGGCTACTACAGCACCAGACTATCAAAGGACTTCGCTACTTGGCAGCACTTTCACTGCAAGAAAGTTTGTCAACAACAACGGCAGATGAGAGCCAGTTGGCTAAGCGAGGCTAAGCCTGGGTAGGCTCAGATAAGCTAAACTCATGCCACAAAACCACAGTGACTCATCAGGTCACCTTCCCACTTGTGATGGAAAGAAACTAAGTATATTCATACTCAAAGTACTAGTACTTATCCACTTAAACGGCATTCGTATTAATTGTGGAGAAAGCTTTCGCTGAAAATAGCTGGCTGATGGACAAACTGAGGGGGACGTGTTGTGAGCTTGTTGCTCGGCAATGTTCTGTTATTGTGCTTTCCCCACAATAACAGAAAACCGAATAGACACTGGCATAATAACCATATGAGGTAACGTTTTAAATACTTTACACTTCTTTTTAAGGCTGGGCGATATTAGGAAAACCTTCGATATTTGATTACGTTGTTGAATACCTCGATATCGATATTACTCACAATATTAGTAGAAACAATTGCATTATGCTGTATAGTTGTTCTGCTTTAGGTCCACTGCCTGCCTAACCCAGATAATGAATAGCATATCCATGCCATGCACACTGCACAGTACACATTATGTTCGCCTTATGTTCATTTTCCAACAATACTTTTATTGAAATAACAACACCTGGTTACAGATGGACTGCTTTTTTGCATGTGCTACGTGCATGCATAGTGTGTCTATTAATTAATTTGACACATACACCAATACCTCATTTGAAGCTGTCTTTGTCGATATGTATACCTCGCATGTTGTTGATATCGATATCGATACATTTTCGATATATTGCCCAGCCTTACATCTTTTCAATACTTTATACTTCTACTTGTTACACTACATCTCAGAGGCAAATGTTGCACTTATTTTACTCTGCTATCCTTGGTACGATACATTTTGAGAACTACTGATTCAGAAGGCATTTGAAGAATCGGCCTAATTTACAGGTCTAAATAAAAATCACGGCACTTTTAAGTAAAGAAATAAATAAACTTGAGAGCCTCTCTTCCAGCGCGGCACAAAGCCCAGTGAGTCATCAGGTCACCTTGCAGCCGTGGAGACAGACTGGAGGAGGAGAGAAAAAGATGGCCCAGCCTCTCGTAGCCGTCTGTTGTTACACACTTCACACGGGTTGCTAAGGACGTGAGTGGAGGGAAAGCGGCGTCGCCTCAGAATAGATGGTGGCACTCCAGAGTGAAGGGCTCTGGACAGATTATGGGGCACTAATTGAGATGTTGTTTGGAAACAGCCTGGGTTCTCAAACTTATTCTTGTCAAGGACCCACCCCCACCCCCCCAACCCCGCAAATTGATGCTTAAAAAATGTTTTGAGCCAGGGACCCCCAGAAGAGAAGATTTGTGTTAGAAAAACATTATAAACTAGAAATACTGTTCCTACAAAACAGTGTGGGCTCGCATGTAACACCATGTGTGGGCACAAAGATCTACCCTTTGGCCGCACCTCATTGGCCTCTCAATTGCAAGTGTGGTTGCCGACGTGACTATATCCTGCAGTGAGCTAACTGTCATGTGAAGCTCAACCAATACTCCAGCTAGCACCATTCCCAAAATGTTTTTCCACCATTTTCCAATTGCACCTCATTGGCTAAGGGCCCTGCCTTTGTACTGTCGAGGAGACCTCGACTGATAGATGAGGAGAACTTGATAGATAAATAATGAAGATAACATACGTGTGCCTGCTTTCAGCGAGCCCACAACAATTGTAAAAAAAAATCCAATATTTTTTTCAAAAATAACAGACGAACTCGCAGCGCGGCATGAAGTGACGCGCCATGAGCTTGTAGATCTGCCATTTTGGAATAGCCAACATATAAACGGATAAAATGGTTAAAATGATTGTTTGTGATGCTACATTAACCACTTTTGCTGGGCACCCCCCAGAACCAAAGTGAGGTCCTTGGCTGCTTCTGCCCTGCTTGCGTCTATACTCTACCTGAAATGGGAGCTCCATTTCACACAATGATTGAAAATGATTCAAAGAAAGTCCATAAATAAGATCCGCAGGGACGCAATCCCATCACCAGCAATTAACCTCTACAGTATAAGAAAGGCAATTAGCCCTATTCACGGCCCGCCCACTCAGCAAATTTCTCAGCAACTTCCTGGTGCTGACGTCAGTTTAGAAGGGGAAACTATAACAGAAATAGCTGGACTTAAAGCCAACAAATCATTATTTCGAACGGTAAAGTAAATTATAATGCTTTGTGCCTTTTACTATCTTGTGTTCTTGCTCATGCTAGCCGTATTTTATACTTTACTATTCGGAAATTGCATACAATTTGCGATTTCTGTGTTATCTCTATTGGGCTTTAACAGGGTTATACCCTTCAAAACGTGACTTCAGCACCAGGGGGATGCTGAGTGGGCGGGCCGTGAATAGGGCTAATGCAACACCTATTTAACCCAACACCCCCCACCCACACAAACACTCGTTTCCAAAACCTCAGCACATCAACTGCATTGTGAGGGCCCATGAGATAAAGGTAACTCTCCATCAAACAGTTCACTACAGACTGGCAGTCCAATTAAGTCGCGAGATCGGTCGGTTGGAAGGTGTGAAAGAAAAATGTTGCTGAATGCACCTGAGAGCTGACACCGACATACAGCTTCTATGGTGCTAAAAATATGGCTAAATGTCTTTTTCAAACAACAAGCCTCCTGCTATCCGATGGTCGACGCTCGGTCGGCATTCAGTGCTTCCCTACAACTTGCAACCCCGCGTGACAGTGTACCCACCACCCATTTAACAGCAGATGTCCGGCAACAGACGCTTTGCAACACTTACCGCTGCCGACGTCGGTGCTGGGAAGAGCTTTAAGGGTTAAGTCTGAGTTAGTAGTAGTCGTGCATGGGTTTCGTGCTCCGAAGATAGCTGATCTACAAGCCTACAATGCATGGCAGCATTGTAGATCTGGCAATTCTGTGTGTGTATGTGTGTGTGTGTGTGCGTGCGTGCGTGCGTGCGTGTGTGTGTGTGTGTAACCAGTGTGCAACTAAAGTAAGAATAAATCAGGCATTAGGATCTAAATTAGATTATGTGCCTACAGAGCCCCTGCGCTGTAATCTGGGAGTAAAAGCAAAAGGAGTCTTTTGTATCTCCTCTAACACTAGAATAAAGACACAACTACGCATCACTTCCACCCCATGGAGCTTTTGAACTGCAAATTTGTACAATCCTTTTTTTTTTTTTTTTTAACCTTTGAAAGCATAAAGGTAGACGGTACAGTACTCTTCTTACTGTAGTAAAATTAGCATGTCTTTATACCAGTCTGTTTTTATGCTAATGCAGTACCAATTGATGGTTTCTGGACAATATTTGTCATTGTTCTGGGTATTTAATTGTTTTCCAATAATAAAATAAACGTATGTTTGCATAAAGCTAGCATATTTCTCCAGTCCCATGTTATTACGGGTATAAAAGACTTGACAAATATCCATCTAAGGTACATAACGAACAGATAAAAAACAGATGACTTGTTTGTAATTAATCACGTGAGATCATGTGATTAATCACGATTCACTTTGATTAACTTTAATATATACATACCGTATACAGTATATACATAAATATATGAATGAAACTAAAGGCTACACCAACTACTGTAGCTAATGTACACATACATAGGTTATGACAGACGTGGTATCTGTATTCTAGGGATAATGGAAAGGCATATCGGCTGGGATATGGCAGCTGAACAGGGCTGAAGAGACAGACGAGTGTGGCTGCTGCCATAACTCTACTGCTTGGCACTTAGAAGGCTATTCCTCCGTTTTCACGGGTCAGAGAAGGTGTGCAGAGTGTGTTTTTTTTTAATCGCTTATTGCTTGTCGCCGTTTCAACAACTCACCAGCGCCTCTACTTCTGGGCTCTCAGCCAGGGGGGGCGAGTCACAGTTAAGCCTCACTTCAAAGTCACAGCATGCCTGCCTCCATGAGAGACTGAAGCCTGAGATAAAGTAACTACATTACTTTACAAAGTACAATTCTGTGGTGCTTTTCTTTTACTTCCATTTTTTATACTTCATACTTCTGCTCCTACTGTACATGTCAGAGGCAAATTATGTACTTTCGACTCCACTACAATTATTATTACAATTGCTTGCGATTATTAACACGAAATATACATTAACCACTTATTTTATAATTTGACTATTTGAAAATAGCCTAAATAAAGTAAAGTAGCCAAAATATTTGAAAATAGCCAATTTAAAAGCCCTCTGATTAGTCCTGTCTTTTCTATAAATTCCTGTTGTTGTACATCTGTTCACGTTATCATTATTGTTGCTGCTACATCATCTGAGGAACTAAAGCATCTAATAGCCTATGTACAGTACTTGTACACAACATGTGACAATAAAGAAACCTTGACATGAATGCTATCGCCCACGCCTGCATTTCTTTTAACCTGACTAAGTGCAATTGATTGCTCTTGTTCACATGTTTGAAAGAGAAGTAGAACCGATACCGCTGGCATTCTCAAGCTGAACAGAGTCATTTTCCCATCTCTTCAATGGCTTTTGATCATACTTGAGATTATTGAGATTATTACATGTTGACGATTTGATTTGACTCTGTACAGCACTTTGGACAATTGCGAGTGTTTTAAATGTGCTCTATAAATAAAGCTTGATTTGATTTGATTCTGTAGAGTATGTATTTGTTGATGACTTTTTGTTTATTTTATTGTACAGTACTGTATATGTTATGTTGATGAATTGAATACATAGGACCACAATGGAAACAAGTCCCCAGGACTTTGACATGGACGCTTGAATTCATGGATATCTTTTAGTTTTTGTCGCATTCCTTAGCCAATAATTTCATGACCAGCAGTGGTTCCTATGGAGACACAAAGAGCCTGCTTTGTTCTCTATGGGGACACAAAGAGTCTCCTCAAATGGTAACATGTCATTAGGTCGAACACCCTTTGGATCGACCACCAAACTCTAACCCAAACCCTAATCCTGACCTCAGTAAAACTATGCCTAACTCTAACCCTAACCCTAAACCTAACCTCAGTAACCGTGACGCGGGTGATTATCTAACCTGCCGACGCTGTTCGACCCAACGGGAGTTCGACCTATGTTGCAGTCTCCCCTCAAATGATTGGCTTAGCAATGCAAAAAAAAAAAGATAAAGGGAAACAAAATTCATGAATTCAAGTCTCCATGGGGTGAGTAATTGATAGAAAAATGTTTTGGGGGTGAAATATCCCTTTAACCCATTTAGGCCTGACCTAGGTTTTCTGAAAAACAATATTATTCAAAAATTAGCCTACAAAAAACAAATATGTTGCTACATGTACTGTAATACACTACAATGTGTTCCTGGCCACATGCTGTTTACATTTCTAACTAATTGTGTGTTCAATTCAATGAGAAATGGACAGGGACAACCCACCACATGAAGACTGGCTTTCAACTGATCAGCAACGACACATCCAGCTCAATACTGACACGGACCACCGATCTGGTGCCTACAAACAACAACTCAGAGGAAACACCACACTGTGAGAGTCTAAAAGCTCTGCCAGCAGACCCTGCAGCAGTGATTTGCAAACCTTTTCATGTCAAGGACCCCAAAATTGATATGTATCCAAGGACCCCCCATCTGAAAATCATTTGTGCCGGGGACACATTTTTTAAGATTTTTGTAAAGCCAACAAATTGTTAGTCATCAAAAAAGAAAAAGAAATAAGTGATCCAGGCACTCAGGTTTAACAAGGAGGAACAACTTGTACTTGGCGTGTAGTACTAAACGCCCTGATAGTAGTACTACACGCCCTGATGATGACCAGTTCATGGTCGAAACATGTCGGTTTTTAACACAATGAAATAAAGCTGTTCCTCCTTGTTAAACCTGAGTGCCTGGATCACTTATTTCTTTTTTGATGACATGATCCCGTCGATCCAAGAGCACCATTATACTCGGTTTTACTATTATATCCTCTCACGAGCACCTGGTTTCTCTCTTTTTCTAAATTGTTAAAGTGGTTAAAATGATTGTGACCGAATCCATTCCGTTCCATTTGGACACTCTCAGAGATACAGACTTTGTAACGGTTCCATTTGTTTCACAACAATCATTTCACTGGGGGACCCCCAGGTACCACCTCAAGGACCTCTGGGGATCCCTGGACCACACTTTGAGAACCACTGCTCAAGAGGTTGTAGTACGTCCAAGCATTCCGTGGCAATCCACAATAGCTTGTATGTGAATTTTAGGATGAAGAAGGATCCTGTCAAAAGGGCAAACTTCAAGCACACTCGAGCAAGGAGGACTTAATTAAAAATATTTTCATTATTAGACAACAGGGCTGCATATTAAAAACTAAATGCCGAAGACACCGACCGGTTTCAACAACGTGTCTTTGTCGAAATACATACGCCACATCTCCAGTATTGCCTTTTTACTGCTATAGAGTAACGAAAATAGCCGACCTCCAAGCTCACAAGGCGTCACAAAGCGACGCGTTGTGAGCTTGGAGGTCTGCTATTTTCGATATTTTCACCAAAAGGCCCTTTTAGAAATTTCAGCCCCTGCCTCTCTAACATTCTCTACACCAGGGGTTCCCAAACTTTTTTGTCTCAGGGCACCCCATAAATATTTGGTTTAATCCGAGGCACCCCTACATTATAATTTTCACTCCCAGCACCATATATTTATAGCATATCATCGTTGTCGGGTGGAAACCTTGTATGTCCAAAACCGTTCGTTTTGTATTTATCATCTATAAAATGTACTAAACTAGTGAAAACAGCAGATCTACAAGCACTCGCAATGCGAGGTGTTGTGTGCTTGTAGATCAGCTGTTTTCACTAGTTTTGTGCGACAGTCTTGTATGATGAAGCAGGGCAAAAGACGTACACATTTGAAACTTGGAGATACAAGGTTTCTGCCCGACAGTGACGATATTTTAGTGATTATCTTGCGAGGAAAAACTTTGAGATTATAGCCATTTTGGTTAGAACTGACTGAAAATAACTTTGTACTCCAAGTTTAATATTTTTTCAAGTGTCCAAATAAATTCCAAATATTATCAAATTATCTCGCAGCACCCCTGGACTGCCGTCGCGGCACCCCAGGTTGCCCCGTCACCCACTTTGAAAACACCTACTCTACATGTACCTGGTTGTGACAGCTTTCAGGTGACAGGCAGGCAGTAGCCTAACTAACACAGCTCTACCACGTGAGACTATAAGATGAGTAACATCACACACTTCTTTTTTTACATCCACTCTGTGGGCATGAAACTGGGCCCAGTCGCAGGCCCGTGTGTCCAGACCCCGCGAATAATTAATTAGCCACTCCACTGAGTTGACCCATTCTGGTCTGGCAGCGCGGCATGAAGCAGCGGTTTCTCAGTTGAAAAGGCAATTATCCAGTCAGTGCCACGGATGGGACTAACCGGGCCGTTGTCAAGCTGTTCTCAAGCTGCGTGCTGGAACCCATATAAGGATGGGTAATAATAACAACAATGACAACTATAGATAGCATGGACGCTGCTATCCAGACCATTCTAAATCATGTGGAAAAGTACAGATAAATACTTAGAAATTTTAACAGCACTCCGCTTAGACTGCTTTCTTGTTGATTCTTGTTTTTATGTACACTATATTGGTTAAAATTCATATTATATATTATTATATTTTATGAGATTGGTGTATTTTAGGATGTGAATGTACTACTACAGTTTTTTTTTATTGAACACAGTTTGCAAAGATGTACAGCATACAGTTATTATAATGCTAAAAGGATGTACGGTCCTATGTATTCAATTCATTCAAAGACATAAAGATATGTCTTTATATCTTGATGAAGAAATCATCAATACTGTAGGAGCAAATAACATTATATTTACAGGAAAACAGTGGGCCAAAAGGAAGCTCCATTATATATCAAATAAAATAAAAAAGTAAATAAAAAGATTTAGAATACAAAAACAATAGCGTTTCAGGCAGATGCTTTTAATCTCTATAGTGATCGGTATAGAGGAATAAACCCCCCCTCAACGGAAAAGGCTTAGGAGTGGAGGCAGTGTCAGAGTGAGAATAGAAATGGAGCGTTAATGAGATGAAGATGACAATGCTGTCTGATGTATCAAAGGCGAAGCGCACCGTCCCTTCTCTGCTGCTGTTCGTTCAGGTGAACAGTGTCTGGTAGCCTACAGCAGTGGTTCTCGACATTTTCAGGCCACAACCCCCAAAATAATCATATTTTAACTGGAGACCCCTAGGGATGGGTATCGTTCACCTTTGAATCGATATGATACCTTTTTCGATACCTGGGAATCGATACGATACCCTTTTCGATACCATTTTCGATACTTTTTATTTACCGCTGCTGCGGTAGAGCAGAGTTGATGATGATGATCACACAGTGTGGCGGAGAGTTGAGTAGACATTGGATAATCATCATAATAATAAAAATTATTGGCTATTGTCGGCTATTTTCCACAGTAACGAGTGTCGCCTACTAAAGCAGTCATTAAACTCAGTCGGTGCCATATTTAAAGTGGGACCTCTTATATTGCCGTTTCGCCAACAAAGGGTTAAAAAAATAGTGTGCACGCTGGTGCACACATTCGTGCACAGATCATGCACTATGCATGTGCATGCTTTTCACAGCTTTCAAACAAAAAAATCCGCTTGGAAATCCGTTCAGGCATTCAGGAGAAGGCAGCCCTTATGTGTTCTTCAAATGTAAACAAACATGGCTGCCATGTTTGAAAGATGGGGTTGGTATGGGGGTTAAACATGCAATTTCGCGATCGCGATCATGCCTAGTACACTGTTGGAGGTCCAAATTTTTTTTTTTTCAATTTTTTTTTTTTCAAAAATATTTTTTTTATTTTTATTATTTATTTAAAAAAGACGTCCAGAAGACGTCTGGCGGGGAAGGCCATAGTTAATAAGACGTTTTTATTATAGAAAACGTCTTTTTTGGCAGGGTATGAGTTAAACTCTCAGTAGCCCAACTGTTACAGATGCGACCGGCCAGGGGTGCGTTCCAGAGTATCGAAACGAGGTATAGTTCGTTTTTACGTGAACCGATACCCGATAGTATCGACGTCATGCAATCGATACCATTAAAAGTATCGCAGACGATACCCATCCCTAGAGACCCCCCACCCTGACGAGCACTTGGAGTTTAAGAGTTGAGGCATTACATTTTGTATAACCCGGTTCTATTGTGAAAATAGCAGATCTACATGCTCACAACGCCTCGCGCTGCGAGGCGTTGTGAGCATGTAGATCGGCTATTATCACAATTTCTGCCTCTAATATTAGACAATATGGCCAATGTTAATCTATTTTACGGGTATTAAAAGGGTCTTAAACGTCCTTAAATTGTCACTTCAGAACTGTGCAGATACCCTCTATACGCTTACACTCTATGTTGGTTTGTTCACTGTTGAGTGAGAAAACAATGTTTCACATCAAGCTAGCCATCATCTGGCCGATCTGGGGACCCCCCTAAATAATTTGTGGACCCCCCTGGGGGTCCCGACCCACAGGTTCAGGACCACTGCCTTGCACTTCTGTTATTAGTGGTGTTATTGGACACCCTCTCAGCCATTTTTAGGATCCTCTTTACCTCCTAGAGATAATCAGTGGGGGTAATGGTCTCTATCGGCAGGTACAGGCGGTTGGGATTGGAAAAGAAAAACACTGACTGTGCCACTCTCTCTTAACAGAGAGAGATTGGAGACATTACAGGTATCGATAAATGTCAACTTGACATGTTCACTCGTTAGCCGCCTCCACCCTCCTCCTCATTTTCTAAAGCCTGATTTACAGTGGTGGAAACTGGAAAGTAAGTAGGTATATTTACTCGAGTAATGTACTTAAGTACTACAATTTTTAGATATTTTTACTACTCTACTGGAGTATTTCCAATTTTCAGCACGTTTACTTCTACTCCACACTACATCTCAAGAGTCGAATATTACTCCATTACAACAATTATGTACCCGACGGTACGGTAAGGTTTTATAATATAACATTAAATATGGTATAAATCTTGAATAAGTTCGGGATAGGCACACTTCCGCCCGGTTCTGAAATCTTGAATAAGTCCGGGAGTTAAAAAAAAATCTGAGTACTTTTACCACCACTGCTGATTTATGCGTTGTTGCATGCACGGAATTAGCCCGGTCAACGACCTCGGCGCGCTTGTAAGATCGTCTATTTTCGGGATCATTCCGGCACGCTGCCACGCCGGTATGAATCAGGCCTTAGTCACAGCATCCAACGGCTGAATATCCAAGTGAGTCACGGCGCTCACAGTGTCTCTCTCTCTCAAATATTTCTTCTGACATCTTTGTCGTCTGGCATCATATCGTGGTCCATGTTCAGTTCATGAGGTAAACACGCAACGATGCTGGATTCTCTGCAGGGGAAGTTGGTTTTGGAATTGGAAATAATAAAACCGCAGGAAACCATCTGTCTGTCTTTTGAAGTTGCCATCATCCCTTTCCACAAAGCCACTCCCGCGGTCCCATTTCTCCAGGCTCACTGGTAATTAGGTTAGCAGCAGAGACGTATTCCTCATGCCCAGTTTTTTTTTTTATCTCGCCCTCTCTGGGTCCCCCACGAGCCTTAAACCTCTTCACATCGGAGACACCAGAGATAGAGGCAGGAGGGGAGAGCTGGCATGTGCACACATTGACATCAAACGGGGCTTGAGCCCCTGCCCTTTTATCTGGCTGTAAAAAGTGCCCTCTCCAGACCATGAAGGCTGTTTTTACTGTAAGTGAAAGAAATGCAAAATGCCCTCTTTCCGTGTCATACCTGAAGGCAGCATTCATGAAGAATCGCCTTGTCCAAACTCTCCTGAAATTGAATGCAGCATCTTATGCTGAAAGAATTGCCCTCTGGCTCTCTCTGTGGACATCCCCAGATTGACATGATTATGTAAGTTCAGCCTACGTCCAAGCTCACAACCTTGTCGCAGCGCAACGCATTGTGAGCTTGGAGGTCTGCTATTTTCAATATTTTCACCAAAAGGCCCCTTTAGAAATGTCAGCCCCTGCCTCTCTATTATTCTCTGCACGTCCCTGGAGGAAAGGATGTGAGGAGAGGAGAGGAGAGGAGAGGAGAGGAGAGGAGAGGAGAGGAGAGGAGAGGAGAGGTACAGCCCGTACCCGGGGCTTGGGGATTGTCAGTGGTCAGACAGATATACTCCAAGGAACAACCTCGCCAACTGAGAAATGAGTGACTGCCAGTGACCTTATACAGCCATTGGTAAATTCATTAAGGATTGGAACTTCCGAGGCGGCTGACATTTAAGCAATAACTCACTCCAGGCCATGGTATTTTGTCATGGCATCACACCTAAGGGGAGCCAATATAACCCCCTTAAGTGTGGTATAATGTAATGACAATTCCACTTGTATACCATGGCCTGGAGTGAGCTATTGCTTAAAAAATATATATGGGTTTTTAAATAATGGCGACATGAACGATCATAGACACATGCCCAAGTAGCCTGCACAAATAATGTCACATAACGCAACATGTTGTGTGGAATTGGAAAACGTCTAAAAAAAAACAATGATCATCTGTAATGATATATACCCAAAATTGGGACGCCAGGTTGAAGATGGTTAAAAATCAGCACACACATGGCTGCAAATTGAGTGACACCCACAGCCACAACACTAGAGGGAGCGACCATGATCTGGTATGACCCAAATATATGGGAACGTTCTCATTCTACTGCTCTGCCACCAAAATGAGGAAGGCCCTGATGACAAGGAATGTGTAACACTGGTTTCCTTCACAATCGGCCTTAAAAAAAAATCTATCAGGAGACGGAAAAAAAGAATGTATACATTATGGTGTTTGTTGCGACCGTAGGTCGCAGTTAACTAGGAAACCGCCACATCTTGTCCGTATACGTCCATGAGTGAGTAAGTAACACCTCAATGTCTATATTGACATCACACTGTTCTGACATCACCTCATCAAAGACCAAACCCTGGATATCCATACAGGGACACGACTGGATCATCACCTAGATCTCCATATATGGAGCTGACCTCTACATCTGATTCCCAGTCAGTTTAACCAGTGTGGTTCATGCCGCGACACGAGTCACACGTCTTTCTCCCTTTTATGCCCATATATAGAGATCCCTGACCTTTACATCTGATGCATCTGGGAATGCCCATAAAATAGAATCCCTTTTATGCCATCAATATTAAGCCCTATCTGAGAATGCCCATATATGGACATATTGTGTCAGTCCAACTTAAACAACCTACCGCAACTCGAATCACACTTGAATGAATTCCGTCCTGTGAGATTTCCGCCCTTGCTTTTCGCCCTTAGGCGCCTTACTGGTACCGTAGGTCGCATTTACTATGAAAACCTGCAGCTCCTGTGCGTCAGTCAGTCAGTCAGTCAGTCAGTCAGTCAGTCACACCTCATGTTATCCTTATACTATACCAAACAGAAACCAAATAATGGCTTGTATATATCTGCATGGATCTGGACATTGTACCACACCTACAATATCAACCAATCAGATTTGACCAAACCTGTTTAATAAAACATTCTTCCTACTTTCACTACAATGCTGATTCCCATTCAGGAGTAGCAGAGAATATACTATGAATGGATGTATTGATTGGTGGCCTATATGACACCGATATGCCTGTAGGTTGGAGGTATAACCACAGAGGATGTGGCGACAAGCATGATGTGCTCTCTGGTTACACTGAACATAGAGAGTCCCCAACACCAACGCATTACATAGATCAGTGGTTCTCAACCTTTTCAGGCCGCGCCCCCCAAAATAATCATATTTTAAGTGGCGACCCCCCACCCTGACGAGCACTAAGAGATGAGGCATTATATTTTGTATCACAACGTTGCAAGGCGTTGTGAGCATGTACAGTAGATCGGCTATTTTCTAAATGTCTGCCTCTATATTTGACAATTTGGACAATGTTTAATTTGTCATTTTAGAGGTATTAAAAAGTCCTTAAATTGTCACTTTAGAAATGTGCAGATACCCTCTATAGCCTACACTTATACTGTATGCTGGTTTCTTTACTGTTGAGTGAGAAAATAATGTTGCACATTAAGTCAATCATCTGGGGCCCCCTCAAAATAATTTGGGGACCCTCCCTGGGGGTTGAGAACCACTGACACAGATGGATAGTTACCTTTATTGATCGCGCAGGGGAATTTCAGTCGCCCAGAGGCAGCAAGCACGGCAGTTAAGAGTTACAGTACAGAGCAATGAAAGCACTGTCGTATACAGCAATGTGCAGAAAAACTACGACATCCCACACACACACACACACACACACACACACACACACACACACACACACACACACACACACACACACACACACACACACACACACACACACACACACACACACACACACACACACACACACTTCAACCTGTTCAGTAAACTGTTGAGTGGATAATGAGTGTATTTGTGTTTTTGTGTGTGTGTGTGTGTGCGTGCCGTGCCGTGTGCGTACAGTGTAATGTGCTGATGTGTGCAGGTCTGTCCATGAGAATGCATGCACCAGCAGTGTACCAACCATGCTATAGTCATTTTGCAACCAAAATGACACCTCATCACATCTTAATCAGCTTAAAACCCAAGCCTGGATTTAAACGAATGTTTTCCTTTCCCCCCCTCATTATGTCATCACGCTCCAGCTGCCCCTAATTCTTCCTCCACAACTGTCAGGAGTAGGGATGGGGCCATATGAAAATGTAAATTGCGATTTACGCTATTATCACGATAATAACATCAACATCCATTATCCTGGTGGGGAATATTCCCCAAAAAATAGCAGATCTACAAGCTCACAACGCGTCACAATGCATTGCGTTGTGAGCTTGTAGATTGGCAATTTTTGGGCAAAGAGATTTGGTAGAGAGTGATACATTTAAATCTCCACGATATGATTGTGAGTGTTTTTTTTTAAACAATATCATCCCATCCAGTCAGCAGGAGAAACGCAACTATCGCACACAAAACTATACTCCTCTGTCTGCACACCCTCTATACCAGTGGTTCTCACATCTTTTTAATTTCAAGGACCCCACAACTCAGTGTGTGCAATTGGATCCTTATACAGGTCCATTTGGTTCCATTTGTACACACTCAAGAGCCCCTTAAGGGGCCATTTGGAACCCCCTCGAGGAATCATCAGGGTCCCTGGACCACACTGAGACCCACTGCTCTACACACAATCATGATTAACTCTTCTCACACCCTGCTTTTTTCTTTCGTATATCATCGTCAAATGTCTAATCCAGTGTCATACTCCTGTGTTCCTAATGTAATGTCATCATTGAGTAAGCAGGTAGGGCTGAGCAATTAACCGAAAATATATTGAAATCGATAATTGAAATCAATTATTTAGAACCAATAATTGACTTGCTCATGTTATGTTAAAGGGAAGGTTTTCCTGTATATTGTAATTATTTTGTAAAATTCAACACAAAAACATTCTATGACGATCGATATGATGGTTGAACAGTAAAAATGCACTTGCATGGGGGACCGGGGGTTCAAATTCCCGGCGGTAGGACAGTTAGTTAGCCGGGATTGCAGCTTTAATAGCAGTGTGGCGGCCAGGGAGAGGATGACGGAGACCGGTGCCACTGACACCAGCCTCCTCAGGTCCCCATCAGGAAGACAGCGAGAGGGAGTCATGCCTCCAGGGACCGCGGGGGCAGCCACAGCACATTTCCAGGGCGGTGGATCTGCTTGCGGCCCCCTTGGCACCGACCGACGAGATGAGATTTCACCTCCGCTCGTCGAACCCAGCCAGGCTGAATTTCATTTCCCATATCCGTGTGTGTGTGTGTGAACGCGGGAAGAAACGAGAATGTATTGTCTGTCTGGCTGCCTGCGCGAGACCCGTCACCCGGAATGATGAGACGAGAACAGATTGTGTTTCATAGTACAGATATTGTTCTGATTGAGGAAAACAGAAGAGGCACCCGAACTCTGCTTCCTAAAGCTGGCATGTGCCGGAGCAGGCATGCTTTCTCCGTTAGAGATGGGATTCATGGCTCTTTGAAGTGAGCCAGATCTCTAGGATCCGTTCCTTTCAAAGAGCCGTTCAAAAAGAGCCATTCAAAAAGACTAATTTTAATTATAGTTACTTAGTAGATTTTGATTATAATTACAAATCACTTCAACCCTATACATTTCGGCCATATATATATATATATATATATATATATATATATACATTTCCGCCATTAGAAAATAGCCGTTGATCTGCTATTTTCAAATCATTTTTCTACATTTGAAAACCTGTGAAATGGGACATTCTGTATAATGACTACTTTCTACTATTGGTATTTTGATACCAATACTTTTGTACTTTTACTCAACAAACATTTTACTTTTACTTGTACCAGTATTTCTACATTGAAGTATTGATACTTTTACTTAAGTAAAGAATTGACTCCCCCTCATCAAAAAAAAAGACAAAAAGACAAAAGGAACGGCTCCCTACTGCGAACCGGATCCCATCGTTCATTTCAAAGAGCCGTTCAAAAGACTCGAGTCGTTCGCAAACGTCCCATCTCTATTCTTTGTGAGTCTGATATAACAACTACACTGCAGGTCAGGAAGCACGATGATCCTCTGTGATCAAGTAGGCGGACTCCTTCGCTGCTTCTCAGAACAGCCCTTCATTTATAGTGTCTCTGCTTTCAGAGTAACCTCGGCTCCCAGGCCTGCATATACGTTCTCTGAAAGAAAGCCTTGGGGGATTTAGAAGTGAAAAGTGGACGGATAATTTGGCACTACAGTATATGGGCACTTTGGGCAGTGCTTGGCGGAGCCATTCCAATCCAGAGGTAGAGGCTCACCCAGGTGTTCACGTCAAACCACTCAGTGAAACAAACAAGGCGACTGCAACAATTAAAGGGGCCCCACCATACTTTTCAAAATATATATTTTATATAAATATTGGTCCATATTATAATACGGTTTTATACAGGTTTTAGCCTAAACAACCACTCGGATATTTAAATGTCATGTTCTGTCTGTCTCTAATTCCAAGCCATTTCTGATGCAATATCAAAATGCCCTTTGTTGGCAACGGGGCACTGTCTTTGTGCTACAATTGGAACGATACAGAAAGATGCATGGTGAGGCTCCTTTAACGCTACGCCAACAATAGCTATTAATGCGTTATAGCCGGATGGATGTCTTTAAATGCTATTTTGTGGGGCGCTAACGAGACTCTACAATTCTCATTTAGAAGTGACACGGTCAGAAATGACTACGCCAGAGGATCAGCCCAGGTTAGAAGGTTTGGGGTAAGACAGAGAGATGCGAGGTTGAGAGTTGAGACGGTTTGGACGTGTGGACATGAGGAGAGATGAAGAGGGGTGCATTGGGAGAAGGATGCTGAGCATTGAGCAGTCAGGCAAGAGGAGAACCGTAGGGCCAAAGAGGAGGTTAATGGACGCGGTGCAGAGAGGACATGCAGGTGGCTGGCAGCAGTGACCGAGGAAGATGCAGAGAACACAAGCAGATGGAAACAGAACGTCTCTGTCGGGTGGAAACATTGTATGTCCAAAACCGTTCGTTTTGTATTGATCATTTAAAAAAATGATTTAAACTAGTTAAAATAGCCGATCTACAAGCACACAAGTGCGAGGCGTTGTGTGCTTGTAAGTCTTCTATTTTCACTAGTCTTGTGCGACAGTCTTGTATGATGAAGCAGGGCTTTACTTTACGAAAGAACATACAAATTTGAAGCTTGGAGATACAAGGTTTCTGCCTGACAGTGACGTGATGATCCACTGTCGTGGTCCCTGATGGGAATAAACTCAAAGAAGAAGACTTTGTGCCGTGCACTGCAATGTTACGAAATTATCTTCCATTTCTTCTGATCGATACGAACAGTACAGTAAGTTGTTTGGATGTCATTTTGATAGGGTTAGGGTTCCCAATCACAGGGTGAGTTTCTCCCTCATCCTATGCACTGTTTCCAGTGTGATCTTCCCCAGACCTCAACTCAGTGAGAAGCAAGACTGGAGGGCTGTGGCCACATGAGACTAACATGTAATGCCTCATTTATACTCTGTCCAGCAATGGCGTCACGCACTGAAAATAGCAGACCAGTATACCCTCAAAAGACCTGTACTGAACTTGTAGTTCTGTTATTTCCGGCACATTGTGTGACGGAGAATAAAATAGGCTTAACCCTTCCTCCCCCTCCAAAAGCCTATCAGTGTCTGAACGCAGGGGGGGTGAGGCTCTCCTCCGCTGGGTGGAAGGTAACAGGAGCATCAGGGTCTCCAGTAACAGTAATGTATGGATGACATCCACCAAGGGAGAAGGGGAAGAGACAGATCTATGAGGAGCCATACTGCTGGGAGCCATGAGGGAGAATCCACGTGTCTTCAAAAGTCTTCCAAGAGCGATCGCTTAATAGGGCAGGGCAATATGGCTTCACATGTTGTGTTTTCTCTTATTTTACATACTACAGCGTCACACAAAAGCCTCCAAAGTAGTAGATTCACAAGCTGGAAACACAGCGCAAAAAGTGTCACATTTTGAGCATGTCCATCTAATAATTCACCCTTTGTCAAGTCCCACCCCATGTCGCTCTGTTACTAGGTGGGACAAAAAAGCCAGGGAAGACTATTTTTATAATGGAAAAAAAATCATAGCCTCATTATTTCTATTTAAAGTACCAAAAGAAAAACATCTACGTGATATTAATAAAAAAGGAACAAAAAAGTACAGTAGTTACATTGCAAAACAGGGGTTTCCCCCTGAAAATACATGTTTTAATTGTAATTCTGCCCATTTAAAACATATGTACCCAATCGAATATCTTAGTTACATCGATATCGTTCATGTGAACTAGTTTGTTGAAGCGTATTCATTATACTTATCGAAATTGCTATGACTGCGCAGCGCCGTACTGCGCCGCGGCCATACCGTGCATCACCGCACCGCGGTGAAAGAACGAAAGGACTTTGTCCCACTGCATAACTCCACCCCCGGTAGCAAAAGTGAATGATTTTTCTGGTTGGCCAGTCAGGGACCAATCAGAAGGCTGACAAAGGGTGAATTGAGAGCGAATTTGAATCCTGAAAAGTAGCAATTATGAGGTTTCCACCCGCCAGAGACAATATATCAGCCATTTTGCCTTGCATTACATTTAAGTCTGACTGCAGTGCAGTCAAAAGTAAAACAAATATAAATACATCAATGAATGCTAGCCAGTATGTTGATCCTTGACATACAATCGCCTCTCTATCAGTTTCCTCACTTAAAATGCTGATTGATTATCTATAATGTCAATAATAGCACCAACCTTCAGAGGTATGGCTAATGCAGCAGAAGGCAGCATAGAGACGCAAAAATTGGCTCGTGAATCTTTTATTCTTTTACCGCAGGGGGTCAAAAAAAAGAAAAAGAAAAGAAAAAAAAAACATCTATTATGTCTGCGAAGCTGGAATTTGCAACCTTCCCAACGCAACACACCCCCCCCCCCTACCCCCACCCCCTCCCACCTGCATTATTGAGTAGGCACCTTAGAAAGGGATGAGCCATGCTTTGTGTTCTAATATACCCCTATTAAGTTTCAAAATGAAGTGAAATGCACCATTTGAGTGTCGCCTTGACCATATACTGTGTGTGTGTGTGTGTGTGTGTGTGTGTGTGTGTGTGTGTGTGTGTGTGTGTGTGTGTGTGTGTGTGTGTGTGCGCGCACGTGCGTGCGTGTTGCGAGAGACAGCTGGGTTTTTGCAAGCGTTAGCGAAAGTGAACTGCCACGCAGTACTACCTGTCTCAGCAAGTTGAACATCCCAATTACCTTGTTAGTTCCTTCACAGAGGCAAAAAACGTACGCTTAAAGCATCGCTTCTGCCAAGGGACCAGCCGGGATACTTCCTTCAATAAAATATAGATAAGGCAAAGACGTGGCAAGAATTACTCATCTAAGAAGAAGAATGAAAGGCCAGAAATTGGATTTCTGAAATTGGAAATGTCAGGGGCTGCCCCGAGCCAAGTTTGCAGATGGCTCCTTCAAAGGCCCCAGAAAATGACATGGGTTATTTTGGGGAGGCAGTCTTCATAGCATAGAGAGAAAGAACACTGATGACCTCAAGACCTGCACGTTTGCTCGGTGCTCCTGAATCAGCGGTATCACACCCATTACCCACAATGCATTGTGTTGGTATGAAAACCCCAGAGCTGAGCGGAGCAAGACTAAATTCAGGTATAAACTTGTGACTCATAAATGTTTGTGTTTAGGCATGATGTTACAGAATAAGAAGGCTATGTTTAGTTGAGGGCAGCAGGGTTCAATTTGCTTTCCATGGCTCTGCTTTCGAACCCTGGTCATTCATTTTTACGGCAGTCTGACCTGCTTCTGGCCAGACTGAATTAAATACACACACTTACTTTTGGGAAATGATAAGTTTGATACAAATGTTTAGCAGCACTATGTAACTTTAGCATTATTATACTGTACCATAATTGGTCCCACAAAAGTATCAAGTTACATGTTTAAGCAATAACAATCATCCTTCCAAGCTAGAGACTTGACTGTATTACTATATATAGGGGAGACAATGGGGCGGCATAGCTCAGGGGTAGAGAAACCGTCATTAGAGCACGAAGGGTTCCCAGTTCGAATCTGGGCTCCCCCTGAGTTGAAGGGTTCATATTTTAGATTGTAATTAGGGAATATAAAAGATGAGTGTTGAATTGATTTAATTTACTTCTTTCTATTGTTTTAGAGATTCTTATTTCAGTGGTTGGGGGCATGCGTACAAGTGGCTAAATATGTCATTTTACACAGAATAAGCCCATTCCCAAGATACAACGCAACCTTTCATGGTTGGATGTGACTTATGGGGGCTAGAAGTGTTTCTGTAAATAGCAATAAAGAAAATGCTGGCTTATTGTGTCTAAAAAGACATATTTAGCCACTTGTACGCATGCCCCCATGCGTACGCATGCCCCACATTTTAGCACGGTAAACGCGATAAAACAATAGAACGAAGCAAATGAAAACATTTTAACACTCACTTTTTCTTTTCTCCAATTACAATCTAAAATATGAAACGTTGTAAAAAAACAAAGTTGTCCTTTAATGTCAAAGAAGAGTCCTTGAGCAAGACTCTGAAAACACAGATGAGCAGGTTGGTGCCTTGCATGGTTTCCTCCTCCATTTGTGTATGAATGTGTGTGTGAATGGGTGAATGTAATGCACAATCTATGTAAAGTGCCTTGGATAAAAGCGCTATATAAATGCACCATTTACAATGAGTTTCATCCAGGCATTTACCAAGGAAGAAGCATTATGGTTAAGTGAACACTAAGGATTTTATTGTGTAGGCAGGGAATATTTATGTTGTTGAATAGTCAACTAATTCAACTAAATAATCGAAGAGTTTTTGTAGCGTTGTTTGCAATTCTGCCTGATTATGGTAAAATATTGATGCGTTTATCTGCATACGACACGGTAAATTGCAACCACCTCCATATATTTACATTTTTTATCCTCGTTAATTCCATATAGTTTATTCCCTTCTTTTAATTCCCGTGCGTAGTTTGCAACTTTGATTATTCCAAAAACTTTGCAGCCCTGGAGGTTTAAACTCATCAGTAAGAGGACCCTGAACAGCTCCGCTGCTTTTACTGTAGCCAGGCTCCAAATGAATCACAACGAGATAGAAATATGTAAATATAAATATTCACAGTGTCAGGGTTGCTTCAACGAGATGGCATGGCCTAGTTTTACTGCACGCACGCACACACACTTGTATTACTATGCTTGTGAGGACATAGACATTTCAGGACAGCATTGGAAATAGCGGACAGTAGCCGATATATAGCAGATCTACAAATGTAGAGTTGTAGAATTCACAAATAAATTCATGACAAATAAAAAATATGTTTCCACCCTCTGCCGTTTTTATTTATAGGGATATTTTTTTTAACTTTAAAACAGTTCTGGGGTGGGGATCATTTGGACGTCTAATCAGCAGACAGTTTTTAAGTTGCTTTAATCAACACTCAATATATTTATCAGACACGCCCCCTTCATAAACCCAAAATTCACTTCAAACTATGTTGGAATATAATTGGAAATACACTGGTCCCAGGGTGACATGATATCGTCCTTGCAGGAGGGGCTGTGTTTATTCAGTTACTTTTATTTTGTATTTTATTTTATTTATTATTATTATAAAATAAACAGCTAAAATAACAGCTAAAATAAAATGAGGGGGCATGAGTTCCCATCGGGCACTGCATGCCCCTTGGGAACAGCCTTCTAGAGCTGATCATCAGTCCAGTGGTGTGTGAGATCTGCGCCAGGCACGCACGCGCGCACTCACACACACACGCACACACACACACACAAAAGCAAAATAAACTCTCATAATGACTGAAAGAATGTTGTTAGGCCATGTCCTAATATGCGATTTGTGAAACAGAGTGAAAGGAGCCCCACACACACCCACACCCACACACACACACACACACACACACACACACACACACACACACACACACACACACACACACACACACACACACACACACACACACACAGTGCTGCTGTGTTTCAATTAGCACAATATGTAGAATTATGATGTTTTGGTGGCCATACAACCAACCAGTTGAAGAAATTGCAGATTAATGCTAAAGCCGGCCATTCCAGCCATGACAGAAAAAGATTAGTCATTTTGAATTTTAAAACAAAATACCAAGCGCCAGAGGGTTACCCTTTTGCTTTCATGGAATATCTGAGATTAGGATTTTCTGGCAGATTGAACATGCATTCTCTTTAATCTTGCTAATTAATTACACAAAATAAACACTGCCAGTGTGTAGAGACCTTAATGTGATTGAACAACACTGACATTGTCGGACATGCAGCACGTCATGTCATGTCATGACAGTAAACAGGACACATTGCTGCAACAGCAGGTTTAGTGGTATTAACAACTTTAAAAGTGGATGTTGTGATTTCAAATGTTATTACCAAGGGACCCACAACCGATCCTTGTGGAGTGCCACAGGGAAAGGGGGGCTTTTGACGAGGGATGGATGGATGGATGGATGGATGGATGATGGATTGGGAGGGAGGGAGGGAGAGATGGATGGATGGTTGGATTTTTTTAAGATGCCCACCACCTTAGAGGAGCAGTTAGGCTTAAGAAATCATTTAGTTGGTGATGCAAGCATGAAAAGTCCCATGAGCCGTCTCAAAGGGTCATTTGACAAGAAAGCACCCACAGCCACTTGAAATATCAGGGTGACTGCCGTCTGCCATGTGGATTTTCAATGATACATTTCCTGTCATGGTCTGTGGCACTGTGTGACCACACTGTGGCGCTGTGTGGCCATGCTGTGCCTCTGTGGGCGTGTTGGCTTGCCATCCAGAATTCCCACTCACCTGTCTTCATTCCCTCATCAGCCCCAAGTGCCATGCCCCTTCCACACCTGTAACCACTTCCCTCAATCACCTGCTCACTTTAAGACTGGACTCATTCCACACTCACACGGAGTTCATTGTTTGTTGCCATGTCATCGTTCCTGTGTTCTGCATTGGACTCCTCTGGTTCTGTGTTCATATGCTTCTGTAAGTTTAGCTTTTGTTTGGACCTCTGTTTTTGCCTTGCACTCTGAGTCTAGTTTTTGGACATTACTTTTGCCTTTTGCTACTTAAGACTTTGTTCAGTTTTTGGACTTCCTGTTTTTGGCTTTGTGCCTCTGAGAAGCCTTACTGCTTACTGCTACTTCTGTTTACAGTGTAGTGTTTTGAGAAGTCTAGGTTTTGTCCTTGCTATTATACCACTACGTTTTTGCCTGTAATGCTCTACTTTATTGTTAATAAATCTTTATTTGAAACTAATCTGCTTGTGGCTCTGCACTTGGGTTCGGTTCGTCTGCTAATCGTGACAGAATGAACTGGCCAAGATGAACCCAGCAGAGTTAAAGCTATTTAAGAGTAAGGTAGCTGATTT
The DNA here is from genome assembly GCF_963921795.1 of Nannobrachium achirus. Lineage (NCBI taxonomy): Eukaryota > Metazoa > Chordata > Actinopteri > Myctophiformes > Myctophidae > Nannobrachium > Nannobrachium achirus. The sequence continues at coordinate 18,646,607 of NC_137827.1, forward strand.
TGACCATGTGGTGGCAAGCCTCTTTGCCTCACCTCCTAACCAGCATGCTAAGTTCCTTAAAGAAATTTTCAGTGGTTTGAAGAGAGGCCATGGGTCAGTCATTTTGTTCCCCGCCTTGATGTAGTCAAAGAAAAGCTAAAGGGCTATATGCATTCCAGTTCTGTTAGTATTGCTTCCCAGCCGGCTCAGCAGTCAGTTAGACTAGCGTTTGTGGCTCTTCAACCTGCCAGTCCTGAGAACTCTAGCTCACTACGTCCACATCCCATTTCTGTGCCCGCTTGCATTGAACCTGACTGTCCTAAGACCCAGCCATTGAGCCTGCTGGCCTATTTCTGTGGCAGGGTCCAAACCCCTGTATATGCTCCTGAGCCTGCCTTAGACCCATTCAGGGGCACCCGTTTGGCTCTGGGAGGTCCTCGTAGTGCCACCAAACGAGCAAACCTCTCTGTGGGTCACAAAGCCACCATTCCCCATTGGTCCAGAGTCTCAGCCAAACACAGTTTGCCTCCTGCTACCACCCGGTCGCCACCTGTACCTCCGCCACAGTCCAGCTCGCAACAGCCCAGCTTCAGCTCGCCGCAGCCCAGCTTCAGCTCGCCGCTGCCCAGCTTGCTGCTACCCAGTTTCCTGGAACCAGAGCCTGTCCTGTCCAGTATCCCTGAGTCAGTCCCGCCTGCAAGGCCGTATGGGGGTCCGTCTGCACAGTCGTCTGGGGTCCCGCCTCCAGCGTCTTCAGCGTCCTCGCCTCCTGAGCCTGCAGCATCCCTGGCGTTGTCTCGTCCAGAGCCTGCAGCTTCCCTGGCGTTGTCTCGTCCAGAGCCTGCAGCTTCCCTTGCGTCGTCTCGTCCAGAGCCTGCAGCTTCGTCGACTCCTGAGTCTGCAGCCCCCCCTGCAGCTCCCTCGACACCCAAGCCTGCATCCCTGACCTCGTCTCCAGTGCCTGCAGTTCCGTCTGCAGCCCTGACCTCGTCTCCAGTGCCTGCAGTTCCGTCTGCAGCCCTGACCTCGTCTCCAGTGCCTGCAGTTCCGTCTGCAGCCCTGACCTCGTCTCCAGTGCCTGCAGTTCCGTCTGCAGCCCTGACCTCGTCTCCAGTGCCTGCAGTTCCGTCTGCAGCCCTGACCTCGTCTCCAGTGCCTGCAGTTCTGTCTGCAGCCCTTACCTCGTCTCCAGTGCCTGCAGTTCCGTCTGCAGCCCTGACCTCGTCGCCCGAGCCGGCTGCATCCCTGACACCACCTGCAGCATCCCAGGCGTCGCTTCCTGCATCTGCAGCATCCCAGGCATCGCTTCCTGCATCTGCAGCATCCCAGGCGTTGTCTGCTGCATACCTGGGGTCTCCAGAGTCCTCATCCCAAGACGACGTCTCGTCTCTGCATCCCTGCCATCTGCCAGATGACATCGTGTCCTGCTGCCTGCCGGACAACGTCTCATCTGCCTTGACTCACCGTCCGCCTGACGACACCACTGCAGCTGCCTCGTCCCAGTGTCTAAGCCGTCCGCCTGATGACGTCTCTGCTGTAGCCGCCTCGTCTCCACATTCCGGCCGTCCGCTGGATGACAACTCTGCGGCTGCAAGTTCGTCTCTGCATCCCGGCTGTCCGCCAGAAGACTCCTCATCTAGCCACCTGCCTGACGACACCGTTGCAGCGGCCCTGTCCCAGTGTCCAGGCCCTATGCTAGACGACTCTTCTGCGGCTGCCCCCTCGTCTTTGCATCCAGGCCGTCTGCCTGTCATCACTGGCTCAACCCTGGTCCAGCATCCAGGCCGTCCGCCTGACATCACTGGCTCAACCCTGGTCCAGCATCCAGGCCGTCCGCCTGACATCACTGGCTCAACCCTGGTCCAGCATCCAGGCCGTCCGCCTGACATCACTGGCTCAACCCTGGTCCAGCATCCAGGCCGTCCGCCTGACATCACTGGCTCAGCCCTGGTCCAGCATCCAGGCCGTCCTCCCGAAAGCACAGCTGTTGCCTCGTCCCAGCATCCTGGCCGTCCACCCGCCCTGCTCGTTCCTGATCACCATGGTGGGACGTCTGGAAGCCGTCCCTTTAGGGGGGGGTACTGTCATGGTCTGTGGCACTGTGTGGCCACACTGTGGCGCTGTGTGGCCATGCTGTGCCTCTGTGGGCGTGTTGGCTTGCCATCCAGAATTCCCACTCACCTGTCTTCATTCCCTCATCAGCCCCAAGTGCCATGCCCCTTCCACACCTGTAACCACTTCCCTCAATCACCTGCTCACTTTAAGACTGGACTCATTCCACACTCACACGGCCAGTTCATTGTTTGTTGCCATGTCATCGTTCCTGTGTTCTGCATTGGACTCCTCTGGTTCTGTGTTCATATGCTTCTGTAAGTTTAGCTTTTGTTTGGACCTCTGTTTTTGCCTTGCACTCTGAGTCTAGTTTTTGGACATTACTTTTGCCTTTTGCTACTTAAGACTTTGTTCAGTTTTTGGACTTCCTGTTTTTGGCTTTGTGCCTCTGAGAAGCCTTACTGCTTACTGCTACTTCCGTTTACAGTGTAGTGTTTTGAGAAGTCTAGGTTTTGTCCTTGCTATTATACCACTACGTTTTTGCCTGTAATGCTCTACTTTATTGTTAATAAATCTTTATTTGAAACTAATCTGCTTGTGGCTCTGCACTTGGGTTCTGTTCGTCTGCTAATCGTGACATTTCCTCAAAATAGGACAATTTTTTTCTTTTATGCACATGTACGTGATGCTCTTTTATATTTTTTCTCTCTTTGCTCTTTAGTTTTTTGCATTCTTTTTCCTGTTATTCCTGTTTTTTCTGCCGTTGTTATTATTATTATACATACCGCTGCATTGCCTGAAGGAAGCCAAAACAAAATAATTTTACTCTTATGTACTTGTACAGAAGATGTAACAATAAAGAAAGACTACCTTGAACCTTGATCTTACAAAATAATAAATAACTGAAAATAGGCTATCTACAAGCTTACAACACGTCACAGCTTGTAGATGGCCTAGTTTCGGTGCATGGCATGCTTCCATAAAAGAAACATTCTACTGAATCCAAATTACTGAAATCATTTGTGGTGAGTGGTGACTGAGAACTTTAATCTATATGGACGCTCACACACACACACACACACACACACACACACACACACACACACACACACACACACACACACACACACACACACACACACACACACACACACACACACACACACACACACACACGGCTCATCCCGTAGGAGTCATAGCACACAAAAAAGAAGAAAAATCATGTGTATCATGCATGTGAGCGAGAACGTATACAACATTATATAAAATTAGAAAACTGGACACCATTGCACTTCATCAGCGTCATCTGTTCCCCAAAGACGCAGGCAGTTGGCTGTCGCTTTATGACTCATCTATACTTTCATATGAACGAGTGTAGAGAAGAAGAAAGTGCGTTGAATGAATGTACACTTGGCTCACACTCACAGCTGGCTGCTCTGCCAAGCGTGGGAATAACCATGTTAGCTCCCGTCTTGTGTTACCATGATATTGCAGCATTCTCCCCACTCTGGGCCGCTATCGATTACCATGATTATCATGAGCTTTAAAAGCTCCAGTGCTCTCTTGATACTTTCTTTTCCCTACACCGTATATGATATGAAGACTAATCTGCACATTAGCGGAATGTGGCCGGTGTCAAATTCAAGGCTGTGTGCATCCGAGTGTGGAGAGGAAATGAATCCTCGCACGAGCAGTGCCACGCGGAAGGACGCGTATAGGCCAAGGGTTCCCAAACGTTTTGGGCCGCAGCCCCCCCAAATAATCATATTTGAACAGGAGACACCCCCCCACCCTTACAAGCAATTGGAATTGTAGCCATTACATTTAGTTTGACTCGGTTCCACAGATGAATATTGTGAAAATAGCAAAACTATAAGCTCACAGCTGTAGATCGGCTATTTTCACAATGTTTGCCTCTTTCTTAAGTAATATTTTATCATTTTGGCCAATTTGGTATTAAAAAGGTCTAAAGGCCATTAAATTGTAACTTTAGAAATGTGTCAGGTGACCTTCTGGTTACCCCAGAAATAATTGGTGACCCATAAGCTAGCGAATAGCGCCATCCATAGTCAAAATAAGGAACTCGTCACATGGCGGCCTGGACCATTGAAAATAACTCGTCAAACTTGTGTGGAGTCAAACGTAATTGTGGAGGGTCTGACAAGCACCTGAAAGGGCTGAGAACCACTGCTTTAGACCATTGGTTCTTAAAGTGGGGTCCAGGGACACCCAGGGATCCTTGTGGGAGTTCAAGGGGGCCCTCAGCTAAATGATAGTTAGGATCCAAATGGACCCTTATGAGTATGTAACTCAGAGAGTGCACAAATGGAAACAAATGGATAACTCTCAGAGCATTGATTGATAGCATTGATTTTACACTATAAATTGGGGTCTCAGAGACAGAAATGCCATTAAATCATAAAGACAGAGTTATACTAAAAGGAAATGCCATTAAATGGGCATCTGTAGCTGTATGCTTGTCAATCTGGGGGTCATTGAAATTAAAATTGTTGAGAATCACAGCTAGAGATGTGTGTTATGGGGTCCCTGGCATATCTTTTCAAATGGGGGTCCGCGGGCTAATAGGTGTCAATTTGGGGGTCCTTGACATGATGAGCTTTAGACGATGGTGAACAACACCTCTCACAGTATGCCAAACACGCACGCACATGCACACAGTACACAGCAATTGTGTACACAAGCAATCGCACAAAGTAGGCCAAGTACACACCCTTACCCAGCCAGGAACATCAATATTTGAGGTACAATTCAACCTAAACGAACAGGTTGTTGAGATCTATTCCAACAATTCCCAACCTGCGGGCCGGGGCCCACTGGGGGGCCGTGAGGGTATTACAAGTGGGCCCCAAATAATTGGCAAAAACATTGAGATTCTTATGTTAAAGCTGCATATGTTAACACTTTCCTCTTCTTCCCACTGATTTGAACTCGGTTTCCCGCGTAAGTGCTGGCATTTTTACCATTGAGCTAATAGAGCAGGCCTGCTTGCTCAGGGGATAAATTGTATCTTGACCGCACGTCAAAATTTGTGTCAGATACAATACTTTTCCAAAACTTTTCCAAAATATTTAACCTGATTTCCAGGACTATATAACAATAAATCAGCTCAATAACCAGTCGCGTACTCCTATACGCAATGCCCAAAGACAGGTAGTGTATGCCAGTGGTTCTCAACCTTTTCTGGCCGTGACCCACAAAATAATCATATTTGAACTGGGCACCCTGACGAGCACTAAGAGTAGAGGAATTTTGTATAACACGGTTTTATTGTGAAAATAGCCGATCTACATGCTCACGAGGCATTGTGAACATGTAGATCTGCTATTTTCACAATTTCTGCTTCTAATATTTGACAATTTGGCCAATGTTTAATTTGTCATTTCAGAGGTATTAACAACATCAATAACCAAAGACAATGCATAGCTATTTTTCCAGGACCTTCCAGGACCCTTGATCAATTCCCAAACTTTTCCAGTACTGGAAAAATATTTTCCTAATTTTCTAATTTTCAAAATATTTCCAGGAATCTCATGACCGTGGGAACCCTGCAGATTCCATCTGGTGGCTTTCGGGATTTAGAGGTGGGCCCGGATCCAGAAAAGGTCGGGAACCACTTGCTCTAGTGAAACAAAAGCTTTCACGTTCTCTATTCTTCCTCTGTAAAACCCCGGGTTAGAAATGCAATCAAGCCTCTGTTATGGATCTGACTGCCGCAGTGTGAGTTATTGACAAAGCGATTGCAGTGGAAGCATTAGGCATCAACACTCACGCACAGAGGTCTCCTCTCCAATACGGAGCCTTCCATTCATTTCAAGCTTCACAAAGGAGACGATCTCCTGATTATCTGACTCTTTTAATTAGTGTCAGATGGTACGACCTCCACGCAACGCTCAGTTTGAAGCAGCCTTTAAGGCAGTTCTTCTTCAAAGTGGGGTCCGAGGGGTCCACAGCTAAATTAGTTAACCACTTAAAATCTATTTGGTTGCCCCGAGTCCATCACGGCTCTATACTAGTGTATTTTCGGTTTTCTGTTATTGCGGGGGAAAGCTTTAGCTGAAAATAGCTTTGAATGTTTTTAATCATAATTCTGGCACAAAATATTTCCAGATGGGGGTCTGTGGCCAAATACATACAGTAATTGGTTTATGGGCCTTTACATGAAAATGTCACTGGATTATATTAATAATAATAATAAAGCTTTATTTATATAGCACCTTTCATGACATGAAATGCAGCTCAAAGTGCTTTACAGAGCAGAAAATGAAGCACTTTTTTTATTACAGGCTTTATAGACCTGAACATCATTTTATGTTGAACAAAAACAGTATAAATCATCAAGGACGACCAAAATAGTTATTTCCAGGCCTAACTTTTCAAATGCAAGAGTTGATTTTTATTTTATTTTTTTCAAATAAGACATGCACATCGTTAAAATCTAACACATTTCCTTACAAAAAATAATGAGCTCTCTCTTTCTCTCTGGCTTGAAATCTTAAGGGTAATATTCGATGTAATTGTTAACAAGATTAGATGGCGTGCTGACAGGTGGTGATGTGACCCTGGTAAGGTAATCAACGACTTGTCATGAATGATTGGCCAGTCGTGTAAAGTAACTACTGTAAGTACATTTACTGTACAGGTAGTGTACCAAAGTATAATTTTGAGGTATGTTTACTTTACTTGAATATTAAAATTTTCCTTGACATCTACTCCACTACATCTCAAAGGCAAATCGTTGTCATCGGGAAAATCTCTTGCCAGACTGTGTTTTTTCGTGTCTTTCTTGATCATACTACAGCCGAGTCACACAAAAGTATCAAAAGAAGCAGATCACCAGCTCGAAACGCATTTTGAGTTTATAGTTTTGCTACTTTTGAACTGGAATCCTGAAAAGTAACAGTTTTGGACATAATGAGGTTTCCACCTGAACCGACAGACACTAATAATGTACTTTTTACTCCACTACAATTATTTGGAAAAATTTGTTACTCATAGGCGGCGGGTGAGTCAAACGTTTGGCGAGGTGGCGAGGCTATGTTTCTTTTTTTTTTTTTTTTTTTTTTTCAATACTACTCCACAACATCTCGGATCCAAATATTGCACTTTTAATCCACTACAATTATATGAAAACATAGCTACTAGTTACTTTGCAGATGTAAATTATTATTATAAAACATAGTGCCTTTAGCCCCGTTTTATACTATTTGAATCTACAAGCTCACAACGCGTCGCGCTGCGCTGTGACACGTTGTGAGCTTATTTTGATGCCATCACTTTCGTAGCCTACTTTTACCCAAGTACATTTTGAATTCCGGACTTTAACTTGTAACAGAGTATTTCAATAATGCAGTTGATACTTTTACCTAAGTAAAAAATCTGAGTACGTTTTCCTCCACTGAGAACGGAGAGACAGAGAGTCAGAGACTAGAAAGCGCTCTATGAGTATGATCACATCAGCTGTAGCCCATGGTCATGATCAAGCCTAATTTATCTCCGTCCCGCGATGATGTTGCGTGCAGAGAATAGCAGACCTCCAAGCTCAGAGTCACACCGGGCACATCCGCGACACAATGTGAGTGTGTAGGATACTGTATGACTGAAGCTTGTACAGCCAGCTGTTCTCAGCGCCGCCGTCTATATAATGCTGCATTCATACTTTATATTAGACTATATAGCCTATATCATTTGAAAAATACCCAGCAGCATTTGGGAAGGCATAGCCTCCCCTAGCCTTCATTACGCGCCGCCTATGGTGTTACTTGTTACTTTGCAGATTTGGATTATTAATACAAAACTAACTACCTTTAGGCGTTATTTTATACTTTCAGTTACGCAAAAATAGATGATGAGCTTGTAGATAAGCTATCTACAGTAAAAGAAATAAGAACATTTTTGCTTTGGTACTGTAAGAATATCGTTTCTGGTGGGTGGAAACCTTATACTGTATGTCCAAAACCAAATTCAAAAGCATCAAAAGTAGCAGATTGGCAAGCTCAAAACATGTCGCTTATTTTGATACCTTTGTGTGACACTGTAAATGATCAAGTAGGTGGCTAATTCAAAAACCGGGTTATTTCATTAATCGAAAAAGTATATATTGATAGAATAATGGCCAATCAAATAATTGCTGCAGCCCTAGTTTAGTGATCAACTGCCCCTTCTTCTGTGTATCATCGCCCTTGATGATTGGTTGGCGACATTTTATTTCACAAGATTTCTTGTTTTCTTGTTCATTCCATGTGTGAGTGATTGATCGTGTGATATTCTCCTCGTTACGTTGTTTTGCATGCGTCATTAGCGAGCTGTTGTTCTGCTATTGGGACGAGCACAGAGTCGCGAGGTCTCTCCGCTAATGCAAAGCAGCGGCAGAGAAGAACGCTAGCCAGTCTCACAGAGCGACGAGTCGTGGTGAGTCAGAGTGATGAGTCATGACGAGTCACAGTAATGAGTCAAACGTGACATTCAAGTGACTGTTAATTAAGCTCTGACAAACACTGTAACACCAGCCTGCTCGTCAGATGCAGCCCACGAGGCTGTGAATGGATTGTGACACAGACAGTCGTGAAAGAAGTACTCTGATTAGGGCTGTCACGATTATGACATTTTACATGACGATTAGCCGAATTGTCGCTCAAATAATTGCGATTAACAATTTAATTGTGTTTTTGTCATTGACAATCACATTTCCGTTTGGCTTTTAGGCTTTGAAGTTGCACATGACAGATCATGACACGTATAACCTAAATACACAAAGAAATTACTGACATATTTGACAACTTTATACTTGGACATTGATAGTGGAAATAGACGATCTATAAGCTCACAACGCGTCACTATTTTTCAACATGGACGATGACGATTAAAAAAATATATATAATCGCAATGTCAAATAATCGCGATTAGACGATTATGTAATAATTGTGACAGCCCTATAACTCTGTTGTTTTCATTTAAAAGTGACAAAAATATCACAATATAAAAAACACAAGTAACTCTGTCACAAGTAAATTGTCTCCTACAGTTTTCCATCATACAGTCTGGAGCAACGGGAAATATGAAGATTATCTGAAGACAGTTGTGAGAATTTGTCCCAATATTCTGCTTATCAGAAATGGACATTCTAAAACAAAATGTCAAATGTCAAAACAGCTGACAACTTCCGTTCTCCACTTTGATTGTAGTTGTAGTTCCAGACTATTATACTAAGCATTCGGAGATTGTGGAATATAGTTGTTTGGCTATACGCGAGACTGATAACAAAACAAAGGGATAAAAGGATCGTTTTCAGTAGCTATAGTGTAGTTAAACGGAAAGTGGGACAGAGGCAGAAGCAGAAGCATAGGGGAGGGGGAGGGTGTATCTCAGACAAAATCCCCCCGAGGGGAGTGTGAATCTGGACTGGGAGAGCTGCTCCCGAAATGGTGTGTGCGTGTGAGTGTGAGTGTGAGTGTGAGTGTGAGTGTGTGTGTGTGTGTGTGTGTGTGTGTGTGTGTGTGTGTGTGTGTGTGTGTGAGTGAGAGTGTGTGAGTGTGAGCAGGGGCGTCACAAGGGGTAGGAAAGTGGGACTGAGTTACCAGGGCCCAAGGTGGAGGGGCCCTAGTAACTTTAGCTATTGAAAAATAGCAGATATACAAGCTCGCAGTGCGGCACCGAGTGCCGCGCTGCGAGCTTGTAGATCTGCTATTTTTGAAAAGTCGTGAAAATGTGTGCAAATCTTTGAATATGTATTTTTTTTTTTTTATAATATGTTTATTAAATTTTTAAACATACATTATTAAGACAACAACAACAACAACACTATACAAGAAAAGGAAAAAGAGACAAACAAACTAGAACAACAAAACCAAAAGAATAATAATCATAACAAGCTCAGGCAATAACATGTAGAATGGAAAAATTAATACATGATGAGCGAAGCAATCAGTCCCCAGCCCCCCCACGACCCCCTCAGAGTGGAGAGGGCAGGCACCTGACCCAGATCGGAACTAGATTCACTGAGCACAGTTCAACCTCAGTCGAGAAACTTCAAGACAAGTGAAACGGCGACAGATAGAAGTCAAGGCCGTCAGGGGAACCCTTTAAGCACAGCAGCAGACAGCGCGGGCCCGATGAATCTCAAGTAGGGGTCCCAGATTTTATAAAAGGCGTCTATCTTGGAGTGTAACATACATGTTATGTATTCACAAGGAATACAATCCATTATAATATTGTGCCATGATTTTTTGGAAGGAGCAACATCCTTGATCCAAAATAGGAGAATATTCTTCCTGGCAGCGAACGTTAACACATTGAATAGCCTCTTATGATTGGCATTGACAATATGACCATCTGGGAGACCAAGTATAAGACACAAGGGGTTTGGTTCTATGGGGACACCGAAAATGGTTGACAGTTCTGTTACGACATCAGACCAGTAGTTCTGGAGCTTCACACATGACCAGAGACAATGAACGTAATTACCGATTTCTGTTTTGCATTTGAGGCAAAGTGGGGACACACTAGGATCCATTTTGTTTTTAAGGACAGAAGTTATATGTATACGATGTAATATGCGGTACTGTATGGATTTAGTCCGATTGCAGACAGAAATCTCCTTTGCATACGTCCACATTTCATTCCAATCAACATTATCGATAGAGATGTTGAAATCTTTCTCCCATAACTGTTTGACAGCATGGGAGTTTGTGGAGGAATTTGAATTCAGTACTTGGTAGAATATGTATTTTTTAAGCGAACATTTGTAACTCATAAATTTTGCTTCCGGGGGGGTCCCTGGAACTAAATATTTTGAGATGGGGGTCCGTGGCCAAATTCATATTATTTTGGGGGTCCTTCACATGAAAAACTTTGGGCATCACTGACATGGAAACATGGGTTTCTTGCACACATTTTCAAAATCTTTCAAAAATAGCAGATCGGTGCCGTGCTGTGAGCTTGTATAGCTGCTATTTTTCAATCGTTAACATTCATGGGGGGCCCGCAGTGAATCCTTGTACCCAGGGCCCAGAATTTGGTGTGACGCCCCTGAGTGTGAGTGAGAGAGAGAGCAGGGCCGGGGAACATGAAACCCAGTCAGACGAGACCAGACCAGACACAAAGAAAGAACCACAGCCAAGGCTGGTGGAGGCAGCCAAACACTCTGCAGCAGTCAGGGGGACAACCTGCCTCTGTGGATCACGGCCTAGTTCCAAAAAAATAAAAAAAAATAAAAAACTCTAAAAAGATTCAGCCATCATCAGGAATGATAATAATAATAGCCCCACCAAACAGAGGCAGGAACGGGAAGCCTGTCACTCTCGGGTGAAAGCCTTTGCATGTCAAAAACTAGAACATTTTCTTGTCCTAAATTAAAAAAATGGAATAGTGCAGTGGTGGAAAAAGTACTCACATGTTTTACTTAAGTAAAAGTATCAATACTGCAATGTAGATGTACTCCGTTACAAGTAAAAGTCCAGAATTCAAAATGTACTTGAGTAAAAGTATGAAAGTGTTGGTATCAAAATGTACTTAAAGTACCAAAAGTAAAAGTGCAAAATGTTTGAAAATAGCAGATCTACAAGCTCACAATGCATCGCATCGCCTTTATTGATTGTTACAGTAATCTGACAGGAAACGGGGAGAGAGATGGGGGGAATGACACCCAGCGAATGCTGTCGTGATCGGGACTCGGACCCAGGATCCGCTGCCAGGCCGGATTACCAGCCGAGGTGCCCAGACAGCTACAGCAGCTGTCTGGAATATGGAATATGGTACAGGGATTCTGCCCCGCCGAAGGCAACATAATCAGGGGCGTCACAAGGGGTAGGAAAGTGGGACTGAGTTACTATAGGGCCCAAGGTGGTGGAGGGGCCTTAATTATTTTATACTTTAGCTATTGAAAAATAGCCAGGCCCGGATTGACAGTAGGGAGTAGGGGGACGATTCCCCCTGGCCTGGTGCCTCCTGAAAAAAATAAAAAGATCCCCTTTGCGCAGGCCACATAGCCAGCAGCAGCAGGGCTTCATACAGCAGCCCTGCCTGTGTAACTTGACACCACAGCTGGCCTGTGCTGACAGCTACTCGCCCAGAGGAAAGCAGAATCCATGATTGAGCCCTCATCTATTGCTCGTTTGTTTCTCAAGCCACAAATGAGACCAAGGTGATACAAAAAGGAGATCTCAGCTATTGCTCCTGTTTCTCCTCTATTTCTGGGGAGCAACATGCCTCAGATGGAAGCTCTGATGAGCTTTACAGGAGATCTCAATAATTTCTCAAATGTTGCTCAATTTAGCAGAATTGTTGCATCTCAAATTTAGCTCAGAGTTACATAAAAAGGAGCTCTCAATATAATCTCATTTAAAGCTCATTTAAGCCTTTTAGATACATCTCAGATTTGTCTCAGAATGATCTGTAAAAGAGCTCTCAACATAATCTCATTTAAATCACATTTAAGGCTCAGATTGGCCAGTTAATCTATAGCTGTAAATTAGATGCAGTATTCAATCATTCTCATTTGATCAGCCACATGCATGCGTGTTCAATTTGTGTTTAAGTTTACCTAATGTGTTGTCTTATGTAAAACACATTTTCTTATATTACTCCTTCAGATTTTATCCAAATTTCATGCAAATCGGTACACATCTCTATGGTCGGATCAGTTAAGATTTTTTTGTCCATCCCAATTGGCTAAGATTTACATAAGATTGACAGGAGTGGCCCGAACAAAATGCTGCTAAGATGCTGATAATACCATGGATACTTCTGTTGGATACTTCTTAGGGCTGTTCTATCGATACATCGATTTTGATATGAGACTAGATATCATCTGGGATCTTACTTATGCTCATTTTGATTTGGTAATAAGTTATTACTAATAACTTAAGATTTACATTATACGTTCAAAAGTAGCAGATCGACGACAAGCTCACAACCAGTGGCTCTCGTCCTTTTCAGGCGGTGACCCCTCAAAATAATCATATTTGAACTGGAGACCCCCGAAAATAATCATGGAATTTAGGAGGGTTAAGATGTTACATTTAGTTTGACTCGGTTTCACAGATACATGTGAAAACAGCAGATCTACAAGCTTACAATGGCATTGGTGCCATTTTTGAGAGACTATTAGATTAGATATCTTCATTATCCACAAGGGAAATTTGTTTTGCTCGGGTCAATGCATATCAAACATAAATATACAATACAATAAAACACCCAGCAAAGTACTTCAGTTCTATATAAAAAAGTATAAAATGATTATAAATATTAAAAGGTATTTAAAAGAAAGCAAAGTCCTCCATCCAGTGATGATCCTGGCCAAAAGAAAAAAGTCAGTGAGTAATTATAATCATGAAGCATTATGAGTGCTTATGCTGTAACTATAGTGCAAGCATTATTACATTGCATGTACAGTGTGTGATCATAGAATGCTTTCTAATGGGACTTTGTTATTGTTATAATGTTGAGTATTTATCCAAAACCATTAAATGTGGCTTTGAGAGTAATTTCTGTAATATGGGTCTGAAAGAGCTAGGCGGGGTGCCCAAGACAACAGCCAATGGAGAAACCTGACCATTAAATGGTTCTCATAATATGCGAACAAGTCTTGGTTTAATGTTTGCCCTGAATCTCAAATAAACAAAACTGTGAAAAAAAAGAAAGTGAGAAGTGAGTGAAACTAGCCAATGAGGGAGCAGCATTCTCGGTGAAGTTACCACCAACAAGTGTGACCTAATATAAATAACAAGGCGCAAGTTGGCACCTCGACAGAGTGTCAACTTGCCCACCCACATACATATGTACAGCACCAATCATGCATGAATGTATGTGAAATCAACATTGTAAGCTAGCATGATATACTTTTCTGAACATGCTATAAATAAAGCAAGCAAACAAGTCAGCATTCCAAAGTAAAGAGGCTACACCAAGTGTCGTGCAGTAACACATCAGCGAATAAAGCCTGCACAACCCTCTGACTCAGTGTAAAGTATAAAGTATAAAGTATAAACTTACTACTACAACAACTGATAGAGTTACACAAATGGAGTTCATATTTCATTGAGGTTCTAGTTGAAGCACAGTTGAAGCTTGAAACACACTTCACAAGCTGGACAATATACTCTCAAGACTCACTAGAACAGTGAATGCAAACCAGCACTCGTAAGTTGCTAGTAAGATGCATATCTAAAAAACAACTGACTCAATATATTGGGAGATTTACGAAACCATATGTTATGTTATTCATGTCATATTATGTTTTGATACCGAATGTTGCAGTTAGCTATGAAAACGTCACATATTTTCCTTCTGTAATACCTTAATTTGTTGACATTGTGATATAACGTGACATCACCTCATCAAAGATCAAACCCTGGATATCCATACAGTACATGGAGATGATTGGATCATCACCTAGATCTCCATATAGAGCTGACCTACATCTGATTCCCAGATGATTCCCTGTTAGGGCAACCAGCAACCACACTAATAGAATCCCTTTTATGCCCATAAAAAGGGACAAGGACTGAGAGACAGATACTGACACGCACAGATGCATGTCTGGGGTCTCACAGCACACGGTTGGTTCTACAGAAAGGGATCTCCATATTGGCATAAAGGGGATTGTATGTATGATTTCAGACGTCATAGACGTCATACGACTTTCACATAACGAGTGACAGAGTAAGCATGTCTGGGGTCTTACAGCACATGGTTGGTTCTACAGATGCCTCAATGTCTATAGCTGACCTCAGCTGACCTGACCTCAGGTCAGGTCAGCCCATATGGAGATCCCTGATGTCATGGATCTCTATATATGGGGCTGACCAACACTGACATCATCAACTCTACATCACCTGGATTGGTAGTAAATCTCCTGTTCTCCCATATGCCCAAACAGATGGCAAGGGCGAGGTCGCTTTTTGTCCATAGGCGTCTTACTAGTGTTGATTATTGTAGAAATACTGACAGTATCCATAGAATACCACTGTGTTTAAGGGTCCAGAACAGGTCCTACTTATTAAGAGTCCCTGGATTCTCTACAGAATGTTGATCAATGCTGATGTATGTTCTTAGTTTTGCTTATTACGCTATCTGCCTTGTGCCATATGATATGTAGTCAAATAGTTACATCTTATTTTTATCATACGTGTTCTAAATATGATCTTATAATAGCTCAATATCTTTTATATCTAACTATTAATTTACTGAATGTCTGTCCGTCTGACCGTCTCTGTGCATGCTGACATCACTGATACTAACAGTGTCGCCACAATGGTAACAATGCCCAACTGACATCACTGACTGACATCACTACAGTGCCCACATTTGGAGATTACATTACAGACTGGCCTGGACACTGAACACCAAGGACGTGCAGAGAATGTTAGAGAGGTAGGGGCTGACATTTCTAAAAGGGCCTTTTGGTGAAAATATTGAAAATAGCAGACCTGCAAGCTCACAACGCGTCGCAGCGTCGTGCAATTCTCTTGAATGCTGCCTGCAGGTATAGAATGGAAAGAGAGCATTTGCATTTCTTTCACCATAGTAAAAATTGCATTCTGAACTGAACAGCCCTGTTGGGGTGTCATTTGGTCATTTTTGGCGGCGGCGCCAGGGGGTCACTGGGGGTCCCTGGATCTCCGGGGGTCCCTGGGAGGGTGGAGGTTGTGCTTTGGCAGGCAAGGACTGTGTGTGCAAAGTGTGACATGGATTGGGGCAACGGTGGCTGAGATATGAGTTGGGGAAAAGTGTGATGTGACGGACAGACTGACTGCCGGTGGAGGTTTTCATTGTAACTGCGACCTGACGGTTGCAATGAGTTCATAAACAGAGCCACTAACATTAATTCCAGTGGTGTAAAGTACATTTACTTAAGTACTGTACAGTTTTGAGGTATTTTTACTTTACTTAAGTATTTCCAATTTTCAGTACACTTCTACTCCATTATCTCAAAGGCAAATATTGTACTTTTACTCTACTACAATAATTTTGAAAACTTTAGTTACTATTACTTTGCAGATATAAATGAGTATATTATAAAACATACATCCACTTTAACCTATTCTAAACTTGGCTATTTGAAAATAGCAGATCTACAAGCTCACAACGCGTCGCGATTCGACGTGTTGTGAGCTTGTAGATCACAATGAGAGGAGAGAACGAGAGAGCTAGAGAGAGAGAGAGAGAGAGAGAGAGAGAGAGAGAGAGAGAGAGAGAGAGAGAGAGAGAGAGAGAGACTCTGATTGGCTGAAGCATACGTCATCATCTATTTCCAGCTATGGAGACACGCTACGTCATGCCGTTCTCAAGTTTGAAAATAGCCGCCTCCCCTTCCCCAAGCGAGAGAGAACAGAGTGAGAGACGGTCCGTCGCCCGTTGTTATTAATTAATATGGATTGGGAATCATATCCTCCTCTGAATACAGCATGTACAAGGAGCGAAAGTCCAAAAAAGGTAAGATAATTTCATTATGTTTATAAATGTCAACACAGTCGTGGCTGTGGGAACTTGGCTGGTAGCTAGCTGCTACAGGCTAGCCTATATGGCTAGACCAGGCAGATAGGATAGCATGGCTCGTTTTTTTGGAAGCTTAGCTGTTAGATAATTAAAGCTGCAAATCTGTCTATTGAGGGTCCATTCCTTGTAGAAGGAGTGACAGTGGAAAAAAATGTAAGATAATCTTATGTTTATAAATTTCAACACAGTAGTAGGCTATGCTCTTGGGTCTGGGCTAGCAGCTAGCTAACATGCTATATACAGTAGCCTAGCTGTAGGCTGTAGCTGTATATGGCTCGTTTTCAATAGCAACTGAGAAACACACCAAGCTAACATTTGAGCTAAAGAGGGGGTCCATGTCGACCCCCTGGAATCCGGACTTTAGGGGGTCCGTGAAATTGCTTGTTTAAACAGTGTAAAAAAAAGGGGGAAAAAAAACATAGCCTACATTATGCATAGCATTATTTTAGGGTCATTATGTTCTGTATAGTAGGCTCTTATTAGTTGTGTATGGTTGATATTATTTACAGGGGTGTCACAAGGGAGGGAAAGTGGGACTGAGTTACTAGGGCCCAAGGTGGAGGAGCCTTAATTATTTTATACTTTAGCTATTGAAACAGCAGATCTACAAGCTCACAGCACTGCAAGCTTGTAGATCTGCTTTTTTTTTTAAACGTGGGGTCCCTGAAACAAAATATTTGCACAGAAAATGAATGCGAGGTGTTCAAAGGCACAGGTAAAGATAACATACTCACATACAATGCTTTGTCGAACAAACAGACAAAAAAATACATCTGTCTGTGCCCAAAGACCAAACTGAAGTGAACAAACTATGCTGTAGTGCTAATTACAATCTGCCACACCTGGCACAAATTAAAATTGTTTAACACCTGTTCTAAAAAAAATAGCCGATCTAGAAGGTCACAACATGTCAGTTATTTTCGTCTAAGGGGTTTGGTGTACAGGGGAAAAAGTTTAAGTATTGAAGGTTAAAATTCAGAAAATAAAACATCAACCATGAATCCAATATGGGGGTCCATGATGATTACTTGGTGCAGCAGTAGCCTACTCTATAGAAACAGAATAAGTGTATCCAGCGTATCTGCACACTTCTAAACTGTCAATTTAAAATATGGGGTGCTGTGATTGATTAAAGGGATATTCCACTTTCAAAAAAACTTTTTGTCATTGTATGGTCTAATCAGGCTTGTATGAACACCCTGAACAGTTTTTAATTTTCTTCATTCAGTATTTAGATATTTGATGTAAATGTTACCAGGCCCTCCAGGCTCAGGGCCTCTCCCCACACATACTCATTGTAATTATTTGGGAAAATGGAAAAGATTAAATACAATAAAAACATATAAAAAATAAATGAAAAACGTTATGGAAAAATCACGTCCTGCTCACGTATTAGGAGGGTAGTATGAGTCACCAGAAAAAAATAATGGGTGTTTTTAAATAATCTTTCGTGGTTAAAATGGAGTTTGAAGTTACAATGAGTGTGTGTGGGTAGAGGCACTGAGCCTACACTTTTTTACCATACAGCAACACTGTGGGTGGCTAACTTCAGCTTGGTGTGTCCAACCACCTGACAACCAGGTATACTTAATGAGTTTTATTTTCTTTCTTTTTTTGGTGGTGGTGAAGGATGGGGGAGCCTTGGGAATCCTGCCCGTCTAAGGTCCTGAAGTTACAGCCTCAGCTCCAGAAGATGAAGAATGTAATTTCCAGTATCAGTAAGTTGATTCACACATGTTTTTTTTCTTTTTTTGTAATGTAACTTCAATTTGATAGTGTTGCAGTTGTCAATTATGTCAGCTACTTTCTTTGTCTCACTTGAAACTTTACTTAATCCACGTGCCCTGTGTGAGTTCTGTGATGATTGGACAAATATTGGTTGCGACCGTCAAGTCGCAGTTACTACCTCCACAGTCTGTCTGTCAGTCAGTCAGTCACAGACGTCACGTGACATCACTTAACACTTTTCCTCTACTCATATCTCCGCCACTGTTGCCCCTATACATGCCAAACATTGCACACACACCCCTTGGCTGCCAAACCACAACCTCCACCCATTTCTCACTCTTCTAGCACCACCATGAGGCCCATTCTTGCAAAACAAATTTTTGGACACTACTCCTAACAGAATTTGCCCTAAAATCACGCAAAGCCGTACAGTCATAGCACAACTTCTCCCCTCATTTCTCTCTAGCGCCACAATCAGGCTGATTTTTTTCAAACACATTTCTGGACACTGCTCCTACAGATTCTGCCCTAAAATCACACAAAGCGGTACACAGTATATCTAGACTCATGTCATCAACATGAATCTGTCCCATTTCCCATATTCCCTCCTGATTGGTTACCATTGCCTACTAAAGTTTGTGCATGCAACCTGACGGTCGCTTATCTCCCGGTTTTAGGGAGTCTTACTGGTAATATGTCTTGTATGTGTCTATAGAGTTAACATTACTCTAATAGACCCTCAGGTGAGGTTAAAATATGCACATGTCTTCCCGCCCTGTGTATCTTTGGTTTCTTCCTGAAAGCTGAAAGCCTCTGAGTTAAAAAGGCCCAATTGAAATACACACATTAATTACATAAAATCATCCCCTACACTTTTTACCATACAGCAACACTGTGGGTGGCTAACTTCAGCTTGGTCACCAGTCCACCCACCTGACAACCAGGTATACTTAATGAGTTTTATTTTCTTTCTTTCTTTTTTTGGTGGTGGTGAAGGATGGGGGAGCTTTGAATCCTGCCCGTCTGAGGTCCTGAAGTTACAGCCTCAGCTCCAGAAGATGAAGAATGTAATTTCCAGTATCAGTAAGTTGATTCACATGTTTTTTCTTTTTTTGTAAACTTCAATTTGATAGTGTTGCAGTTGTCAATTATGTCAGCTACTTTCTTTGTCTCACTTGAAACTTTACTTAATCCACGTGCCCTGTGTGAGTTCTGTGATGATTGGACAAATATTGGTTGCGACCGTCAAGTCGCCGTTACTACCTCCACAGTCTGTCTGTCAGTCAGTCACAGACGTCACGTGACATCACTTAACACTTTTCCTCTACTCATATCTCTGCCACCGTTGCCCCTATACATACCAAACTTTGCACACACACCCCTTGGCTGCCAAACCACAACCTCCACCCATTTCTCAATCTTCTAGCACCACCATGAGGCCCATTCTTGCAAAACACATTTTTGGACACTACTCCTAACAGAATTTGCCCTAAAATCACGCAAAGCCGTACAGTCATACCACAACTTCACCCCTCATTTCTCTCTAGCGCCACAATCAAGCTGATTTTTTCAAACACATTTCTGGACACTGCTCCTACAGATTCTGCCCTAAAATCACGCAAAGCGGTACACAGTATATCTAGACTCATGTCATCAACATGGATCTGTCCCATTTAGCGCCACTATCAGGCCAATTTTTTCAAACACATTTTTGGACACTGCTGACCTTACGGTCACTTATCTCTCGACTAGGGAGTCTTACTGGTATCCCAACTTGAAAAAGCATTTTCTGTTTACTGGAGAGATGGAGAGTTCGCAAGTTACTATGAAAAGCTCCTCCGCCCCTGATTTCTCACATGCCCTCTTCTAGCACCACCACGAGGTTGCTTTTTGCAAACAACATTAATGGCATCAATGGCATAGTTTTACTGAGGTTAGGATCCCTTGCTTTTGTTGCATTGCTAAGACAAAAATTTATAAAAATAAATCTACCCCCCATTGATTCGGGGACCCGAATACATTTGGGTCCCCATCCAGAATCAATGGGAGGTAAATTCACTATAATAAAATGTGTTTCTTAGGAATGCGACAAATACAAAAACAATTGTTGAACTTAAAGTTAAGTCTCCATAGCGTGAGTAATCAATAGAAAAAAAGTCATTTTGGGGGTGAACTATTCCTTTAAGGTTAGGTTTAGGCATAGTTTTACTGACGTTAAGATTAGGGTTAGGTTTAGGCATAGTAGCATTCACCAGCGTGGCCAGATGGTCACTTATCTCCCAATTAGGGAGTCATGGTTTTACAAATACGCACTAGAAACATGTTTTTGCGCTTCATTCCAGGCATTGAGCACCTGCCAGATCTACAGGGGCTTGTTGAGATGGTTGGGGACATTGAGACGAGCGGATCCAAGGTGTTGGCTGTTGGGGTGCAAGAGCTATCCAGGTATGTATAAATTAATTATGGATTTTACATTTTTGATGGTACGATTAGTCTGTCTCTGAGTAAAAATCTAGGTTCCACAAATGTTTTGGTATGCATTCATTTATTTATTTTTCACGACACTACAGATGCTTCACAGCGACCTCACACTTGTTTGTATGTTCAACATACATTTCACACTACAGTGAGAATATTAACTATCTTAACTATATCCCATACTACGTTTTGTGATCTGCTAGAGTTAGGAAGTGAATAGTCTCGCGTGGCCAGACGGTTGCCTCCGCAATTTGGTCAAATGCTCCCAGCATACAGTCTGGCAGACCGGGGAAGAAATGATGAGTGCGGAGATGAAGCGGAAGTGGAGCCCCCTCGTCACTTCCGTTTCCGTCTCACATCACACACATTTATCATTATATAAATAAAAATCTTATAAGCATGTTTAGCTTGCTGCTTAGCAGAAATGACATTTTAAAATTAAAATATATTTTATTGAACGGTAATGCCCGTTTCCGATACTCGCCGTTCGGGAGCTGCTGTTCCAGACTCTATATAGCATTCAGAGATTGTGGAATAGTTGTCTGGCTACGCGAGACTAGGAAGTGAAGGTCTCACAGTGGTCTGTTTCCGTGGTCCACTTGAAGAACAGAAACATTGTGAAATGTGTTAATCATGGCATCTCTATTCACAGGCTGTGGACTCTGTGTCCTCGGAACTGGCAGCCATTCAGCACAGTGCTAAGGAGGACTACAGTCACCTGTTCCACCAGCTGTTTGACAAATTCTTCATGACTGAAGAACTGGAAGGGTGCAGTAGTCACAGGGAGGCATAGAGCTCGAGTGCAAACATATGCTGTACCCCACCAAAGTGAAAGCAATTCAAAGTAAGTTTACCTCACACTTGTGGGTTTTGTAAAGTATATTCAGATATATGATGTAACCAATGGATTTGTTATATATGGGAAATGTGTGTCTGATACATTGTGCAGTAGATGGTAAAGAAATGCAGCCAACAACATGATGTTGCAGTGGTGGGACAGTCTCTCTGAGCCATATTGGCCATGTATGTGGCTATGCTGTGTCTCAGAGTCTGTGCAGAGCCAATACTTTTTATTTTTATTTTTTCTCCTACTGACTGAGTGAAGGATCGAACGTGGGGAAAACATGTTGAATGTGCTTAGCTCATTACATCTTCTCTGTCTGCAGTCTTACGGTATGGCACCGAAGCTGGATGGAAGGCAGTGTCCGTGGAAAGCATCAAGACTGGTTGGACAACGCCGAGGTGATTCACAGCGAGGGAAAGAGCGGGCTGTTCTTCCTGAGAAGACTGAGATCGTTTGGCGAGTGCAACAGGATGCTACAGATGTTCTACCAATCTCTTATGGCAAGTTTTCTTTTCTGGAATAACGTGCTGCGGGAACAACAGAGTGGGTGACACCTTCAACCTCAACAGACTGGTGAGGAAGGACTCTGTTTTTGGGTTCTCCTTGCAGGGGTGGAGGAATTGGCCAGGGTTCAGGAAACTGGATACAATCTTGAACTCCTCCCACCCCCTCCACCTTGAGATACTCGGATACGGAGTAAGAGACAGAGGAACCGATAGATTCATGGGAGAGACTGGGATAGTCCTTTGTGAATGTTGTTCTCACGTTATACAATGAGACACAACGGTCGTTTGGTAAGGACAACTTAACTTGTAACTGGAATAGTTGTTACTGTTTGTTCTTGTCCGGTTTAGCTGGGAGCACATGTCACTTCTGCTTTTTGCACTGACCAATGGACACTTTGCACTCTCAAGTCAACTTTTAAGCTCTGCGCTTGTAAGTAGTGAAGTATTATTGCATGTGTTTTATTGCATGTGTTTGACTTAACGGTGAGACACTTATGTAGCAGTGACTATTTTGGACACATTTGATTAGAGTTACTTTTTCTTGTTTGGCACTGCATTCATGTTCAAGTTTGTTTTTATTTTAATTGGAATAAAGACCACTTTGGACGTAGTTTGGGTTGTATAACTAAAATTGATCGTACTGTTAAAAGCACTTCATCCTCAGCCACCCTACAGAAAATAAAGTTTTATTGAAGGAAATTATTGTTTTTATATCAATATCTGCATGTATACTGTATCTCATTTACAGCTCCAAGTGAGAAGAAGGTTCTGGAAAATTAAATCACAATTATTGCTCATTAATGGCTCAAAGTATATAGCCATTAGAGCTCTCACCTAGGTCTCATTTATAGCCATTATAGAGCTCTCACCTAGGTCTCATTTATCGCTCCTATCATCTCAAATGAAGCTACTCAATTATTGCTCATTAATGGATCCAAGTGAGATCTCACCTATTGATCCTAAGGAATTTTAAGAGCAATAAATGAGACTTAAAATGATCTTCAAATGAAACTCAAAGGAGAAACAAAGGAGAAACAAATGAGTAGCTTAGGAGCAATAAATGAGACTTAAAATGATCTTCAAATGAAACTCAAAGGAGAAACAAAGGAGAAACAAATGAGTAGCTTAGGAGCAATACATGAGACTTAAAATGATCTTCAAATGAAACTCAAAGGAGAAACAAATGAGTAGCTCCTTTCTGTCTCAAAGAGCAATAGATGAGCTAAAAATGAGCAGCAAATTTTTCCTCTGGGCGCCCCCTCCCCTCTCTAAACAGAAGAGCAGCGTGTGTTTTCTCCCCAAGGGATTGGTCAAAAAGGACAGCAATCAACTTTTTTTTTGGAAGAATCAATGCGTGATTGGTTAGTTTGGCTTTCTGGCCAGGCCCTACCACAAGCGTGCTCACAGACAGACCGACCGGCTAAGGAAGGCAGCACACAAACACACGTCTGACTGAGGATAGTGGCCAGACAGCAGAGAGAAGAAGGCGACAAAATAAATAAATAAATGGTTAAATTATGGACCCCAACCTCAGCCGCATAGCCCCACAAAGAAAAACAGAAAACATGGAGCTGAAGGGTGAGAAGGATGGGGGGAAATGTTATACTGACTGAAATGTTCAAAGCATTTTATATATAATTTGAGCTTGACTGTGATACATGTGGCTACCTGATTGATTGATTTTTTGGTGGGATAGAGAAACATGTGAAGCTGCTGTGCTGTTGAAACAGACAATCTGTAAGCTAGCTATGTGGTATGTTGTTTGTAGGGTGGAGGCCAGTGCTTGTTAGTTCCAGTAATTATTCCACAATGTCTTCCTAACTGAATAGGAGGTTCCATAGCACTACTAGCAGAATGGAACTACTAGCAGGTAGTGATGATTCTAACTGAATATAAGATTATTCCGGGGGAGAGGTGCATGCAGAGCTCTACTCAGTGATAATACAGTAGAGTACAGTACTAGATTGGACATTGGCGTTTGCATATAATATTGATATAGTAAGCTGACATCTAAATGCTTTGCTGACAAAATAATACTATATTTTTATTTAATTGCATACCATATAAATAATATGGACTGGATATAGAACACTTTCTAGTGTGACTGTTGGTATATATGGAATAATGATTTTCAGTGATTACTTAGCCCATGTGGAAAGGAAAAATACTGTAACTGTTGTCTTCATATGATTGCTCCTATGACATACTGCACTGTCTGCACAGAAGCGAGTGTTGTAGTGACTACTTCTGTAGGCCTACAGTGGGTGGTATATTAGTATATTAGTTTTGTATGTGTTTTGTTTTACAAGAAACATCTAAGCCAAACAGAACTGAAACTGTAACAGTGATGTCATTACGTGCGCGTCCCGCGTCAAATACGCGTTCATGTCGCCCAGAGACGCATTCACGTCTTGTTTCTGGGGTCCCGGGGACGCGCCTCCATTATTAATCCATAATTTACCGCATCGCGGTAAAAGAAAAACATTAGCGATTAGCGAATCGCAAAGGCCGCGATGTTCTGCTAAGTAGACTTCCCAAGCAATATGGAGACGTTTAAATTTTTGAAATCCCTTCATAATTGACTACGCAATGATCAAATCAAACCGTGGTGTCTGTCTTTGCTTCCTATTAAACCTGCGGAGAGGAGAGGAGCCAACTGTCTGTCTAACAGCACGTACAAGTTTATTTCCGTTCCAACAGAGTAGGTTCCAACGGAGTAGGCCTACTCCATAGCTACAGGTAGTGAATGTTCTTGTAATCATTATAAATATAATGTCCTTAAATCCTTGTGCATTGATTAAAAGCTGCCGTTTGTCATAAGCTGAAAGTGAAAGTGATTTCTGTGCAACGGTGGCTGCCCCTCCTCTTTCCCCCGCACACACAACTTTTGGTGTGTGTCTTAGGGTGCTTTTTTTTGCCTTGATGAAACTTAAGCAAGGCAGCGACATGCGGTACTTTCTTCCTTGACAATAATGAGAGGCAGACAATACCATTACTGACATTTTGCTGAATATAAAAACGTTTTATATTGCTAATAGCAAAGTAAAAGGGAATCTTTTGGAAACTTAATGGGTCTGTTACTCGGTGAACAAATGGAACCAAATGGACCTGTTCCATTTGTAGGCCTACTCTAGTTTTTTAAAATGTAATATAAATTGGGGTCCCAGTGATATAAATATAATTAAATGCGTGTCTGTAGCCTAGTGTATTTAGAAATCCTAGTTCTAAGTTCAAACATTAGCCAAATTGTAAAATAAATATAAGAAATAGGCAAACATTTTGAAAATAGCCGATCTACAAGCTCAGTCTTTAGACGGCCTTAATAACCTATTGTGGTGTGTAAAATAGCCTATAGAAAAAAGTTAATAATAATAATAATAATGGTAATAATAAGGGTAGTAATAATAATAATAATACATAAAAAAGTATCGAAAACGGTATCGAAAAAGGTATCGTATCGATTCCCAGGTATCGAAAAAGGTATCGTATCGATTCAGAGGTGAACGATACCCATCTCCGCGGCGTTGAATTTTTTTGGGACCCATAAAATATCCCTGGGACTCATCCGAAAAACTCTTCTGGGGTCCCGGGACTCATTACATTAAAAACCTATTAACATCACTGCTGTAAGGCTGTCACATGTGTGTGAGTGCGGGTGGCAGGCGCGTTCATGTATTTACATGTTGCCTAGTGTTTGGGTAGAGTGGCCTGGAAGGGTGTATGGGTCCCTATGGCCCAGACAGGCCCACTCCGGCCCTGAAAATAGCAGATACACAAGCTCACAGCGCGGCACCGAGTGCCGCGCTGCGAGCTTGTAGATCTGCTATTTTTGAAAAAGTCGTGAAAATGTGTGCAAATCTTTGAATATATGTTTTTTTTTTAAGCGAACATTTGTAACTCAAATTTTGCTTCTGGGTGGTCCCTGGAACTCAATATTTTGAGATGGGGTTCCGTGGCCAAATACATACCATTTTGGGGGTCCTTCACATGAAAAGGTTTGAGCTCCACTGACATAGAAACGTAGGTTTTTAAAAAAAACTTCAGAAGGATTTGAAATATTCAAAGATTTTCATGGTTTTTCAAAAATAGCAGATCTACAAGCTCGCAGCGCGGCACTCGGTGCCGCGCTGTGAGCTTGTATATCTGCTATTTTTCAACAGTTAAAGCACAGGGGCCCCGCAGTGAATCCTTGTACCCCAGGCCCAGAATTTGGTGCGACAACCCTGAACATAATATATAAACATTGTATAAATATTGGGTCATGATGGTAGCCGTTGGTAATGGTATTCTCTTTGAAAGGGCAGGTCCGTATAGGCATGATGCACACAGCATGATGCTGTTTACTGATGGGCCAGCAGCTGAAGAATTCATGCTCATTGATTTATGCTCACGCCATACGATGGTTCCACTCACTGGAAATAGTGTCTTCTTGTCTTGCCATTACCTGTTATATGATCATGACTATTACACCATTATAAATCATAAATAAGAATATTATGATTAACTATCGTCTCGTTGTATAATTAACTATAACTCTAAATGTACAAGTATGTCATCTCTGACATCAACACTGACATGATATCTCTTATTTTGAACAAAAGTTCTGATATGTTTTTGTGCCTGCTTAAAGGACAACTTTAGTTTTTTACAACAAGGGTTCATATTTTAGATTGTAATTAAAGAATATAAAAGATGGGTGTTAAAATTATTTAATTTACTTCTTTCTATTGTTTTAGAGATTCTTATTTCACTGGTTGGGGGCATGCGTACAAGTGGCTAAATATGTAATTTTACACAGAATAAGCCCATTCCCTAGATACAACACAACCTTTCATTGTTGGATGTGACTTATGGGGGCTAGAAGTGCTACTGTAAATAGCGATAAAGAAACTGCTGGCTTATTGTGTCTAAAAAGACATATTTAGCCACTTGTACGCATGCCCCCATGCGTACGCATGCCCCACATTTTAGCACGGTAAATGCAATAAAACAATAGAACGAAGCAAATGAAAACATTTTAACACTCACTTTTTCTTTTCTCTAATTACAATCTAAAATATGAACCCTTGTTGTAAAAAAACAAAGTTGTCCTTTAAAGTACACAGATTTTGTGTCATCTTGTGTTTGTTTTGATATAATTCCTTTTTGGTCACATTTGGAATTATTATATTGTCTGGTAGATATTTTTATCCAATAAGAGGTTACTTACAGTTATGTGGGCTGTATTCTTGACAACAAACTGATGGGTGCAAAGAATTGCAACAAAAGTGATCAAGAAAGTCAATCAAAGATTGACATTCATTGTTATTTTGATTATGTTTGCACCTCTTGGCTCTCCAACATTTCAATGACACAAACAAAAAAAGCTTCAGGCCTCCCAAAATACTCAGACTTAAGGGCTTGGCAGACAGGTATGATTGACAGGATTCTTTTTTGTTAAAAAAAACAATGATTCTCTATGACCTCATGCACAACTACTCCGAATTTGCCGTGCAGCAAGTGGCAGCGGCAGTGCGTTTTTTCCTGATCTAAACCAGTTTGATTTGTGTGTCTTTTCGTATGCGGTAAAAACTCATTGACTCCTTTTTGGATCCGCTGCATTGCAAATCAAATCCAATGCGTTTTAATCATGCAGCAAACGGAAAAAAACAAGCCTGTGTGCAAAGCCCTTTACACTGATACTTCCCATGACCCACCTAATTAAAACACACTTTGATAGTTGTGGGATGCAGGCTCAGGGTAGAGAACAGTATCACTAGGAGTGGTATTTAAGATGGTCTTTGCGAAGAGTGTTTTGTTGATGACAGTACAGTATTATTACTTGCGCCAGCAGAGAGCGCAAGTACTGCGTTCGGTTGTGTATCTGTTTTGTGTCTGCACCCGTAGCCAATCAAAGACCATCATTCAGTTGTGTTAATTTTTGTATGCTATGTCGATGAATTGTACATACATACATAGGTACCATTCGCCATTTATGCACTTTGAGTTAATCATCTGGGGAACCCTGGAAATAATTTGGGGGGTCCCGACCCACAAGTTGAATCATAAATAAAATCATAAATAAAAGCACAAGGTAAAAATGACGTGGTTCTGCCTGCCTGCGTCTTTCTTCCCAGCTGTATTTTTACCCGACTCATTGCGTCAGCAGCAGCACCACTCACTCTAAGGCCCGCAGCCTTCCTGCCCTACCATTCAGCTGCTGTCAAACACATCACATCCTAACGCAGGCAGGGCCAATGAGGCCATGGTGAAGCATTAGCTGCCTTTACACTGCATCTGTTGTTACTGTCAGGGCCTGGCCACTGACACCATGAGCACTGCCTCTCATCTCTGCTAACTGGGACGGAACTAAGCGCTGTACATTTACTTTCAATTTCTTATTTAGACAGGGATTATTTTTCTCAAATATCTTTTGTACATATCGTCACTGTCGGGTGGAAACCCTGTAAGTCCAAAACCTTTTTTTTGTTTGTTATTATTTTAAAACAGATATGGGCTGTCTTCCTCCATATATGGGCATTCCCGTATGAAGTCCTGTTAATATTGATGACATCAGGGATCTCCATATATGGGCATAAAAGGGATTCTATTAGAGTGGTTCCCATGACATCACAACATACAATCCCGTTTATGCCCATACACGGAGATCCCTATCTGAACCAGCCACAGATATGGGCCATGCCTTGGCCAACTGGCCAGTGATGTATATCGATGACATCGGGGATCTTCATATATGGGCATAAAAGGGATTCTGGGGAATACCCATATATGGACTTTTACATAGGTGATGTCACCTGTGGTATCACCTGTGATGTCACAGTGATGTGTCAGGGGAACCACAGTTATGTCAGGCGTGACCTACAGACAGAGATACACGGACAAGATGTGCCGGTTTTCATAGTAAACTTGCGACCGTATACTATTACAAAACATACGATAACCAATTAAGCCCTATTTTACACTTAGGTATATTACAAAAATAGCCCATCTACAAGCTCAAACAAACAATTGTGTACTTTTGATTCTATAGATATCTTTTGATCCCCATACTTGTGTATGCTGCTCACGTAAAAATGCACATTTTACTTGCAACAGAGCATTTCTACATTTTGGTTCTGCTAATTTCACATTAAGTAAGGAAGAATCTGAGTGTACTTTCTTACCCCACCGCCTCTCATATCGCCACTGTCGGGCAGAAACCTTGTATCTCCAAGTTTCTAAATGTGTGTGGGTTTTCTTTTTCTTCCGTAAATGAAAGCTCTACTTCATCACACAAGACTGTCGCACAAAATAGTGAAAACAGCAGATATACAAGCACACAACGCCTCGTCTATTTTCACTATTATAAATCGTTTTTTAAAACATTGATTTTAGACATACAGTACAAGGTTTCCACCAGACAACGGCGACACACTGTACATCCCTCTATGCATCTACACTACATTACACTAAGTGACAGCTCTGTATCAATCTGCTACAGAGGGAGGGAGGGGCGGTTCGATAGGAAGCCGGGGATCGCCCGGCCCGCTGGCCGGCCGGCTGGCTGATTCCATTACGCTTTAAAATTGAACGCGATTAAGGCTGGAATTGGATCTGGGATGCGGCAATCCTCCCCAACGCGCCGTCGACTGCTCGTAATTTCATGTATATTTCTTTTCGAAAGCAGTTTCCCCCACCCGCACCAACCCAACCCAACCGGCTGGCTGAGTCTGTCCGTCTGTCTGTCTGTCTGTCTGCGACTCCCTCTCTCACCGTGTGTGTGTGTGTGTGTGTGTGTGTGTGTGTGTGTGTGTGTGTGTGTGTGTGTGTGTGTGTGTGTGTGTGTGTGTCTGTGTGTGTGTGTGTGTGTGTGTCTGTGTGTGTGTGTGTGTGTGTGTGTGTGTGTCTGTGTGTGTCGCTTTACTGCAGCATCTGCGGAGCAGGGAGGTTATTCAGAGTTCTAGTCGAGAGGTCACAAGCTCTTTTGTTAATACTTTTCATCAATAATTCGTTCAATATTTTATCAAGCCACACAGACACATTTAACAACAGGCAACATTTTACGCTGAAAGAACGTGTCCTCCGTCTAGAAATCCACGTTGTAGGCCGCACACTGAAAATAGCTGATCTATAAGCTCTCAACGCGTCGCGCTTTGAGAGCTTGTAGATCTGCTATGTTCGCATTCTTTGCCAAAGCAGAGCATTTCAGGACATTTCAGCCCCTGCCACTCAAACATCCTCTGCACGTCTCTGCTTAACCACTCTCAAAACGGATTTCCCCAAAAACAGCTAAAACAGTAGGGCTATTACTGTACAAGCTCGTTGCGACGTGTTGTGAACTACAGTAGATCGGCCATTTTTTGCTACTTTTGCACGACATTCTTGTACAAACAAAGTATAGGTTATTAATTTATGGGGATAATATAAATAAATATGTGCCAGCCTCACAACACCTGCCCTCCCCTCCCCTCCTCTGCCAAGCTCTCTCTGCTAACGTTGCCACATTCATCCACGCCACCCCACGCATGGCTTCCCTACGGGAAGGCAATAAACATCAGCTGCATTATTAAATGTGCTAACAGCATATTGTCAACGGGGAGAGAGACAGAGAGAGAGAGAGAGAGAGAGAGAGAGAGGGGTGGGGAAGGGGAGGGGGAGGGATTGGGAGAAGGAGGGACAGAGATTGAGGAATAGAGCTGGATGAAAGAGAGAGAGAGAAGGAGAGAGACAGACAGACAGTCAGACAAAGAGATGGAGGAAGAGACGGAGGAAGAGAGTGATAAAAGAGGTAGACACACACACACAGAGAGAGAGAGAGAGAGAGAGAGAGAGAGAGAGAGAGAGAGAGAGAGAGAGAGAGAGAGAGCAGAAGACTGCTGGCTCGGGCAGGACTTCCCCTGTTGGAGCAAAGCCTTTTATTTCAGTCCCAGCTCTTTTTATGGATGTTGGTGAATAATCCTGTGGAGGAGGAGGCGGCTGCCAGCAAACACTGTGTGAATTATCAAATTATTATTCCTTTTTTCCCGCAAGATTTTTCAGATTTTCATCCTGCTGTCTGCTTAACCTCCGGCACGCCGGCTTGGAGAGGCACGCACGCACGCACGCACGCACGCACACACACACGGACGCACGCACGCACGCCGGCCCGATACTTTATTAGATATATATATACAGTATGTATATACTGTATATTAAAGGTGTAACAACATAGTAACTGCAACGATTTTAATTTGCAACGATCTACTATATCGTTATGCAAACAGCAAAATATCGTATTGTTTTACTATGTATATATGTATTTTTCAACGCAAATAATCGATTGTAATTCTAAGTAGCCTACTTGTGAGTTTAGCAATTTAAAGAAAAAAAAAGAGAAAGAGAGGTTTAATAATTTTTCCATTACATTTGGTACATTGGTTTAGCGATAAATGTGTGTAATCTTTGTGTTCATGTCAAGGTGCGGGTTTGTCCATTTGTGAATACAATATTCATGTATTTGCCAGAGAATCAGTGTGTTTACTTTATATTTATATCCATAACAATACATTTTCCCTTAAATAACCTGCACTCTCCACACGTTTCACACAGATGCTTTTTTTTTGGCTAAAAAGTTACTGCATCGATTTTAAATCATTAGCCTATATATCGTAACGCCATCATGAACCTTATATCGTATTGTCAATCATGTATCATGATATGTATCGTATCTATGTTAAAATATATCTATAATACGGGGTGCCCGCTGGCCTACTGGTCCAGGAACATACCATTTAGGCATTGCCACATAGGCATGGATGCCTGGTGGCGTCGCCGGTTTGATTCCGCATCCGGACGACCTTTGCCACGTGTCACTCCCCGTCTCTCCCCCCATTTCCTGTCAGTCTACTGTCCTATCAATAAAGTCATAAAAGCCCAAAAATCGACAAGCTCAATATTCAAACACGCGCACACACACGCACGCACGCACGCACACATGCACACTCACACGCACACACACTGTATGGAGCAGGAGCACAGGGCTTATATAAGAGATAGAGAGGCTCTGGTGTGCCGCTGCTGCCGACGCTGCTTTTATCTTGTTGACACTGGCTGTGAAAACAAGGCGCACTTAGCGCCCTGGCGGGGTCCATATACTCCAACCAGTGGGCTCAGATAAGGGCTCCCGCGGTGCCCGGTGAAAGAGACAATGTACAAGCATTCATGCTAGGATAAAACCTCGGGAGAAGTCATCCTCGCCATCATCATCACACAGAGGGTGATAACCAACCGCCAGCCTCCCATCTGGACTGCGTTATCGTCGCTGTCGCTGGGGTAGAAAACCTTGTATCTCCCTAATGCGTCCCGCCAGTACTTCAGCTTTTCGGGGACTCAAGTTTTTCAGCAGAAAGAGAAAAACCTCTGTTGACGTGTTTGTTTGTTTGTTTGTTTCTTTCCTCTAAAATGTGTTAAAGCCACTGTAGCAATCCAGTAATACCTAGGCTACATTTCACTTAAATGACAACTTTTCAAGCTTTTGTACGATTTTCTGTAAATTCATTCCCTAATTCGTCATACTGCACTAACAGTGTCACACAAAAATAGCAAGAAATAGCAAGAAACAGAACTAACAACCTCTGTTGATGTGTTTGTTTCTTTCTTTCTTTCTTTCTTCTAAAATGTGTTAAAGCCACTGTAGCAATCCAGTAATACCAGGCTACATTTCACTTAAATTACAACTTTTCAAGCTTTTGTATGATTTTCTGTAAATTCATTCCCTAATTCGTCACACTGCACTAACAGTGTCACACAAAAATAGCAAGAAATATCAAGAAACAGAAAAATACAAAGTTGTTAAGTGTCTATATAAACATCGAACCAAAGAAAAGTACACTAACGAGAGCTTGCGACTAAATAATAACTATACATTGCATCCGTTTGGGAACACATTAGGTTCCCTTTTTTGACATTTCCGGAAAAGTACTGTAGCAGGCCTACTTTTGGACATACAAGGTTTCCAAATGACAGCGACGTAATCTTAAGTGCATTCAGCAACAGTGAGCAGAGGCTCCTGTGGCGTGTACAGAGCTTCTGGTCTTTTAGGGGAGGAGGGGAGAGGGATAATGTAGTCTCTGTTGGGTGGAAAACCACTGCTGTAGAATGATCAAGTATAGGGTGTTCATTTACAGAAATAACACGATATTGAGATAAGAGGTTTCTGCCCGACAACAGCGTTGTAGCCTCCCTCCTGGCCCCCCTCAGCCACTTGTCACACAGTAGAGTACAGTACAGTACAGACAGTACAGTACAGTACAGTACAGTACAGTACAGTACAGTACAGTACAGTACAGCAGTGGTTCTCAACCTTTTCAGGCCGTGACCCCCGAAATAATCATATTTGAACTGGGGACCCCCCCACCCTGACGAGCACTAAGAGTTGAGGCATTACATTTTGTATAACGCGGTTCTATTGTGAAAATAGCAGATCTACATGCTCACAACGCCTCGCATTGCGAGGCGTTGTGAGCATGTAGATCGGCTATTTTCACAATTTGACAATTTGGCCAATGTTTAATTTGTCATTTTAGAGGTAAAACGTCCTTAAATGGTCACTTTAGAAATGTGCAGGTACCCTCTATATACTTAAACTTTAAGATCGTCTATTTTCACAATTGCTGCCTCTAATATTTGATAATTTGGCCAATGTTTAATTTGTCATTTTAGACGTATTAAAAAGTCCTTAAAGGGCCTACACCACGCTTTTAAAACTATATTTTTTGTATAAATATATGCTCAAAATTGAGTCTTAGACAGGTTTTAACCCTCAAAAAACACTCTGACCATTCTTTTTGTTTGTTCTAGCTCAACTATGAGGCTCTCCAGCTGCAATACCAAAACGGCCTCTGTTTGCTCAGGGGCGCATCTAGTGGGGTTTTTCCAGAAAAAAAAAAAGTTTTTTGAAAAAAAAAAAGTTTTTTGAAAAAAAAAGTTTTTTGAAAAAAAAAGTTTTTTGAAAAAAAAAAATTTTTGAAAAAAATTTTTTTTTGAAGTTTTGAAAACAAATGTTTTGAAAATTTATTTTTTTTATTTTTTTATTTTTTTGACTCTGCATTGCATTTTTTTGAAGAAAAAAAAAGTTTTGAAAAATTTTTTTTTTGAAAAAAAAACATTTTTTTGAATTTTTTTTTTTTGACTCTGAAAAAAAAACGGGAAACGAGAGTGACGTCACTCTCGTCAACTCTCAGAACAGCACTGTTCTGAGAACCCGTGGAAAGCTTTTCATCTCTGTCTGCCCAAAACCAGAGAAAGACACAACGGTCAGAAATAGGACTTTGTGAGGATAGAAGGTGCCAGTGGTACCCCAAAAAAAGGTTTTAAAATAGAAAAAGTGAAAATTCATGGTGTAGGTCCTTTAAATGGTCACTTTAGAAATGTGCAGATACCCTCTATACACTTAAACTTTATGTTGGTTTGTTTACTGTTGAGTGGAGAAAACAATGTTGGACAGGTTAATCATCTGGGGACCCCCCAAAATAATTTGGGGACCCCCCTGGGGGTCCCGACCCACAGGTTGAAAACCCCTGCAGTACAGTACAGTACAGTACAGTACAGTACAGTACAGTACAGTACAGTGTGGGACAGTGCCAGGTCATCCAGCCACGACCACTGACAGCCTCGCTTACGACCTCAGATCAGACGAGACGCTGAATTTGAGCATATTACTAAGCGGAGGGAAAATAAACTAGCAAGGATAACTAAAGGATTAAAAACCTGCCACCACTGAACAGCCCCATGTCCTGGTCCAACCTGGCTGTGTGCCAGCTCTCAACTGTAGGTGACTGGACCCATGCAGCGGTGTAAAGTTAGCAACTTTAGCACATTCCCTCAAGTGGAAAATTGTGAGGTGCTTTTACTCTTACTTGAGCAAAGCCCCCCCAAGTCTGAAAGTGATGCTTCACAGACACAACCCTAGTCACAGCTGGTACTGTACGACTCAATAGAGCCCTTGCACACAATGTACTGTAACGGCACAAATGTACCGACACAGGGGGCACGGTGGTGTAGTCAGTAGTGCTGTCGGCTCACAGCTAGAAGGTCCTGGCTTGATTCCCACTGGGGACGCTGTGGGTGCAGAGGGGGGGGGGGGGGGGCGTGTTCTCTCCTCTCCGCGTCATTAGCCTTGCATATTAGCCAGACAATATCACTGCGTGGATATTAGTCTGGTTCATCTCAGTGTTCTTTCCCCCCCCCCCAAAAGGAGCGGTTACAAAAAGATTCAAGTTATCAAACAGACTCTACTGGTTAGACCCATAGAGTATATACGGTATATAGTAGAGAACGGATAACCCCGCCCCCAGCTATTCATTTCAATGCAAGTTGCGCAGTGGCGTTTTGAAGCACCCGGAAGAAGCAGAATCCAGGTGCACTGTGGGCGAATCCAGGTGCATCGTGGGGGAAATTGGCAAACAAAAGTTTGCCAATTTCACTTACGCCGAGACGTAATTATGTCACAAACGTCACTCGACGTCCATTGAACCCTATTGTAGACCCCAGCGGCGAGCTCTTATGCTCATGCATGCATGTCACCCCGCATGCTGTTCCAGCTTTGGCCGGTAGGGGCCGGCTGCTTCAACTTTCTACCGTGGTTATGGGGGCTTGGTTAGACCTACAAACAATCACAGTATAGTGCAAAGGTGATACAACCGCCCTACATTTGCATACTGGGCCCTGGTTGGTGTTAGCCTTGCACAAAACAATCCACCCATGTTAACACACGGTGAATATATACTGCAGTTAGTTAGCTGCATTAGTATATAGTCTGGCTATGCCAGGTTAGGTTGGTGTCAGTGTTATTTTGTCCCCCAAGGGGCGGTTACAAAAACATTCAAACCTACAACCAATCAGAGTAGCAAAAATCACACTCGTGTGAACTGAGCGGTGGAGGCTGCGTGTGTGTGTGTGTGTGTGTGTGTGTGTGTGTGTGCGTGCGTGCGTGCGTGCGTGCGTGCGTGCGTGCGTGTGTGCGCGTGTGTATGTGTATGTGTGAATGTGAGTGTGAGTGTGCCTGGCCGGCTGGCCTGAACAACAGCGCCCCTCCCTTAACATGTGTGGTCAGAAAAGGTACTGCAGGCTACATACAGACAGACACGCACGCACGCATACACACACGGCCACGTATAGGAGACGTGTAACCACCGCTCAAAAGGTGATACGGCCGCCCTACATTTGCATACTGGGCCCCTGGTTGGTTCCTCACGACTTGTGAGCCGTGAGAATGTAACTACACACATGTAACGACACACATGTAACGACACACATGTAACGACACACATGTAACGGCACAAATGCAACAACACACATGTATAACAACACACATGTAACGACACACATGTAACGACACACATGTAACGACACACATGTAACGACACAAATGCAACAACACAAATCTTGAATGAGGGTTCTGGCACTAACATCAGACGGGGGGAGTGGGTGACATAGGCTATTATTAAAACGCTGTACATGTCCTTTTGTTTTGGTGTCAGCCGTTCTTCTCTCTCCACATTTAGACCGTGCATAAATATAGATAAAACTAGCGAAGTGATGAGAATAAATGTGTTGAGCTATGAATAAATGAATGAAATGGGGGAGGAGGGTTGAGGTCCCTGAGGACCAGATATTTCACCAAAGATGAAATGCTTGAAACGAGCTTCAATTATTAATTAGCAATAAGCAGAGGAGCGAGAGAGAGAGAGAGAGAGAGAGAGAGAGAAGGGATGATAGAACGGATGATTTTTGTGGTACAGATGGATGCCTATCCCATAACAGCTGTTTAAGCTGGTCCGGAGATGACTTAAAAACAACAACACCACCACCACCATTACAAGCGGATACTTGAGCAGAAGCTCATCTTCTCCCTGCATACTGGAGCTGCACTGTGAGCTTGTATATTTGCTATTTTTGAATATAATGTTTAAAGTGGACTGGTGGTTAATTGAGCTACACCACGTCATTCTCAACGATTCTGATTTCAAGGACCCCCAGTTTACTATACATTTAGATTTAGGCCACAGACCCCCATAACTCAGAGAGTGTACAAATGTGCACTCTCGGAGTTACAGACCTGTAAGGGTTTCACTGGTGGTACAACCTCAGATGTAGCTGGTGGGGACCCCATGGAACCCCCTCGAGGAGCCCAGGTGAAAAAAACAAAATGCAGTAACTAACATTTTGACTTATTTGCATATCCCAAAGGACAAATTAGCCTTTGTCATTATGGGTCGTAAACAATTACCACATGAACAGCGATACAAGTAGTCTAATATCACTTATATGCCGATAACCAATTTTTAAAGCCTTTTATCAGTTAAATTACTTGCGTAGTTACTGCACTTTGGGTTTGTAGGACAGCCTGGGGGTCCGGCTGACCTCACTTTGAGAGCTAGCAAGCAGGGGCGTCACAAGGGGGGGGGGGAGTGGGACTGAGTTACTAGGGCCCAAGGTGGAGGGGCCTTAATTATTTTATACTTTAGCTATTGAAAAACTAGCTCACTGCGCGGCACCGAGTGCCGCGCTGCGCGCTTGTAGATCTGCTATTTTTCATGAAAATCATGAAAATGTGTGGATATCTTTGACTATATGCATTGTTTTAAGCTATCATTTGTAACTCAAATTTTGCTTCTGGGGGGGTCCCTGGAACTAAATATTTTGAGATGGGGGTCCGTGGCCAAATATCATTTTGGGGGTCCTTCATGTGAAAAAGTTCGAGCACCTCTGACTGACATAGAAACATACGTTTTTCCAAAAAACCTTAGAAGGATTTGAAATATTCAAAGACTTGCACACATTTTCACGATTTTTCAAAAATAGCAGATCTACAAGCTTTTTCAATATTTAAAGCACCCAGCGCCCAGAGGCCATCGGCAGCGACTGAGCCTTCATGAAACATTTCTCGGCACACTTGATCTCAATATAAATATTTACACACTCCTGTCTCCTAAAATCATACGAAAGAGTGCTTGGCATTGGCTTCCAAAACACACACCCAGTGATACCGTCCTCTCACTGCTAGAGCCAAAATTGTCCGACGTTAGTTCACCTATATTTTTGACATAAAGCTGGGTGAAATACTTGCCATTAAAATAGTGGTTACAAATGTATTAATTCATTACCAGAGTCCCGTGGTCAGAGTTCGGGTCAGTTTTAGATGAATATAAAGTAGTTCCGGTGATTTGGCAGGGGCTCATGGCCCAATCATTAAAAATAGATGAATCCACAAAACTAGCGTCATTTGTATTGTTGACCTATTTCTACCAAATAGACCAACTTTCGTTCAACTTTGACCCCTCTGTCACATGGTACTATTTTTTTGTGTCCAGTATCACTACGCCGCTGCAACGTATTTCCCCAAAACAAGGTGCTTTGCAGTCAGCTGATCAGAACGAAACCTCACTCTATATGGTAGAAATAGGTCAACAATACAAATGACGCTAGTTTTGTGGATTAATCTATTTTCAATGATTGGGCTACGCCAAATGCCCCCCACCCCATTGGAACTACTTAATATTCATCTAAAACTGATCAGAACTCTGACCACGGGACTCTGGTAATCAATTAATGCATTTTTAAACACTGTTTTAATGGCAAGTATTTCACACAGCTTTATGTAAAAAAAAAATAGGTGAACTAACACTTTAGCAACCGAAAAAGACACAAGCCACTCCAGTTGAAAATAAGTTCAAATAATTGGCCATTACGGGGGCTCTATTGCTTAGCTAGACCCACGGAGCACTGTCAGAGAGTGAAAGCCTGTGATCATGAAACTAAAGTTACGACAAGACATAACTTTCATTATGTCTTGTAAGCCAGCACCAGCCCCCTCGGGTCTACGTGGGGCTGTCAAACCTCTAATGGGCTAAGAGGACACAGGACGAACGCTTCCATTACAACAGGCCTGCTACAAGTCTGCCGGCAACAATTAGCGTGTCCAAAGCCGCGCAAATAAACAGGGAGACTTTTACTCACACATACTGTCCCAGCAAGAGTGAGAGGGGAGATGTACAGCAGTGGTGTAAAGTAACAACATACTCAAGTACTGTACTTACAGTAGGTACAATTTGAGGTGTTTGTACTTTACTTGAGCATTTCCAGTTTCCAATATTTTTACTTTTAATCCACTACATATCTCAGATCCTAATATTTTACATTTACTCCACTATGTTTATTTGAAAACACTTTAGTTAGTTACTTTGTAGATTTGGATTATTATTACAAAACATACATTAACCACTTTCACCCTATACATTGCGATTGTATTTGAAGGAGTAGAGTTCACCCCCAAAATGACATTTTTTTTCCCTATTGATTAGTCACACTATGGAAATTTGAGTTCAATAATATTTTTTTGTATTCGTCGCATTCTTATTCAAAAAAAAAATATTATAGTAAATGTACCCCCATTGATTCTGGATGGGGACCCAAATCCATGGGCCTGGATGGGGACCCAAATAAGGCCCTGGGGATGGGGACCCAAATGCCTTTAGGTCAGAATCAATGGGGGTAAATAGGGTCAAGTAAATTTACCCCCACAGACTGGACATGTGCAGCGGAGAGGTGAGGAGTACGATAAATGGTAAATGGTGCAGTTATATAGCGCTTTTATCCAAAGTGCTTTACAGAGATTGTGCATTACATTCACCCATTCACGCACACATTCATACACCGGTGGCGGAGGAAACCATGCAAGGCACCAACCTACTCACCGGGAGCAACTAGGGGTTCAGAGTCTTGCCCAAGGACCCTTCAACATTAACTCAACGGGAGCCCGGATTCGAACTGGGAACCCTTTGTGCTCTAATAAGGGTTTCTCTACCCCTGAGCTATGCCGCCCCACGATGGGAGAAGGAATGTTTATGATGGAGCTACCAGGAGAGGAAGGTGGCTGGAGTGACAGAGACAGGTGTAGAGAACAGAAGCAGATGGAAACGGATGAGAATTAGCTGAAAAAGAAGAACACACTGTAGTACAGCAATACCAAACCTGTTTTCCTTGGAGCAGAGACCCATCCCCCCCCCCCCCCCCCCCACCCCCACATTTAAAAAAAAACAAAACACTTAGGCCTTTCGTATGTTTGTTGCTATGTGTCTTTTTGAAAAAGACCTCTGCAACCTCAACAGAGCAAGATCGTAAAGTGAAGAAGGCACTTGCATGGAGGGTCCAGAATGGCATGGCCAGTGTATGGAACTCCAACCTCCCCTGACAAATCAAACTCAGCTTCTTTTATGTGACGGTATAGAGTCTGTTCTCCTATATGGCAGTGGATGCTGGACCCTGAAGGGAGAGTGTTTTCTGCTGGTGATTCAGTCAGAGTGTATCAAAGGGTGTGTGGTTAGGGTTAGGGGTAATGGTTAGGTTTAGGCATAGTTTTACTGAGGTTAAGGTCAGGGTTAGGGTTAGGGTTAGGCATAGTTTTACTGAGGTTAGGGTTAGGATTAGGGTTAGGTTTACACACCCGGTGCGCATTTCCTAACGCACCCTTTGATACACTCGGACTGAAACACCAACAGAAAACACCATCCCGGACCCTGAAGCCAACTCTGCAGAAATCTCTAGACGGGTGCTACACCAGAATATTACGTGTAGTAGTGCTCAACATCAGCAAGAGTACACATGTTACCAACAAGAATCTGTATGCTGGAATATTAAGGGTGAGCGATAAAATAGCAGCCAGGAGAATGAGACTTGCAGGAGGACACTGCCAAAGACATCAAGAGCTGCCAGCCAGTAAACTGGTGCCGTGGGAGCCAACACATGGGCACCAGTCACGAGGACGTCCCATACTAACATATTATGTGGATGTACTCAAGAAAGACGACAGGAGCCCATAGCACCAACGAAGTGGCCGGATGTATGGAGAACCGGGATGACTGGAAGCGACGATGGAAGGCTTGTCTGAGGACGACTTAGAGAGAACCGTGTAAGTGCGGTGTCAAAAATCACCCGCACACACACATAGGTGCCGCTTGACACCGCAGTTATGGTTGCCGCTCTGAGAAATCAGTCTCTACTGTACAGTGGGTACACCGCCCCCACTCTGTACCCCGAGCGCTATATAGGGCTGTCACGATTATGACATGACGATTAATTATCACTTAAATAATTGAGATTTAATTGTGTTTTTGTCGTTGACAATTACATTTCTGTTTGGTTTTGTAGGCTTTGAAGGTGCACATGGCTGATATGACACATAACCTAAATATACAAAGAAATTAAGGACATATTTGACAACTTCACACTTTAAAAAGAACATTGATACTGGAAATAGCCGATCTACAAGCTCGCAACCGTTGTGAGCTTGTAGATCTGCTATTTCCACTATTTTTTTAATGTTTGAACATATATAAACATTTTTCAACGTGTAAACGATTATGACGATTATCACAAAATAATTGCGATTATGTCAAATAATTGCGATTATGTCAAATAATTGCGATTAGACGATTATGTAATAATTGTGACAGCGCTAGCGCTATATAGGTACGATACACTACCCCCACTCTGTACCCTGTCAGAGCGCTAGGTACACTGCCCCCACGCTTCACCCCGTGAGAGCCCTAGGTGCACTGCCCCCACTCTTTGGCCTAATTGCATTTCCCGGCAGCAACACAGCATTGTGTTCCTTGTTACATTTAGCATCCATTCATTCTTTCATCTCTCTCTCTCTCTCTCTCTCTCTGCCACGTGGATTCAGCCACTGCCACTCTACATGCTCTGTCCCTTAAATGTGCCAAACAGAGCAAGAAAATGACACACCAACCCCTAGGAACCATTAAGCCGCATTGTGTGTGTGTGTGTGTGTGTGTGCGTGCGTGCGTGCGTGCGTGCGTGCGTGTGTATTATGCTATGCTTGTGAAGGCCATATCTGTCGGCACAAGTATAGTATTACATTTGAGAAGTAGACATTGTGATGACAATTTACCAAAAGAAATGGTTGTTTTATACTTAATTGCACAACATTGTGATGCCAAATAAATAGCAGATCTGCAAGGTCAGCACGATGCTTTGTGAGCTCTTGGTTCAGCTATTTTTGGCTTTGAGGCTATATAAAAAATAAAAATGAAAATAACCAGTAGAAATGTTCTTCATAAAATGGCTGTCGTAAAACATTGATGTAGATAGAAGATATAACATGGCAGTGGCCAGACAAGCCAGACAGGGACAATATTTCTCTCTCGCTGTTAGACACGCAACCCCACTATTTTAGGATATTAACCCCCTCCAGAATACAAACATCTTCAAAAATGTTGAATATTATATTCAACACATATTAAAATTGGCTAATTGGCGAACCACATCGTCCGCTATGTCACTACGACTCACTCAGCCATGACCATATAAAGGTCTTCTTTAAAGCAAACATTTGTAACTAAAATCTTTCTTTCTCAGGGTCCCTGGAACAGAATATTTTTTGAGACTGGGGTCCACGACCAGATACATATCATTTTAGGGGTCCTTGACATTAAAAACGTTGAGCACCACACAGATAAAGAAACATAAGTTTTTCAGAAAACCGTTAGGATTTAGAAGAAGGTATTTTTCAGGTCTAAAGCTGCATTCACACTGCAGATATATAGTTGAACGTTTTGCTTGCTTGGTCAATGTTATCTCAATGGAAACCAGCTTTAAAGCTTCCAAACCTTCGTTTGGTGTGTGTCCTGTATCTTTAAAGCTGGTTTCCATTGAGATAACATTGACCAAGCAAGCAAAACGTTCAACTATATATCTGCAGTGTGAATGCAGCATTAAGGTTCGTACACACAGAGGGCGAATTGGCGAATAGCGAATTAGCGTATTTTTTGCCTTTTGTTTAAAACCTTATAAAGTCAATGGAAGCATCCACACCAAACGCGAATTTCGAAAAAGCGAAAAGGCGTCTGTTTTTTATTCGCCCTTGTGTCGAATTAAGCGAACGTTCAAAGGCGAATTCCTCTCTCTCTCTGTATCAAAGTAAGCTCACTCTACCCTATTTCAAGAGAGAGAGAGAATGGTGGAGGGACCTTCACGTTACATTGAGGCCGAGGGGAACAGTGTCTTTCTCCTTTTCCGTGTCTCGTCTGCGTGGCTGCTTGGGAAAAGTAGCCTACTCGAATGTCTTACTGGTAAAAACATGGTTTATGTGTTTGTTATTGTAGGCTACTTTATATCTGCAAAAAGACTAATGTTTAAAAATAAATCGCTGGGTATTAAATAGCCTACAATAGGATCCGAAATGAGTCGATTAGAAGGAAAGTACTGGAAATTCGACTCAAGTACAAATACCTACAAGTACAGGCTACTCAAGTAAATGTAGGCTACTTTTAGTTACTTTACACTGACTCTCTTTTTTTACAGACCGAGATCCTTTTATTTCCGAGAGACCCGACCATTTAATCATTATTAAAACCCTCTTTCATGTAACTCATTGCAGCCGTGCAGCGTGCGCTGTTAACTGATTGACAGACAGGCAGAAGAAGGCTACCAAGGAATCTATAATATTAAGATCGAAACAAAAGCCAGAGATTAAAAGGAATACTTTTAGGCTATTTTCTAACTACAGAGAGTAAAGTCATGGTTTAACTTGATTGCGGTCGCGGCTGCTTTCTCATTATCCTGGCAGCAGGCTACGCATCACGCATGCATTACGCACGCACCAATATATTTTCCCCCTGCTGTTAAACTGATCCTAGACCAGCATTATCATCTCACTGTTACACAGCCATTCATCTCGCTGCCTCACGGCTAACAGACCATGATCCTAGGTCAGGCCAGCCTAAACACAGCACACACGTTAAACAGAACTCCAGTAGTTCGTTCCTTATAGCGCACGCCAGCGCGCGCACACACACATTGATTGATTGCTTTACAGTTTGCATAAAAAGCAGAAAGTACACACACAGTACGGGTCCTCTTTGGTCCTCTCGGGTAATACACATAATGATTGACATGATAAAACACTGACCGACCCTGTCTAGTGTCTACTCTGCCCCCGGCCGGAGCTGAGGGGAAACGGAGAACGCGTGTTGTCACTTGTCTCTTCTGTTCTTTTTCTTATTTAATAGGCTAACAACCACGGCCAGGTCTCATCATCACTTGAGGATATAGTTTCCATTGTTTTATTTGTTTCCCTGTCTCCGTTCTCCTCTCTCCTCTCCTCTCTCTCCTTTCTTCTCCTTTCTCCTGTGCCTATGCAGGCAGATATCGCCCCCTCGTTTTTAGACGAATTAAGCGAATATTATACGCATATTCGCGTCGCTTTTTGGTGTGTATGGAAAAGGGCGAATGGCGAATTCTTCGCCTTTTTGGTTCGCTTATTCACGTCGCTTTCGCTAATTCGCCGGTGTGGACAGAGCTTTAATGTGCATAATATAGGGGCCAAAAAAGCGTTCCTCCAGTGAGGACATCTAGCAGCAACCTGACCCTACCCTCCAGCAGGCTGTCATCTCTTCACAGCTGACACGGGGCCAGGCCGAGGGGACCAAGGTGGCTTTGTTCTCCCTGGGCAGACAAAGCATGTTTGGTCTTTTTGTCATAGCATTTCTTCTTCTATCCATAGTTGTTGCTGTTTTGTGCACATTAATTGGCAGGACTACTACTACTACTTTTTGAGCAGTGCTAACCGCTCCTACGTCTGGCTTTGTGTGTCCGTAGTACAAAACTAATGCCACACGAGACTAAACGCCATAGAAAGTATGCAGAGACCGTCATCATCACCACAGCTGATGTCACGGACAGAACAGCCCATACAAGGAGATATGCACGGGTGTCGCGTTTGATGCGAAAGTGTTTTTTTTAGAACAGTGCTAATCAAATTGTAGTCTTGGGACCGATGTCCTTGGGGGGTTCCATGCAGGAGGACCCCATCTTTGTTAAGCCACTTGTTTGTTTGTTTGCCTAAGCAAAAT
The DNA here is from genome assembly GCF_963921795.1 of Nannobrachium achirus. Taxonomy (NCBI): domain Eukaryota; kingdom Metazoa; phylum Chordata; class Actinopteri; order Myctophiformes; family Myctophidae; genus Nannobrachium; species Nannobrachium achirus. The sequence goes on from NC_137827.1 coordinate 18,691,600, forward strand.
GTTGTAAAATTAGCAGTTTAAAGGCATTAAACTAACTTATTTTGCATTGTACAGTGGTCTCCCTCCCTAGCCTCGTAAACCAGTCTCTCTTCCTGCCTTCATTCGAATGCGAGCAGGATCGAACTGAAGATGGGAGGAGTCAGTTTACTAGGCTACTCCCTCCCTGCATTGGATTTTTGCCTCCTCGGGAACCCTAGGCCTATCTTTTTATACTTTTTCTTATGGCATCAAAATGAGTTTAACCCCTTAAGAAGAAGAAGAAGAAGAAGAATTTACCTACGTCATCCCACAAGGGAAATTCAGTTTTCAGCTTAAACCAGCTGAACCCAGTGCTGCCCACAAGGAGCGCGGGGGAGGGGAGCAGTTAGGGGTTAGGTGTCTTGCTCATGAACACTTCCGACACATAGCTGGAGCTGGAATCGTACCTGCGGCCTCTGGGACCTCCGGAGTCCTAGGTATGGACACTAACCATTCAGCTACGGCTGCCCCTTAAATAAACCCACAGTATGATACACAGGCCGATCAACTAGCTCCCAACGAACTTGTGGATGGGTTCTTTTCAAGCCAGCAGCGAGCCTCAGTGCCACCAGGCTGTCATCTCTTCACACGCTGACACGAGTTCCAGGCCAAGGGGGGCCAAGGTGGCCGTGTTCTCCCTGGTGGCAGTCAGAGCATATTGGTGGCCATCTGGCCCTCTTCAGCAAGCCACGACCCCTTTCACACTATGCCCACACAGTCCAGGGGCCACGAGCACTGTGACCGAGCAACCCCACCTTCCCCAGAGACCCCCGCACTGCAGCAGCAGCACCACTACTCTCTCTCTCTCTCTCTCTCTCTCGCTCTCTCTCTCTCTCTCTCTCTGCCTTTTAGCCTTCCTGCCCCGCCAACGCCTCATTTAGACTTGGGGCCGATGCATACTCCACTTAATTTATTTCGGTTCGGTTTGGGGGAGTCACAAAATCTCCGCAGACACCGAACAGCCGAATTAATGACGGTATACCCCCCCCCCCCCCTTGTGCCAACAAAGAGCCGAACCGAAATAAATTTGTCTCTAAAAGTGGAGTGTGCATCAGCCCTTAGACGAAAACAGCTGATATACAAGATCACGACGTGTTGTGTGCAGTGAACATGTTGGGGTGCGACGCCATGCACACGAGGGAGCATAAATATGCCATTATTCTGGAAAAAACTGCCACGGAAAATGAGCTGGATGTGTGTTTAACTCTAACATCCCATCTCTAAACATAGCTTACAGAAAGTCAACATGACACAGATTTGATCAAATAAATATATTTTAATGTGATTTATTATAGAATAATGTAAATATTACTATTACAAATAAATTGAACTAGAAGCAGTGTTCTTCCGAGCACAGGTCTCCACCAGGCCAGGCGTCCTGGTGGTGCTACTGTATAATAGGCCAATGTAAAAAGGGTGGCATATGTTCTTCACCTTATACCTTTCATGGCAATCGGACAATGATAAAGCTCAACGGAGAAGAGGCCAAGATCGTAATGATCAGGGATCTCAAGGAGTTGGACAAATACAAGGGAGAATGACAGTGACTGTGACGGACGACCTGGATTGTTTGGCTACATGTAGCATTAAACATGCGGGCAAGGACACTGATACACGTCGGAGATGGACATTGGTTCGGAATGAGAGGATACGTTGGAACGGCACCAGAGTAACGACTCTAGCCGGTTTTGAAGCCGGTAAAGTAGGCTGGCGTCACCGTTTGACAGCGGACTGGCGGGTGGCTTGCAGGGAGTCTGCCTGGGCGCAACTACTGGAAAGGTATGAGAGGACTCGTTATTTCACTCGGGTATGGAAACGAAAAAAAGGAGAAATAACAATAATTATTAATGACAGAGACACTTGAAGATCATTTAGTGGACAATGATACACTTTTTGATTTCGAATCAGATATTGATCCTGAAAGACATGTATTAAATTCCATCAATTCTACTTGCAATTATTATTCTGAGAAGCAAGTGAGGGACAAGGTTGATCTACTCGGTAACACATTTTCAGTTATACATTTTAACTGCCAAAGTTTGTACAAAAGGTTAACACGGATAAATGATTTTCTGAATACTCTTAAAGGTAGGTTTAATCTGATTGCTTTATCGGAGACATGGATAAAGGAGGAAAGGGGTATTGATTTCCATATTGATGGGTACGATTTATATCACATAAATAGATTAAATAGAAAGGCAGGAGGTGTGGCAATTTTTGTTGATAGTGATTTGAAATGTAAACAAGTTGAATATATGACAGTGGCTATTGATGATTTACTGGAGTGTGTAACCGTGGAAGTTGAAATGGAAAGAAGGAGAAATATAATTGTTACGTGTATTTACAGGAAACCTGGGTCAATGGTAGAAACATTTACGGATTCACTTGAAGATATATTGAGTAGGCTACAGGATAATAAAACATATTTCATCTGTGGTGACTGCAATATTAACCTTTTAAAAACATCTAGTCATAAGGCATCATCAGACTATTTGGAAATGTTATATGGAAGAGGATTATACCCATTGATAGATAAGCCCAGTCGAATAACTGAAACCTCTGCTACATTAATTGACCACATTTTTACAAACAGTCTGGAGAACAACATCATAACTGGAATTGTGATAAGTGATATTAGTGACCATTCACCTGTTTTTGTAACTTTTGACTGTCAGATGAAGAGAAAGGTGGAGGACAGTGTGGATAGATATATAAGAATAAGAAAAGATGAAGCTGTAAACAGGTTCAGGGAGGATCTTTTGAAGGAAGACTGGGATGGGGTCTATGTAAATGAGGTCAATGTTGCATATAAGGCTTTCTTAAATACTTACTTGGCATTGTATGACAAACACTGTCCACTGGTATTATTTAGGAATAAAAAAAATATAAATATAAAACCTTGGATCACAAAGGGTCTGGAGAATGCATGTAAGAAGAAAAATAAAATGTACAGAGATTTTATAAAATTTAGAACAAAGTCTGCTGAAAATAAATATAAAGCTTACAAAAATAAGTTGGTATTAATTATGAGACAGGCCAAGAAAGATTATTACAGTAAGTTGTTAGACGAAAATAAAAATAATATTAAAGGCACCTGGAACATTTTAAATAAAGTAATGGGAAACAAATCCCCAACCTCAAACCTGCCAAGCTATTTCAATAATAAAAACGAGGTTATTAAAGATATGAACGAGGTGGTAAATGAATTCAATTCCTTTTTTGGAAATATTGGACCAAAACTGGCAGATTTAATAAAAAAACATGATGAGCCAGAACAGGGTGGTTGGAGAGGAGATAGCAAAGTATTGCAATCTATGTTCTTGGGAGAGGTCAGTGAAAAAGACATAATAGCAATTGTAACAAAGTCTAAAAACAAGACATCCACTGACCTTGATGGGTTAGATATGGTGATAGTGAAAAGGACCATTGACTGCATAATCAAACCCCTTTGTTATATTTTTAATCTTTCATTTCACACAGGTATTTTCCCAGACAGAATGAAGGTTGCTAAAGTTATCCCACTTTTTAAATCAGGAGATAAACATAGCTTCAACAACTACAGACCAGTGTCATTGCTCTCACAATTTTCCAAAGTGCTTGAAAAGCTATTTGCCAAAAAGTTTGATTGTTTTATTGAAAAGCATCAATTGTTGAGTGAAAGCCAATATGGCTTTCGGGAAAATAGGTCCACAGCAACAGCTTTAATGAATATCATAGAAGAGATATCAACAGCAACACATGACAATAAATATACAATAGGAGTGTTTATAGATCTGAAAAAGGCTTTTGATACTTTGAATCATTCTATTTTGATTGCTAAGTTACATACATATGGTGTGAGAGGAATAGTGCTGGACTGGATGAGAAGCTAATAATAGGCAACAATATGTGCAGTGTGCAGGTAACACATCTGAGTGTATGAAAATTGAGTGTGGGGTGCCCCAAGGTTCGGTTTTAGGACCCAAACTATTTAATTTATATATTAATGACATCTGTGATGTGTCAAAAATGTTACAATTTATTTTGTTTGCAGATGACACAAATTTTCATTGCTCTGGATTGGATTTGCAAGAGTTAGCTGGAATCATTGTACATGAAATGACAAAACTTAAAAGATGGTTTGATGCAAACAAGTTATCGTTAAATTTGGAAAAGACAAAATGTATGATCTTCGGTAATCGTAATAAAGACGAGGAGGTGGTTTTAACTATTGATGGAACTGACATTGAAAGAGTAACAGAATTTCGATTTCTAGGCGTTATAGTGGATGACAATCTCACATGGAAATCACAAATAGCACATGTTAAGAAAAAGACGTCAAAAAGCATTTTTATTTTAAATAAAGTTAAACATGTGCTCGATTATAAGGCAATGAGAACATTATATTGTGCTCTCATTTCACCATATCTCAGTTATTGTGCAGAAGTATGGGGTAATACCTATGTAACAACAATAAAACCATTATACTTATTGCAGAAGAGAGCAGTAAGAATTATGCATAAAGCACATTATTTAGAACACACAAACAGCCTATTTATAAAATCACGAGTTTTAAAACTGGAAGAAATTGTAAAATTACAGACATTATTAATAATGTTTAGGGCAAAAAACAAAACACTGCCATCTAAAATTCAAAGACTGTTTGAAGCCAGTTCTGAAAGTGGTGAAAGTAGGAGGAAATATGATTTTAAACATAAAATTGCACGGACCACTCAAAGACAGATGTGTCCTTCAGTTACAGGAATAAGAATGTGGAACTCTCTCCACAATGATTTAAAAAGTTGTTCAAATATTTACCAATTTAAAAGATGCTATAAAAATAAAATAATTAAAACCTATGAAGAATCCGAATAGGATAAGATAAGACCTTGGAGTTTGTTTTTTTGTTATATTGTTTTGCTTAATTATTTAAATGGTTCAATTGATGCTTGTTTTTGTGATGCTTGTTTTGTTTTGTTTTGCTTTTTCGCTGTTTTGTTGTTGAGTTTTGTTTTGGTTCGGTATGGTTTTTTGTATATATTTTACTTCTCAAGGCAAGAACATGATTTGGATATACCAATCAATAGTTTAGTTTTTTGAAGAGGGGGCAGGTATTTATAAGAATTTATTCTTCTGCTTGCTCCTTTTTGTGCATGGGTGTACTGTAAAAAAAAAAAAGATATATTGATTCTCTGAACTAAGTATGATATGATGGAAATGTACACTACATGTGCGAAACAAAAATAAATGAAATGAAAATGAAACACTGCATGCATGGTTTGGGGCATTGTGTGTGTGGGGCAAAAATGTGTTTTGCTAAAGTCTACCTGCTGGTGGCGCTATAACAGGCCAATGTGAAAAGGGTAGCATTTGTTCCTTGACATAGTGGGAATATGTGTGGCAAATTTCACGGTAATCGCAAGCTGCGTTGATGATTTGAGGCATTTTGTTCAAAAACGGAGCAATCCTGCAAACTTTGGAACCTAATATTAGCCAATCAGGATGGAATATGAAATATCAGATGGATCAGACTTGATCACATGACTATAGAGATACTGTGTACTTGTGATTTGTGTTATTTTTGGAGAAAATCTGAAGGAGTAATATCCAAAAAATTTGTTTTACATCAGTCGGCCCAAAGGTGACGCTATAAAAGGCTGATGTGAAAAATGCAGTGAAAGGGTTTTTCCTTGGCCTCTAGGGAGTGTGTGTACAAAGTTTGACACTGATCGGTGGAGTTATAGGTAAAACCACAAATCGGCCTGTTATAGCGCCACCATGAGGCTGATTTTTTTATTTATTAAGTGGCATTTCTTTCTCGGCCTATTGGGAATGTGTGTGTGCAATTTCATGATAATTGCACTTTGCGTTTGTGATTTGAGGAATTTTGTTCGAAACGGCTCAATCCTACAAACTTTGGAAGCCAATCTTAGCCAATCAGGATGGAATATGCAAAATCGGACAGATCCATGTCGATCACATGACTGTCGGGATACTGCCTACCGATTTGTAGGATTTTTGGACAAAATCTGTAAGAGTAGTGTACAGAAATGTGTTTTGCGAACATCGGCCTCATGGTGGTGCTAGAACAGGCCCATTTGAAAAATGTGGGTCAGAGGTTCTGAATTGGTATCCAGGAAGTGTGTGTGCTCATTTTGGCAGCGACCGGGCCAACGGCGACTGAGATTAGGCGGTAACAAACTGCGAGGACCCACACACGGACACACGCACACACACGGACGGACGGAGGGGAAAACATACTCTCCCCCATGCCTTCGGCTGGTGGAGACAAGTATGAAATGTTTAATATATTATAAATATTGATTTAATATAAATACTGTGTGTGTGTGTGTGTGTGTGTGTGTGTGTGTGTGTGTGTGTGTGTGTGTGTGTGTAGAGTTGCTTTACCCATCGACTTGTTGTTATTTTATTTTCATATGAAATACATGGATATAATTATTCGTAAGTATGCAGTAAAATAACTACATCTCTGACGTTTATAACAAACCAATTAGCCATTTGAAAATCGGTGGAAAATTGAGCAAGCTATAATCATTTAAATAATACATGCACTATACACATTAATGTTATGAGCGGGCGAGCTGCCCCGAAGCAAGATGGCCGCCATGTGGCGATGTCAGTCCCCATTGGCCAACAACGTGCGTAAGCCATCTAGCCTTTCTCATATATATATATATATGGTCATAACTAGGTCAAGTGCTTCGAGCTATAAGGTGGAGTCAGTCAGCGGCATCAAAACTATATTTTTAGTCAATGCTTCATCATTCGCGTCTCCTTTGCCAGCAGCCTCCTTCTTTCCTTCACGTGTGATGTTTTTCATCTGCTTGCCAAGACGTGAAACTCACAGCCTTTTAGCATCAGAGTTCAGCAGCAGGCACGTGCACACAGACATAAAAGGGGGCTTGAGCCCCTGCCCTTTTATCCATCTGTAAAAAGTGCCCTCTCCAGACCATGAATGCAGTTTTTACTATGTAATGGTGAAAGAAATGCAAATATCCTCTTTCCATGCCATACCTGAAGGCAGCATTTAAGAGAATTGCCTTCAAACTCTTTCTGAACTTGAATGCAGCATCTTATGTTGAAAGAATTGCCCTCTCTGTGTAGACGCATTGTGAGCTTGGAGGTTTGCTATTTTCGATATTTTCACTACAAGGCCCATTTAGAAATGTCAGCCCCTGCCTCTCCAACAACATTCTCTGCACGTCCCTGTTCAGCAGCTTGATGGAGGAGGCTGGGAGCAAACAATAGCTTCAAGCACTTTGCTTTTGCCGTTTTTGCTGGCTCACCGAGTCACATCCAGAGAAGAATGGATGTTGAGGGGAGTCGACAATGAATTTTGTATTGCTTTGTTTCATGCCTGCCTCGTGCAGGCTTTGTATCGGGATCATAGTCTTCTTTCTTATTGCAGTCCAAGGGAGTGTATACAACGGCACCGCACGCACATGGACAGTGCAGGATTTAAACACTCAAATACCTGGAACGCACCCGAGTCGCGTTAGATTTTAACCACTTTAACCACTATTTTATGCCTTAACCATTGAAAAATAGCAGTTATACAAGCTCACAGCGTGGCACCGAGTGCCGTGCTGCGAGCTTGTAGATCTGCTATTTTTGAAAAATCGTGAAAATGTGTGCAAGTCTTTGAATATCTTTGACCCGATCTTTGACCCGACTTCTAAATCCTTCCTCTAAATCAGCTGTTCTCAAACTTGTTCATGTCAAGGACCCCCAAAATTACATTTATTCGGCCGCATACCCCTATTTCAAAATATGTTGTTCCAGGGACCCCCCAGAAGCAGTGATTTGAGTTACAAAAGTCTGCTTTGAAAAATATATATTGAAACATTTGCACACATTTTCAAGATTTTTCAAAAATAGCAGATCTACAAGCTCGCAGCGCGGCACTCGGTGCCGCGCTGTGAGCTTGTATATCTGCTATTTTTCAATAGTTAAAGCATTCAATAATTGTAGGCCTACATGGATTTAAAAAGAACTAGTACCTGCACAATGTTCTCGATGCTCCTCCCAAAGTGAGGTTTTTATTTGGAGTACAGAACATTTCCACCTGAATGGTCTTCATCAGGTGCATGACTCATCATTCATTTAGACCACTGTTTCCCAAACACTGGGTCGGCACCCATTTGTGGGTCACGGACACATTTCTATGGGTCCCTTAAATGTGTGTCACACTAACAGAATCACTTTTATGTCCATATATGGAGTTGATGTCATCAATATTAAGTCCATATCTAACAGGACTTCATATAGGAATGCCCATACATGTAGGCCACATCGGCCACATACCACAGTAACAGAATCCATGTATGGCCAAGACAGCCCATATCTGTGTGTCTGGTTCTACAGACAGATCTCCGCGTATGGGCATAAAAGGGTATGATGTCAGATATCATAGACATCATAGGACTTTCACATAACGAATAACTGAGTATCTGGGGTCTCACAGCATATCTCTATATACAGTACATGGATCTCCATATATGGGTACCAGGGGTCTCCATATACGGGTAACTGGTCCGATATACATCACTGGCCAGAGGCGTCTTACTAGTTATTATTCATTTCAAAACATTTTCCAAAAGCATTCCCAAAAAAAGCAATTTTTTTTCATGAATTATAAAACAAATTCTGATTCAGATTTGTCTAAGTAATTTCATGAATAAATAAAAGAAACACCTAAGAAATCCCATAAATTAGAAAACAAATGTTTAAGAAGTAGTGAAAATAGCCGATCTACAAGAACACAACGCGTTAACTTCATCGATTTTTACACTACGTTGGCTGCTCACAGCGAGCTTGTACATCTGCTATTTTTAACATTTTGAAATAAATATAAAAAATATATCATTTTTAATGATCATTTTTAATGTGTCAGGGGTCCCTGACACAAAACCTTCTCAGAGGGGTCCACAGTCCACAGCCAAATACACATTCATTTGGGAGGTCCTCCTCGACACGGAAAAGTCTGAGAACCACCGAATCCCACAACATCCCATGTTCAAAGCAGAAGGGTGGAAACATCCTGTCACTCTCAGCAGATCCACCATCTGCTCGCAGTCACTGGCTATGAACATTTATGCAATTATGAATATTCCCCTCAGGCGGTATCCTTTTACACAAGTGATAACTAGCCTTCTATAAATGCACCGTGGCCCCGGGCGAAAGGCAGCATTATATAATAGCTGTAAGAATCGATAAATACGTCCGGCTTTGAGTTACAATCAGTCTGAAAAAACAGGGCATTCTCTCTGTAGCTGTAGCACGCCTGCCTGCCTGCCTTCCTTCCGGCTGCTCTTACGAAACGTGCACAACAACCGGGGCGGTGGTGGTGACACGCTTTTTTTGCTTAAGCGTACACTTTTGAATACTTGATTCCTGTCCCCTCCACAGCAAGTAAGCAAGTACAGTAGGTAGTACTTTAACTCAAACACATTTGTCTGAGCAATATTTGTGTCTAAAAGTGTTATTTTCAAAAAAAAAAAAAAAAAACAGTAGCAAAATAGTAGCAGATCTTCACGCCGCGTTTCGAGCTTGCAGATCTGCTACTTTTGACGCTTTCGTGTGATGCTGTAGTACAGGGGTCTTCAATGTTTTCAGGCCAAGGAACCCTTAGTTGAGAGAGAGATGAAGCAGGGACCCCTACAACCTTTTCATAGATTCTATATAGTTTCATTGTTTGACAGCACAATCATCAGTGTATTTTGGATTCATGTACATTTGTGTTCTCAGATATTTAACCACATGAACCGTTAATACTTAATAAACTTGACCTTTCACTCTGTACTTAGTCTGCTCTTTTCTCTACGCCAAAGCTATTTTTGGCTAAAATTCTCAGAATATGGACACAAGGGTTCAAGTGGTTAAAAAAGACTTTGGAGGACCCCCTGTAGTAACTCTGAGGACCCCCTAGGGGTCCCGGACCTCCTGTCGAAAACCCTTGCTGTAGTAGTGTATGATCAAGTAGGGTATTCATTTACAAAAAAGTGTAATATATGGAGATATCAATACAATATCTATATTTTGACTCAAGTGCTGTGCTGGTGATGAGTGAGGGGTGGGGGGAGAAGCTAAATAGGTACCAGGAGAAATGCTCTAATTTTAGAGTTGCCAGTTGTAGATCTTTAACCCTCTAAGGCCCGCATTAAGAAATACTTGAAATAAAAAATTGAAAAAAATCAGATGGTGTTGTAGGAGTCCTATTAAGAGGAAAATGTAATGTTTTTTTCAAAAAAATGTTTTTGTAAGATTTTATAGCCATAAATCAAAAATCATAAATTATGCTCTAATTTACATATGGGGGATATTTTTCACAATAATAACATATGTACATGTTCTAGACATTCTAATGATCACCAAAAAAAATAGTACAGGCATTTTACTTATGTTTTTGTGAGGTATAGCTTCCATGAAAAAGTGAGATGTTGTTCGTCAAAACTCTGGAATTTCAGCGGGTGTGGCGGGTGTGAATGTCAGCCCCTGTGGGGGGTATTTATATGCAAATATTGTGGCCAATGGCATTGTAATACTAAACAATAGAATCCAATTGTGGTGTTTAGGTGGTAGGGGGAGCTAAAATAAAATGATTTAAACCTTTTTTTGGATAAAATACAAACGTTGTAATATTACAACCGTGGGCCTTAGAGGGTTAACTCTTGAGAGGGTAAAATGAAACCAAAATGGATGCTTACAGGTCCTTACCTGTCCATTTGGTTTCATTTTATGCTCTCACATAATGCATTATTGTTAAACGTCCGCATTACATAATTTACAAGAAGTCTACACAATTTTTGTCGGTTATCCGGTTATCTCTCCTATGGCACCACATCAATACAGCATGGAATTGTGGACAAAATCTTCTATACGTTTTGGGCCTGAGAGGCCAAATCTCATCCAATGGTGGTCCGTGGCCCAAATACAGAATAAGTAATGGACCTTGATATGAAAAAGGTAGAAAACCTCTGGTGTATATAGATGCTTGACAAAGCCGGATGCACCACAGTGGATTTGACACCACAACCTCTACTCTGTGGTGGTGGGCAGGAACTTTGCCCGAGCGCCCGGCAACAACTCTTGGCCGAGGAGCGTAGGTTTCCTGTGAAAGCCCTGAGGATTCCTGCCAGAAACAACCAGAGACTCCAAAATCCCCTTGTGCAAGGGGTCTTCAACAGGGGGTCCGGGAGAACTTAGTCGATCTACAAGCTCACAGCGCCTCGCGCTGAGAGTGCGTTGTGAGCTTGTAGATCGGCTACTTTCGGCAAAGAGGTAGGGGAAAAAGAGCACACCAAGTACAGAGCGAAAGGTCAAGTTTATTAAGTATTGATGGTTCAAGTGGTTAAATATCTGAAAACACAAATTTACATGAATCCAAAATACACTGACGATTGTGCCGTCAGACAATGAAATTGTGGAATCTCTGAAAAGGTTGTGGGGGTCTCTGCTTCATCTCTCTCTCTCAACTAAGGGGTAATTGGCCTGAAAACGTTGAAGACCCCTGCCCTAGTGCACTTCTACATGTAGCAAAATGGACGGTGCCAACTGCAGGAAGCGTGACACACTCGTCATGGTATCAAGTCGTGTGACAACAAGCAGGGGCGTCACACCAAATTCTGGGCCCTGGGTACAAGGATTCACTGCGGGCCCCCCATGAATGTTAACTATTGAAAAATAGCAGATATACAAGCTCACAGCGCGGCACCGAGTGCCGCGCTGCGAGCTTGTATATCTGCTATTTTTGAAAAATCGTGAAAATGTGTGCAAGAAACCTATGTCAAGGACCCCCAAGATGATATGTATTTGGCCACGGACCCCGATCTCAAAATATTTAGTTCCAGGGAGTGCAGGGACCCCCAGAAGCAAAATTTGAGTTAGAAATGTTCGCTTAAAAAATACATATATTCAAAGATTTTCACACATTTTCACAACTTTTCAAAAATAGCAGATCTACAAGCTTGCAGCGCGGCACTCGGTGCCACGCTGTGAGCTTGTATATCTGCTATTTTTCAATAGATAAAGTTATTAGGGCCCCTCCACCTTGGGCCCCAGTAACTCAGTCCCACTTTCCTACCCATTGTGACGCCCCTGACAACAAGCACCATGAGTTGCAGTAGAATGTTTTTTTTTTGTGCTCCTACTGTATGTATGCCGAGTGTGTATGATGGAAGTGACAAACTGAGTATGAAGCTTGATCCTGTCCAGGGATGCGAGGCGTTGTGTGCTTGTAGATCAGCCATTTTCGCTAGTTTAAATCATTTTTAAAAGGGGAAATACAAAACAAACGGTTTTGCACATACAAGGTTGCCACCCGACAACGCACGCACGCACGCGCGCACACACACACACACACACACACACACACACACACACACACACACACACACACACACACACACACACACACACACACACACACACACACACACACACACACACACACACACACACACACACACACACACACACACACACTATCAGCGCTGATATGAATTTCCTCCTAGTTTCTCCGTTACCATTGCCAAGGCCTACATAATAGACTTTGACACTTTATCTGGCATGGGGGGAAGTGAAGACGAAAACTGAACACTCCCAACGACAGAAATGCATTTAAATTGAGCTGTCGCCCTGCGACTCGAAATTGCACGGCGACGCTCCATTTCACAGCGGTGTTAAAAGCGACGGCACAGCATTGAAGCCAGCCGCACACAGTCAACAATCAGCCCAGGTATATGTGACAAGGGGACATTATCTGTCATCCCTGTGCCGTGGCCCGTGGGCCGTGGAGAGTTACTTCTTCACAGCACAGTGGGGAGCGGGGGAAGGGCAGAAGCAGAAGGCACAACCGATCAAAAATGATGTTCTTTTTGTTTTTCTTTGGATAACAATCTCTGTGTTGTTGCAGTGGTGGAAACGGTACCGGATGAAGTACTTTAAAAATATACCTCGATGTAGAAATACCAAAAGTTCAAAAATGTGACTTGAGTGAAAGTACAGAAGTATGGGGACTCAAAATATACTTAGGAGTATCAAAAATAAATGTACTCATGAAGAATATATCAATTTTATTTTGTTTCACAATTCAAACTCTTAAAAAATAAGAAAAATGTAAATACTCAAGTAAAAACATGTTGTGAGCTTAACAATCTGCTATTTTGCAGGGAAAACTTCCAATAAAACTGAAGACACAAGAGCCCTGAGGGAGTCCACTCAACCACATGGACGTCCAGGAACGTGATAAGGCCCCGTTATCATCTATCAATCTTTCTCCAAATACGCTTCGATCGCAGAGATTTTTTTTTTTTTTCACGGCGACACTGGTCGGTTCGAATTTTTCATTTCCGTGTGAAAGTAAACATCCGGGTCTACATCCGGATTTAGTGAATTTCCACAACATGGACACGATCGTGGCTTCCGGGGCTCTTCAAAATAAAGTGCAAGTGAATGGCGGCACTCTGTATCCAAATAATTACAACAATAATGGCATCCCAAGTGTTAAGTGGTTAAGCACAGTACTTGAGTAAACATAGTCGTCGTTGTCGGGTGGAAACCTTGTATGTCCAAAACGTTTGTATTTATCATTTTAAAAATGATTTAAACTAATGAAAACCGCCGATCTACAAGCACACAACGCCTCGCACGTGTGCTTGTAGATCGGCTGTTTTCACTACTTTTGTGCGATGGCCTTGTATGATGAAGCAGTGCTTTACTTTGCGAAAAGAACGTACAAATTTGAAACTTTGGAGATACGAGGTTTCTGCCCGACAGTGACATTATGTTACTTTTCCACCACTGCATATTGGACGCTCCCGTAAGCCCAAAGTGTGGAGACTGAGGCCATGGCTACACGGAGCTGGATATTTTTCAATCCGGATAAATAAGTGGAGACATTGAAAAATATCTGGATATCTGGATCCGTGTAGACATGGAACCCGGATATCTCTGAATACTTTACTGTGTGTGTGCTTGTCCCCCTAGTGGAGGTCTGGGGAATCAGATTATTTTAGACCTAGATATGTTTGTCGTGTGGACATAGATATTTTTCTATGTGGATATCTGAAAAACCAGGATATATGAAAAATCCAGCTCCGTGTAGCCATGGCCTGAGCCTCTTCCTCCCTTCCATCCTTCCATCCAACCTATAACCACCACTCCGCACGCACGCACGCACGCGCACACACACACACACACACACACACACACACACACACACACACACACACACACACACACACACACACACACACACACACACACACACACACACAGTCCTAATTAGCCACCAATAGCCGCCCACCCTCTCCAATCAAAGGGCCGCAGTTGAGTGAGGTATGGGGGGGGAGGGACGTGGGGGACGATGTAATTGCCCTTGACAGTGAAGGACCTCTCTCGCTCGCTCTCTCTCTCTCTCTCCCTGGACAGGATTGACGAGAGCTTATTGAAACTTTAGAGGGCTGGAGACCACTGACTAGCAGGCACGTGCAGACATATACATCAAAGGGGGCTTGAGCCTGTAAAAACTGCCCTCTCCTGGGTCTAGACCAATGAATGCAGTTGTTACTATGGTGAAAGAAATGCAAATGCCATCTTTCCATGCCATACCTGAAGACAGCATTCATGAGAATTGCCTTGTCCAAACTCTCCTGAACTTGAACGCAGCAGCTTATGTTGAAATAATTGCATTCTTTGTGTAGAAATCTCCAGTATTGACTTGATTATGCTTAGTTCAGTGTGGCATATAAGCATCGAAAATAGCCGACCTCCAAGCTCACAACGCGTCGCAGCGCGACGCGTTGTGAGCTTGGAGGTCTGCTATTTTTGATGTTTTCACCCAAAGTGCCCTTTTAGTTCAGCCCCTGCCTCTCTAACATTCTCTGTACGTGCCTGCTGATTAGAGCTGGGGTTGGGCGGAGAGCGACAGAGCGAGAGAGAGAGAGAGAGCGAGAGAGAGAGTGAGAGAGAGAGAGTGAGAGAGAGAGATGTCTGTCCTACAGGAGCTACCAGAACAGAGGTTCCCGGACAACTGGTTTTGACAGTGAATCACTGGGAACTGTGAAGACGTGATCAGTAACCAGTGTGTGTGTGTGTGTGTGTGTGTGTGTGTGACTCTGTGTGTGCGTGGTGGGGGGGCGGGTTGACTTACCTTTCTGTAGACGATCATATTGGGCGAGTCCTCATCTGGATCGATGACGGTGGTGGTGGTGGTGATGGTGGTGGTGGGGTTGGGGGTGGGAGTGGGAGTGGGGGTGGCACCCACCGCACTCCCCTGGTCTCGGGAGCCCTCCGCCATGTTTTCGCTCAGTGTACGCTGCACAGAGACGGACACAATAAAAGCCCGGTCAGTCAGTAAAAGGCCCAAACAGAGCAGCCAAACAACACTATAGGGATGGGATGATATGAAAATGTCATTGTTGCGAGAAAAGAAATTGTGATTTACGACATTATCGCGATATTCAAAATCCATTATCCTGAGGCGGAACATCTGCCAAAAAATTGCAGATCTACAAGCTCAATTGAGCTTGTAGATTGGCAAAGACTGGCAAAGACATTTTGATAGAGAGTGAAAAAAAAGTACCTTTTACTAATTATAGGGGGTTAAACACAATGCAGTTCGGAAAATAAAAGGTGAACTGATCCCAGTGCATGACGGAGGACGATATCACGATAAATTAAATCTCCACGATATGATTATCGTGAGTGTTTTTTACCGCGATATACGATAAAATCGCGTATCGTCCCATCCCTACAACACTAACTCATCGTGAAGCACGGAGACATTCATCATCAGCAGACCTGTGTGGAGTCAAATATTATTTAGTCATTATTTGATAAGAATCCAATGCCGTTCTGACTCCCCCCCCCCCCCTCCCACTTTTTTTTCATCGTTCCCCTTCTCTCGGTTCCAAGCCGTTAAGCTAATTTTTCGTACTTTAACCGAAAACAGCAGACCTTCAAGCACCAGCAATATAATAATGATAGTTATGATAATGATAGTTGCCTACTCCTCCCGCGAGGGAAATTCAGATATCGCAGCCCAACGCAGCTGCTTTTTTCAGCTTAACCCAGCTGAACCCAGTGCTGCCCACAAGAAGCGCGAGGGGGAGGGGAGCAGTGATAGCTGGAGCGGGGAATCGTACCTGCGACCTCTGGGGCCTCCGGAGTCCTAGGTATGGACACTAACCACTCAGCCATCACTGCTCCGCATACAAGCTCACAACGCGTGAGTCTGCTATTTCCGGGGCGAAGCGCGAGACACACCGTTGTGCGCCGGAGCATAGATTTTAGCCGCTATTTGTGACATTCCTGCAGCCCACCCCCTCCTGCCCCCCCCCCCCCCCCCCCCCCAACATTTTTTGGGGGGAGATCTGACTAAGAGGGGATTGGCCTGCCTGGCTGTATGTCTGTGGACAGATAAGAGAGAGAGAGAGCTCAGTGGCGTCAGTTCAGCAAAAGCTAGGGTATGGCAAAGATGGGAGTCCTCATGGAAAATAGGCATTACATTTTGGATAACACGGTTCTATTGTGAAAATAGCAGATCTACATGCTCACAACGCCTCGCGCTGCGAGGCGTTGTGAGCATGTAGATCGGCTATTTTCACAATGTCTGAAAAAAAAAAAGACTTTTGTCAGTTTTTTACACTGGTTTCTAAGGTTTCTTGGGCTGGATATGGCAGCCTGGAATGTTTTTTCAAGTAAACGTGCCACAATTAACAATAATTCATTGCACCTGTGCAGCTGACCTGCGGAACCTGGGAATATACCATTTTGTCAAGATGGGGAGAATACAATTATAATACCTTGTTAAAGTGACCATTATGTTAAATTTTGCATTTGTAGTTATTTTAATGTAATTTAACAACATAATGATCAGCACAGATAGACAAAGAGACATTCATGGATTGATATTTAAAAGTAACTTTTATTTTCCCCCCTGGACCCAGGGTATGGCAGCTGCATATCCCTGCCATACCCAATTGACGCCCCAGAGATAGCTCCCAGGCAGTCAGATGTGCCAGAGCCAGGTGAATATCAAGTAGGTTGTTGCACACAGAGCACAGTCACATCCAATGTGGCGGTGGTGGAAGGTAAACTAAGTAACTAGGTCAGGGGTTTTCAAAGTGGGTGACGGGGGCACCCTGGGGTGCCGCGACGGCAGTCCAGGGGTTGCCGCGAGATCATTTGATAATATTTGGAATTTATTTGGACACTTGAAAAAATATTTAGTATCATTTTAAACTTGGAGGTACAACGTTATTTTCAGTCACTTCTAACCAAAATGGCTATTATCTCAACGTTTTCCTCGCAACATGATCATTAAAATATCGTCACTGTCGGGCAGAAACCTCGTATCTCCACGTTTAAAATGTGTACGTCTTTGGGTAAAGCAAAGCCCGCTTCATCATACAAGACAGTCGCACGAAAAACTAGTGAAAACAGCCGATCTACAAGCACAACGCCTCGCGATGCGAGGCGTTGTGTGCTTGTAGATCTGCTGTATTCACTAGTTTAGTACATTTTATAGATGATAAATACAAAACGAACGGTTTTGGACATACAAGGTTTCCACCCGACAACGACGATATGCTATAAATATAAGGTGCTGGGAGTGAAAATGATGTAGGGGTGCCTCGGATTAAAAAAAAAATTGTGGGGTGCCCTGATACGAAAAGGTTTGGGAACCCCTGAACTATAGGTACATTTACTCATGTACTGTAACATACAACAGTGGTTTTAAACCAGTAATCCAGGTGGCCCCCAGCAAAAGGATGGAGAGTAGATAACCAAATGGACCCTCAATAGATCTTTAACTCTTGAGAGTGTGAAATGAAACCAAATGGACCCTTACGGTTCCATTTGGTTTCATTTTACATCCTCAAGAGTTACATTTTTGTTACACAGCCGCATTACTTAATTTACAAGAAGGTCCTACGGCCTATTAATGCCGGCTTCGGTGGAATTTCTCCACGCCAAGGTAGATCACCCTTTTCAAGACATCATTTCCAAAAAGTAAAGGTAGTTAGTAGAGTATGATTTTCCAAACACCGGCACATAAAATGTTTACGCTGGGGTTGGAAAAATGGTTTAAATTGATTATTTTAGGGGAGGTGTGGTGTGGAGTGGTGTGGTGTGGTGTTGGGCAAGTGGAAAAGGGGCTTAAATGGACTAAAGCCCTTTGCACACAGGACAGTTGCGTTTTTTTCGTTTGCGGCATGAATAAAACGCATTGGATTTGGTGTGCAAGGCTGTGCGGAATCGGCGCTGCGGATCCAAAAAGGAGTCATAAAAGGAGTGATGAGTTTTTTACCGCATGCGACAAGACGCACGAATCGAACTGGGTTCGATCGAGAAAAAAACGCACGGCGGCACCCACTCGTCGCACGGCTAATTCGGAGCCGGTGTGCATGAGGTCATAGAGAATCATTGTTTTCTTTTCAAAAAATTATATTGTCCGTTTTATCCGTGCGGTTAAACGCGCCTGTGTGCAAAGGGCTTTACTCTGACAGCATACAAATGGAACCAAATGGACCCGTACTGTCAAGAGTTAAGGGGAGACCTTGAAACGTAAAGGTTTGAGAAAAACTGGTCTAATGTGGGGGTCTTCAACAGGGGGTACGGGACCCCTATGGGGTCCTCAGAGTTACTACAGGGGGTCCTCCAAATCTTTGAGTGATAGAAAAAAAATCTTCTCCTTTTTAGCCAGATTCTTAACCAGATTCTGAGGCGGCATTCACACAGGCACGTTTTATTACGATTAAAACGAATCCTATAACGTATTGTTGGAAAATACACAACGGTTGGGCATGTGTGAAGACGCATCCGTATTCTTTTTCGAATAAAAGAAACGAATGCAAATCCACAAAAAAACGGTGGTTTCGATGCGCTACCGCAAACGCTTCCCTGTTGGTGTGAATCCATCCGTCTCAAATACAGGCAATATATAGAGCCATGTGCGGGTTAAATCCCCTAGTTATTTATAAAAGGTTAAATCCCCCTCCAGACCGTCCGTTCTCATTAGATTTCTGACCATTCTGGCCGCCTCCTCCCCTCATTGAATCAATTTCTGATCACCACTCCCTCGATCGCACATGGTGTATTATTTGAGAGGAGTTGCTCACAGTTAGATAAAAGGAAAGTGCCACAGTAGTCACTTGTATATCATATATAGGCTATAGGCCTAATACCTATAATATAGGCCGATGTGTGGGTCCGCGGCTCTCTGTGCCAAATAATGTCCAAATGGAGACGCTTCATGCGCGGAGCGCAGAGAGGGAACCAGCGGAGGGCAAGACGAGGGGCAGAGAGAGAGAGAGAGAGAGAGAGAGAGACGTTGATGTCCTCCTCTTCGTAGATATTCATATCTGGCTATTAAAAGTATTTGCTGTCTGGTTTATTGCTGGTAGATTTTGCGAGTCCCTCCGGCCGCCGCTGGTTTTATTTTTTGATCGCCCGTTTACGATCGTCGACCGCAGATAAATAGGCTGACGCCTGCGCCTCAATTTTGCGGCGGTCCTGTGGTTACATTGTGAGTTGAACTTGAAGAATGAATAAACACAGGGAGATGGAGGGGGCATTATTATGCAGCTTGGATACATACATGTCCCATGGACAGACGTGGACGATTCCTTGTTTCGGATGACAATGTGCAGTGTGAGGGCAAACGTATCAATTAAATATGCAAGAATGTAGCAACTTCACCCCTCCCATTCGCACGACTAAACCGAATTATATTATGAGAATGTGGCCTGAGAACTTTAGCCAAAAATAGCAGATCTACAAGCTCACAACGCCTCGGCTATATATATTTTTTTGGTGTAGAGGGGAGAAGTATTGACGGTTCAAGTGGTTAAACATCTGAAACACAAATTGACATGAATCCAAATCACTACTACACACACCGATGATTGTGCTTGTCAAACAATGAAACGATATGGAATCTATGACAATAAGGCTGTGGGGGTCCCTGCTTCTTCTCTCTCTCTCTCAACTAAGGGGTCCTTGGCCTGAAAACGTTGAAGACCCCTGGTCTAATGTAATCAATGAGGAGGCCGCGTCGGGCGTCCGTCCATTAGTGCCAGTGACGAGACGCCTCTGCATGCATCACATCACATCCCATCACACTGCCACGGGCAGACCACCGGACGTAAGCCTTTCAGAGCTACACCACTAGAAGAGAATACTCCCTCCCTACCCCTACACTATCTATCACTCTCCCCAGTGGCATCAGTTCAGAAAAAGCTAAGGTATGGCAACATGACTGGTGTCTTGCACGCGCGCCACCAGTCATGTTGCCATACCTTAGCAACAGGCACGATACATTTATTTAGTCTCCATAGACTTCCATGTAATTTATAGTGCACAGATCATGCACGCCCATGCACAGATCATGGACCATGTTTGTGCAGTTTGTTCACAGCTTTCAAACAAAAGAATCCGATTGGAAATCCGTTCAGGCATTCTTGAGATAATAGCCATTATCTTTTACATGTTATGTAAGCAAAGATGGCTGCCCTGTATGAAAGATGGGGTTGTATGGGGGTGGAACATGCAAAATCGCGATTTAAATCATGTTTACTAGATTTAATGTTTTTTTTTTTTTTTTTTTCAAATTCGTCATACTTGTCATAAGCAGAGTGGACACATAAATATAACTCGTCAAACTAGTCATAAGCAGTGGATGAGTTAAGAAGTACATTTTATTTTCCCCCCCGTTTCTACGGTTTCTTGGGCTGGATATGGCAGCCTGGAACGGTTGTTCAAGTGCAGCTAAACTTGGCATGTTAGTAAAACGTGCCAGAACCTGTGCAGCTGACCTGCGGAACTTGGGAATATACCATTTTGTCAAGATGGGGAGAATACAAGTGTGGAGAATATAATTATAATACCTTGTTAAAGTGACCATTTTGTTAAATTTTGCATTTGTAGTTATTTTGCTGTAATTTAACAACATAATAACCAGCACAGATAGACAAAGAAACATTCATGGATTTATATTTAAAAGTAACTTTTATTTTCCCCACTGGAGCCAGGGTATGGCAGCTGCATACCCCTGCCATACCCAATTGACGCCCCTGACTCTCCCCCCTCTGTCTCTCTCAGCTCCAAGAGCAGACACATGTAACCAAATGGACCAGGCATTAAGGGTCCATTTGGTTACATTGTGTTTGTTCTCAGAGCTGGCAGTTGTCGCTGATGATTTAACAGAGTATCTCTTTCTCTCTCTCTCTCTCGGTTTCCAGGAGAATTTAATTCTGCTTACCTAAAGGATTTCCATAACCTACGTTCTCAGCCAGGCGATAACAGCTGCCCCCACCCCCCTCCTCCCCACTGCCCTTTGCAGTTTGATTGAGTGCCCCTGTGTGTATTAAATGGGTTAAACCATTTGTTAGCTCTCTAATCGCGCAGAGAAGCGGGCGGCAGAAAAGGGATTACGCCCGTTTGACACATTCATAAATTCTTTTTTGAGCGCACACACACACAAAAAAAAAAGACAAGCTTGTTGCAGGGGAGAATAAATCTGTCAGGAACGGAACGGAAATAAGGTTATGACACGGCCGTCTGGGGTCGCTCACCTGTTACTGTAATAACAAGTGGTGGTGGAGAGAAGAGCGATGTATATCTGGGCTTTAGGGAGAGGTGTCTGGGGAGAGGAAGAGTGGACTGTGGGTGTGACGGGAAGCATTCCTCCACACTCACATCGGCCCATTCAATCCAGGAAAGCATCTGTGTTTTACATGTTGGCTTACATACAGTATATACTGTAGCAACAACAGGTGGTAGGCTGTTCCACACCCGGACAGCAGTGTGGAGAAAGGATCTGTCGAGTGTGCGTGTATTGAGGTGTCTTACTAGTATTATTAATAAAGGATAAAATAAAATAAAAAGTCCATATATGGTCATTCCCAGAAACAAAATGATTTTTCATTGATTTCTATAAATGTTTGGGGGAAATTAAAATTATTTACTACAATAAAAGATTATAAAAAATCAATGGAAAATCGTACCGAAAAAACACGGTCTGCTCACGTATTCAGAGCATGTCAGGAGTCACCAGAAAAAGGACATGTGTTTTAATTGAATCTATCATTGTTAAAATGGAGTTTGAAGTTATAATGGGTTTGTATAGGAAGGTCCTGGAAGGGGGCAACATGGGGGAATTGAATATTAAATATCTAAATACTGAATGAAGAAATTCAAAAACTGTCCTGGGTGTTCTCAAAAGCCTGATTAGACGATAAAATGACCAAAAGTTTTTTGGAAAGTGAAATATCCCTTTAACCTCGGCATTCCTATTTTGGGCATGTCATTATGCAGGAGAAGATGATCAGAAATAGCCCACAGGCCTGTACGCTTAATAATTCATTCTCCACCGTACGCCGGTGTCAGGCAGAGGAAATAGCCAGTGGTGGACAGTAGGGATGGGACGATGCAGTATTAATATTGTTTATCGTGATAAAAAACAACTTAATCTTAATCTTATTGCGGAAATGTTATTTATCGTGATATCGTTCTCCGTCATGCACTGGGATCAATTCACCTTTTATTTGCCCGAGCTGCATATCCGGTACCACTTAAACACTTTGGTAAAAGGTACTTTTAATATACGTACTTGTCTTTTTTTCACTTTCTATCAAATGTCGTGAGCTTGTAGATCTGCTATTTTTTGGCGAATTTTCCACCCCAGGATAATGGATTTTGATTATCGCGATATCGTAAATCGCAATTTCTTTTGTCACAATAATCGTGATATGAAATGTTCATATCGTCCCATCTCTATAGTGGACAGTAACAAAGTACATTTACTTGAGTACTTTACTGAAAGCTGCACTGTACTGTATGTAACTTTCTTTAACCCGGGATTTGAACCTGGTTTCCAGTGCAAACTTTTACCATTGATTGAGACTGCCTGCTTACTCAGGGGGGTATTCGTGTCAAATTTGTGTCAGATCCCGAGTCTGGTGAGACACGATCTTTGACATGATCTAAATCTTTCAATAGAAGATCAGGGAGACAAAATGCAACCACCCCAATTGTATAAGTTATATTGTAAATGGTAAATGGTGCATTTATATAGCGCTTTTATCCAAAGCGCTTTACAGAGATTGTGCATTACATTCACCCATTCACGCACACATTCATACACCGGTGGCGGAGGAAACCATGCAAGGCATCAACCTGCTCACCGGGAGCAATGTGGGGTTCAGAGTCTTGCCCAAGGACCCTTCGACATTAACTCAGGGGGAGCCCGGATTCGAACTGGGGAACCCTTTGTGCTCTAATAACGGTTTCTCTACCCCTGAGCTATGCCGCCCCACATATATTAAGGCCATTCCGCCCTAGGAATGTATTTTAGGCGTGTGGTGGGGGGCCCAGACTGCGTCCACTAAGTACAGTAAGCTTTCAACTCGCCAAAGATATCTTTGTTTTGGTGCATAGCAAAACAGCTTTTGTTATTTTTGGACCAGGTGAGAGGGTGCGCAGGCTTTGCCTCGGCCGGAGCGGATGTACAAGCTCAAAACGCATTGCAATGCGCGTGTTGTCGTGAGCTTGTACATCTAATATTCACCATGTGACACTGCTGTTCGACCAACTATATAACAGCATAGACTGGGGAAAACATGCTTGTTTGCAGTGTTGTAAAGTAACAATGTACATTTACTTAAGTAATGTACTTAAAGGGGCACTCCACCACTTTTCAACCTATTTTCATATAATAGGTCCTCACTAATGTTCATGATAAAATATCACAATTTTTTTCTATTCAGTTTGGGTCTCATAGGAGAGCTGTGGGTGGGTCAAATCCTTCCTACCGGTGACATCATCAATGGGAAATGCAAGCTAATAGAAACTGCAGGCTTTCTATTACTGAAAAAGTTGCAATGTTAAAGTGGAAGCCATTGTTCTCGTGATAATAAAAATCTTTTTTTTTTTTCAAAAAAAAAAATATATATATATATATATATTTTTTTTTTTTTTTTGTCAAACGATGATGTCACCGGTAGGAAGGATTTGACAGCTCTCCTATGAGACCCAGACTGAATAGAAAAAAATGGTGCTATTTTATTATGAACATTAGTGAGGACCTATTATATGAAGACAGGTTGAAAAGTGGTGAACTACTCCTTTAAGTACACTTTTGAGTAATTTGTACTTTACTTGAGTATTTCCAATTTCCAATACTTTTACTTCTACTCCACTTCATCTCAGATCCAAACATTGTACTTTTACTCCACTACAATTATTTTAAAACTTTAGTTACTAGTTACTTTGCAGATATACATTATAATGTTATTAAACACACATAAACCACTGTAGCCCTATTTCATACCTAGGCCTTTTGAAAATAGCCGATCTACAAGCTCACAACGCGTTGCGTCGCAACGCGTTGTGAGCTTGTAGATCTGCTATTTTCAAACATTTTTTACTTTTACTTTTGGTGCTTTAAGTACATTTTGATGCCAATACTTTCATACTTTTACTCAAGTACATTTTGAATTCCAGACTTTTACTTAAGTACAAAATGTGAGTACTTTTTCCACCACTGCTTGTTTGCCAGAGGACAGCTGCAGAGAAGAAGTGACTTATGACAGTAGAATGATGTGACTGTGTGGGGTGGGGGGACTCTCTGGCCTTGACAATAAGCGACGGGTGGTCTGAACATGCCATGCAGGGGTGTCGCACCAAATTCTGGGCCCTGGGTTCAAGGATCCACTGCGGGCCCCCCATGAATGTTCTACATAGGGGGAGGAGTTTAACCCATTTAGACTGGGAACGCATTATTTTGTGCTTTAACTATTGAAAAATAGCATATATATACAAGCTCACAGCTTGCAGATCTGCAATTTTTTTTAAATCGTGAAAATGTGTGCGAGTCTTTGAATATTTCAAATCCTTTTAAGTTTTTTTTTTGAAAAACCTACTGTATGTTTCTATGTCAGTGGTGCTGGTGCTCAAACTTTTTCATGTGAAGAACCCCCAAAATGATATGTATTATTTGGCCACGGAAACCCATCTCAAAATACTCAGTTCCAGGGACCCCCCCCCCCCCAGAATCAAAATTTGAATTACAAATGTTAGCTTAAAAAATACATACATTCAAAGATTTGCACACATTTTCGTGACTTTTCAAAAATAGCAGATCTACAAGTGAGCTTGTATATCTGCCATTTTTCAGTAGCTAAAGTATAAAGTAATTAAGGCCCCTCCACCTTGGGCCCTAGTAACTCAGTCCCACGTTTCCCCCACTTGTGACACCCCTGCAGACAGACAGTCACTGTACATATACTGTACGTACATGTGCAAGAAAGGGTGGCTTTTGTCCCCTCCACACAATGTGCACAACTGTTGAACGAATGCACAAATCCATTACAGCACGCAAAGCGGTGCGGTGGGGACGTGCATGAGTGAACAAGTAATCAGGGGCGTCACAAGGGGGGGGTGGGACTGAGTTACTAGGGCCCAAGGTGGAGGGGGCCTTAGTTATTTTATTACTTAAGCTATTGAAAATTAGCAGATATACAAGGTCAGAGTGCGGCACCGAGTGCCACGCTGCGAGCTTGTAGATGTGCTATTTTTTGAAGTCATGAAAATGTGTGCAAAGTCTTTGAATATATGTATTTTTTTAAGCAAACATTTCTAACTAAAATTTTGCTTCTGGGGGGTCCCTGGAACGAAATATTTTAAGATGCAGATCCGTGGCCTAATAATACATATGATTTTGGGGGTTCTTCACATGAAAAGTTTTGAGCAACACTGACATAGGAACATTGTTTTTTCAAAAGCATTTGAAATATTCAAATTGAAATAAGACACATTTTCAGATCTACAAGCTCGCAGCGAGGCACTCGTTGCCGAGCTGCGAGCTTGTAGATCTGCTATTTTTCAATAGTTAAAGCACAAAATAATTGTGCGGGGGGCCCGCAGTGAATCCTTGTACCCAGGGCCCAGAATTTGGTGTGACACGCCTGCAAGTAATCATCACTCTCTCGTTTGTTATCAGGGCAGGAAGAGGAGAGTGCAGCACTCAGTCGGTTAACACCTCCGCTCCTCTCTCTTTTAGGTGTCTGAGCACATTAGAGGGGCTAATCTCTGCCTCGCTACTCTGCAGGGGGTCCTGGAGGGGGACACTGGTTCTCAACCTGTGGCTCAAGACCCCCAGGGAGGTCTCCACATGGGGGGGGGGGGGGGTCCCCAGATGACGGTGAAGTGACAATTGAGTACCTGAGACGAATAACAGTCCATATTTTAACATTTTGAATATAGATATATTTTTTTTTTATTTAGCCGATTGTAAACCACAAACTCGAAGTTTTTAATCTGTTAAATTATTAATGCACTCCCCCTTCATCTTGTTGAATTAGATTTTTTTTTTACTTAACTCATATATATTAGGAATTCTAAGACATAATACTTATGGAAAGTGGAAAAACAGTATATCTCCAACAGTTTGTGGAACAACAGTATAAGTCCGTACAAGCAATATTCAGCAGACATAGGGAGCAGATAACATAAAAAAGACAATTAAACAAAATGAGGGGGGAGTGCATTAACACTTTAACAGATTAAAAATGACTAGTTTGTGGTTTACAGTCTGGTAAATCCAAAAATATCTATGTTCAAAAAAATTCAAATATGCATGGACTTATTCATCTCAGGTACTCAATTTTAAGGACTCTTAAGACCTTTTTAAAACATTAAGAAAAAACCATAAGAAATACCATAACTGCATCAAAAGCAATCAACAAAATAACTATACTATATACTATATAAAAAAAGTGATCAAACATTAGCCAAATTGTCAAATAAGAAGAGGAAAGAGGCAAAACATTTTGAAAATAGCCACTCACACCACCAAGCATTGTGAGCTTGTACTTCAGCTATTTCTAACAGTTTATCTGTGGAACAGAGTCAAACTAAATATAAGGCCTAAGGGCGCCCGCTGGCCTAGCGGTCCAGGTGCATACCATACATCAGGGGTCTTCAACGTTTTCAGGCCAAGGACCCCTTAGTTGAGAGAGAGATGAAGCAGGGACCCCCACAACCTGTTCATAGATTCATCCATATAGTTTCATCGTTTGACAGCACAATCATCAGTGTATTTTGGATTCATGTCAATTTGTGTTTTCAGATATTTAACCAATGGAACCGTCAATACTTAAAAAACTTGACCTTTCACTCTGTACTTAGTCTGCTCTTTTCCCCCCCTACACCAAACCTCTTAGCCCAAAATAGCTGATCTACAAGCTCAAAACACCTCGCAGCATGAGGCGTTGTGAGCTTGTAGATCAGCTATTTTTGGCTCAAGTTCTCAGAATGGACGCTAGGGTTCAAGTGGTTAATATAAAAAGGAGAAAAAAATGTCTATCACTCAATGATTTGGAGGACCCCCTGTAGTAACTCTGAGGACCCCCTAGGGGTCCCGCACCCCCTGTTGAAGACCCCTGCCATACATGTAGGGGCGGCATAGCTGAACGCTTAGGTAGCCCGTCTGGGGAACCAGAGCCTCTGGTTGTCCCAGGTTCGATTCCAGGCCAGGGTAGCAATAGATGAGCAAGACACTTAACCCCTAATTGCTCACAACGCTCCTTGTGGGCAGCGAATCAGCTGGGTTGGCCTGAAAATACAGAATATCCCTCGCAGGAGTAAATAGGTCCATCCATCCATCCATCCATCCATCTTCAACCGCTTATCCGGAATCGGGTCGCGGGGGTAACAGTTCCAACTGAGACCTCCAGATTTCCTTATCCCGAGCAACTTCGTCCACTCCCTCAGGGAGTATACCGAGGCGTTCCCAAGCCAGTTTGGAGATATAATCGCTCCATCTGGTCTTTGGTCTGCCACGGGGTCTCCTCTCAGTGGAACGTGCATCGAGGACCTTCCTAGGAAGCGTTGGATGTTCATAATTCGCTCCTGTTCGGAGGGTTGGCACGTTGGAAGTTGGAAGCGGTGGCACGTACCGTATTGTGAATTTGTGGAGGTTATGGAGGAGGAGGACCGAGGAAGACGAGGAGGAAATATTAGAGGAGGCAGAGGAGGAGGAGGATTTTGCCCTGCTTTGTGCGGCTGAGGAGGAGGCGAGCACATCTAGCCGGCGGGGGTATGTCCGCCGCGTGTATCAGACTCTCGTTCAGGGGATGAGGGGCATGGACGAGGAGAAACATTTTGAAATAATGAGAATGTCTGCCAGTCGTTTTGACGACCTTCTGCGTCGTGTCGCGCCGCTCATTGAGCATGCACCGACACACAGTACAGTAGCTTTCGCGGGTCGCAAGGCAAAAACAAAAGCAATGTACAGTAGCCTCGCGTCACCAGGCTTTCCAATGTACAGTAGTTGGGGGGGGGGGGGGGGTCCAACCGACCAATCACGTTTGCCGTTTCACCGAACCTGATTTCGGCGAGTGACAACATCTCGTTGTGCAAATTTCAGAACTATTGTTCGGAGAAAAAGCATTCCAGAACTTTCGAGGAATTAAATTTTATAGTTGAAAAGGACCTTTTGACCGAAAACGGCGGTTTCGGTCAAAGTATGGACAGGCCTTAACTGTCCTATCAATAAAGGCATAAAAAGCCCCAAAACTACATAAAGTAACGCCTCAACTCCTACATTCCAAGTCCCAGTTCAAATATCATTATTTTGAGGGGTCACGGCCTGAAAAGGTTGAAAAACACTGCTGTAGGGCACAGTTTCCCAGCCCTTTGTTTCTGTGCCCCCCCCACCACCACCACCAACACATCGGACAGACCCCCGAGACACACATTCGAATTTCTTTAGGCCTATTTGGATTTTTAATTAAAGACATAAATCATGTCAAAAATCCAAATATATCGGAGTCAAAAAGGCAATGCAAGATCAATGATTACAATTGTCTGCATGAGCTAGCTAGACACAAGCAGACTTAACAATTATGAATATTGATATTTTCCATTATAAAGTGACTGGCTGCCAATAATGGCAGACACAGAACAATGTTTCACTGAGTGTTTTCGCTCGATCTTTTTAACCAGTCCGACGATTATGTACAGTGGTGTAAAGTAACTACAGTAAGTACATGTACTTAAGTACAATTTTGAGGTATTTGTACCTCCACTACATCTCAGATCCAAATATTGTACTTTTACTCCTCTACGTTAATTTGAGAACTTTAGTTACTGGATACTTTGCAGGTATAAATTATGAATATTATAAAATATACATTAATCCACTTTAGACCTATTTTATACCTAGGCTATTTGAAAATAGCCGTTGTGAGCTTGTAGATCTGCTATTTTCAAACATTTTGTACTTTTACTTGTGGTACTTTAAAGGATTACTTCACCACTTTTCATTCAATTCATTCACATAATAGATCCTCACTAATGTCCATAATAAAATTGTAAAAAAAAATCTAGTCGGTCCAAGTCTCTTAGGAGAGCTGTGGGAAGTTCAGAAATCCATAGTCTTGTGACATCATCAATGGGGAATCCAAGCTAATAGAAAATGCAGGCTTTCTATTCCTGAAAAGTTGCAATGTTAAAGGAGTAGTTCACCCCCAAAATGACTTTTTTTCTATTGATTACTCATGCCATGGAGAGTAGAGTTCAATAATATTTTTTGGTTTTTGTCGCATTCCTAAGACAAAAATGTGATAACAATAAATTTACCCCCATTGATTCCGGATGGTGACCCGTTTCGAAACGGGTCACCATCCGGAATCAATGGGGGTAAATTTACTCAAATCAAATTTTTGTCTTAGGAATGCGACAAAAAACAAAAAATATTATTGAACTCTACTCTCCATGGCATGAGTAATCAATAGAAAAAAAGTCATTTTGGGGGTGAACTACTCCTTTAAAGTGGAAGCTATTCTCCCAATAATAAAAATGTAAAATATTTAAAAAATATATCTGTCAAACGATGATGTCACAAGACTATGGATGAACATTAGTGAGGACCTATTACAGTATATGAAGATCGGTAGAAAAGTGGCAAAGTCCTATTTAGGCCTAACCTATAGTTAGGCCCAAATCAGAAATTAGCCTACAAAAACAAATATGTTGATACATACTGTACATGTACTGTAAGCCCCTCCCATACACTAAAATGTGTACCCGGCCTGAATGGGTTAAGTATATTTTGATGCCAATACTTTTGTACTTACCTAAGTACATTTTAAATTCCAGACTTTTACTTGTAACAGAGTATCTACATTGCAGTATTGATACTTTTACTTAAGTAAAACAATTGAGCACTTTTTCCACCACTGATTATGTAGTGCTCGAGCACACATCTTATGGACGTGTCCTAAACTCCCAAATAGGCCTATCAAAGCGAAAATGTCTCGTTGGTTTCATTAATAACGATCACATCCGGAGTATAAGCGGCGCTCTCGACCACATCATTAAATTAATTGTTATATTGAGTTAAGTCAGTCAGTTTTAACAGCTTTGTTAACATGGACATTAGGGTGGATCTTAAATGACCTTTTTCTGATTTTCTTGAGTCTCACCCCCCAATTATGTTCCAATGTACAAAAAACTGCTTTGGTTAAAATTTGGTTGAATTTCAAGCATATTTAGAGGTAGCTCAATCAAGTCAAAGATTGTACATTTTATTGGTCAAAATCGAATTGCACTGCAGGCACATTTAAGTTATACATTACACATTATTCTTATACTAAGCACAGAAATGATATTTTTTAAGCTTACAAATCTAAACACAAATCTGATTACATGTTTGTCATATGTCAAACCAGAATTAATGTATTGTAGGTAATAGCAAAGCAAAGAATGA
Organism: Nannobrachium achirus; assembly: GCF_963921795.1. Taxonomy (NCBI): domain Eukaryota; kingdom Metazoa; phylum Chordata; class Actinopteri; order Myctophiformes; family Myctophidae; genus Nannobrachium; species Nannobrachium achirus. The sequence continues at coordinate 18,722,393 of NC_137827.1, forward strand.
CAATTTGCAATTTTTCATTTAACGTGCACAATGACATGTCTTTATTGCACACTCTTCAATCATACTCACAACACACAACAAGTACACAGCCCCACTTCCTTGTTTACCCCCAAAACCCCCGAAAGTCACTGCAGTATAGCAATTCAGTAGTTACTGATCAATTAAAGTTTGTTTACGGGTATCGGGATACTTGTGCCGATAGTCCTGCACAATTTGCAGCAAGTATTGGAGTTGGGACTCATCTTTAGTAATGAGACCACAATATTCTTGTATTAGGTCAACCCCACACTCTGCATGATCATTAACAACATTCATCGCCTTCACTACAGCCAGAGCTTCTTGGTAGTCCTCCCTGGGCTCCCACTCAAAGCACCTTGGAAAAAATCTTCAATGTTCTTCCTTGCAATTGTTCCAATGTCAACAGTAATTCTCTTCATATGCCCCTGTTCACCATAAGTGATTGGAAAACTTTTGAGAAGCAGCTTTAGACACCTCAGCATTTATTGATGAACTCGCTGCTCGAGGTATCCGGTTCAGAGCTCCAGGAGCTACCCATCATGCCCGTTGGATGGCAAAGGTTATTTATTGTATGAAGATCTGGATGTTTCATGGCCAATTCAAACTGACCTTCAGGGAAGAAAAAGCATGCATGGATTTGTGCATTTTTGCAGTTTGCAATTATGTGAAGGCATGGATGATGGCACCTGTTGCTGTCAGCGCTCCACTAAATTACTTGGCAGCTGTTAAAATCGTTGCTGGAATATTCATCAATAAATCCTGAAGTGTCTAAAGCTGCTTCTCAAAAGTGTTCCAATCACTTATGGTATTTTGCTCCAGAGATTGTCGGACTTGCATTGTTTGACAGTCAAGTGAGCGCGCAAACGAAGAGGCTGATGGTGAGAGCCATGAAAGATGGAAATGAAGATCATGAACTGAGAATTACTGTTGACCTTGGAACAATTGCAAGGAAGAACATTGAAGTGCTTTTCAAAATGATGGATCTCCCAGATGACTTCCTTGACGTTGATCCCGATGAGTGGGAGCCCAGGGTAGACTACAGTACCAAGAAGCTCTGGCTGTAGTGAAGGCAATGAATGTTGTCAATGATCATGCAGAGTGTGGGGTTGACCTAATACAAGAATATTGAGGTCTCATTACTAAAGATGAGTCCCAACTCCAATACTTGCTGCAAATTGTGCAGAACCATCGGCACAAGTATCCCGATAGCCATAAACAAACTTTAATTGATCAGTAACTACTGAATTGCTATACTGCAGTGACTTTCGGGGTTTTTGGGGGTAAACAAGGAAGTGGGGCTGTGTACTTGTTGTGTGTTGTGAGTATGATTGAAGAGTGTGCAATAAAGACATGTCATTGTGCATGTTAAATGAAAAATAGCAATTGTCATTCTTTGCTTTGCTATTTCCTACAATACATTAATTCTGGTTTGACATATGACAAACATGTAATCAGATTTGTGTTTAGATTTGTAAGCTTAAAAATTATAATTTCTGTGCTTAGTATAAGAATAATGTGTAATGTATAACTTAAATGTGCCTGCAGTGCAATTCGATTTTGACCAATAAAATGTACAATCTTTGACTTGATTGAGCTACCTCTAAATATGCTTGAAATTCAACCAAATTTTAACCAAAGCATTTTTTTGTACATTGGAACATAATTGGGGGGTGAGACTCAAGAAAATCTAAAAAAGGTCATTTAAGATCCACCCTAATGGACATGTGCTTGCCGTCCAGTGACAATTAAATCCACAATATGATCGTTGCATGCTTTACAGAGGCCCTTGGAAGCGAGGCAACTGTTTATAATTATGGGCAACACACACATGCACGCACGCACGCACGCACGCACGCACGCACGCACGCACGCACGCACGCACGCACGCACACACACATACACACACACCTTTAACCACTTAAGCCTTATATACTGTACTTCTCGAACGATAAATAGCAAAAATTGCTGATCTAGAAGTTCTCTACACATCGCATCACAACACAATGTGAGCTTTTAGAGCTGCTATTTTCGCTATCTTTAAAAAGAAAAAAACATATCGTCACTGTCGGGCAGGAAATATCGTATCTCCATGTGTATGATGAAGCCCTGCTTCATCATACAAGGGGGCGTTGTGTGCTTGTAGATCTGCTATTTTCACTAGTTTAGTTCATTTTTAAAATGATAAATACAAAGCGAACAGTCTATACCTCCAAAACAGACAAGGCCTCAACACTAAAAGGATCGGTTATGGTCAAGGATGGCCTGAAGGACACCTGCTTAAAGAACAAGCCAACATCGTGTGGCAAATTGCTCCCTCGTGGACAGTTCTGAGTTGTAATTGTAGAGCAGGGTTCCCCAATAGGCGGCCCGCGGGCCATTTGCTGCCCGCGGGGGCTACTGTCTGGCCCCCACCAACCCCAGTAATAATGGTGGTATAAGAGCAGCAACCACATTAGTATATCGTCATTGTTGGGTGGAAACCTCGTATCTCAAAGTTTGTACGTTCTTTCACACATACGAGGCCGTCGCACCAGCACAGCAGATCTACAAGCAAACAACGCCTCGCACCGTGAGGCGTTGTGTGCTTGTAGATCGGCTGTTTTCACTAGTTTAAGACGTTTTTAAAATGATAAATGCAAAACGAACGGTTTTGGACAAGATTTTCACCCGACAACAACGATATCTGAACTGTCACTGGAGTAGCGGGAACACCACTGTCACCCCCTGCAATGCTGTGGCCTCGGCTTGGTACCCTGGACATAATTCGGCCCTTGGGGAAAACTAATCGGGGATCCCTGTTTGTAGAGCAATATGCTTCACAAACCTTTTCATGTCAACGACCAAAAATGAATATTGCTGTATTTTATCATCTTTTTGCATTTTCTTACACAAATCTCGTGTTGGGGGGGGGACCGCGGCCAAACACATAGCAATCTGGGGGTCCTTGACACAAAATAAAAGTTTGAGTAGCACTGCTCTAGGGCACAGCCTTCTTCCCGTCAGACTGACCATGCATACAGACCCCGCTGGTCCAATAGCAGCCCAGAGTGGAGGCTAATTAAAAGACTATGTCACACACACGCACACACACACACACACACACACACACACACACACACCCCGCTGAAATGCAACCAGAGAGCACAAACGCTCTAATGTAGATGCACACGCGCGCCAATGCATGGATTGCATGCGTGCTGCACGCCCGTTGCCCAGGCAAACATATTTAAAAAGACAAACACGGATAGCGACACGGACGCACACGCACACACGCACACACACACACACAGTCGTGCGCAGGCATGCGTGCAGGCACGCACACATACTACTGTATATACACACACACACACACACACACACACACACACACACACACACACACACACACACACACAGTGTAGCCCCCCAGCTTAGCTGAACCAAGCAAGCCCCCCTCAATAGGCTGTAGAAAGGAGTTGGGACGCAACACAACGCCGCGAGAACACAACACAACACAACACAACACAACACAACAACAAACACCACATCCCCCCGGGGGGTCTTGCTCCAGTACTCCGCAACCCCATCCCCAAAAGCCCCCCCCCCCCCCGCCGGCGGGCACATACAAAACAGCCCAAATGCCACATCTGTGTGTGACACCTCCCAGCTGTTGTACTCATGAAGCATTAGCATTCATTACCTTAGAAACCAAAGGATGCCTGGCTGGTCCACTCTCTCTCGCTCTCTCTCTCTCTCTCTCCCACTCTCTCTCGTTTGGCTCCCCTTAGCAACAAGCAGCAGGCAGGTTCATGGTGTAATTGGCAGAGGAGGGGAAAAGGGGGTGGGGGTGGGGGGGGGGGACCGGTGGGGTAATAGGGGACGGGGGGTAGAAGAAGAGGGGATAAAGAAGACAGACAGGAGATGAAAGCAGTGAACCACTGAGAGCAAGAGAGAGAGAGAGAGAGAGAGAGACACACACACACACAGAGAGAGATACACAGAGAGAGAGAGAGATAGAGAGAGAGAGAGCAGCCGGCTGGTCACTGCTGCAGCGTTCCTCTATTTCCTCCTCTTCTCTCGGGTCCACAGCTTTGCTCCGGCTGACAGGCAGGCAGGCAGGGAGGGAGGGGAGAGCGAGGCTGCGCGGAGAGCAGGGCAGAGGCAGCAGAGCAGCAGAGGCGGAGGAGAGCGGTCCGTACGGGAGGGAGCTCCTCACATGTGTGCACTCCTCCTCTCGTTCCCTCCTCTCTCTCTCTCCGTGTCTGCTGCTGCGCGCGCCTGAGTCAGAGCGAGAGAGAGAGGGAGAGAGACAGAGAGAGAGAGAGAGAGAGAGAGAGAGAGAGTGAGAGAGAGAGAGAGAGAGAGAGAGAGAGAGAGCTGTACAGAAATATGGTTGGACTTGGCAGGGGTTGGGGGAGGGATGAAGGAATTAGAAGATAAAGAGAAAATTGAGCCACGGATGAGAGAGAGAGAGAGAGACGTAGAAATAGGGAGGGGGGGGGGGGGACATTGCAACTGAACTGGGAAGGGGGGGGGGGGGGGGGGGGGGGCGGGGGGGTATATGAGAGAGAGAGCTTTGGATGTACAGTAGGGATGGGCGATACGCGATATTATCGTTTATCGTGATAAAAAAACACTCGCAATAATCGTATCGTGGAGATTCAATTTATCGTGATATCGTCCTCGTCATGCACTGGGATCAATTCAGCTTTTATTTGTGGAGCAGCTGCAGCATATCTGGTACCACTTAAACCCCCTATAATTTGTAAAAGGTACTTATATACATACTTGATACAGTCTTTTTTCACTCTATCAAATGTCTTGGCCAAAAAATAGCCGCTCTACAAGCTCACAACGCGTCGCACTGCGACACGTTGAGCTTGTAGATCTGCTATTTTTTGGCAAATGTTCCATCCATCCATCCATCTTCAACCGCTTATCCGGAATCGTGTCGCGGGGGTAACAGTTCCAACTGAGACCTCCAGATTTCCTTATCCTGAGCAACTTCCTCCACTCCCTCAAGGAGTATACCGAGGCGTTCCCAAGCCAGTTTGGAGATATAATCCCTCCATCTGGTCTTTGGTCTGCCACAGGGTCTCCTCCCAGTGGGACGTGCATCGAGGACCTTCCTAGGAAGGCGCTCGGGGGGCATCCGTACTAGATGCCCGAACCACCTAAGCTGACTCCTTTCCAAGTAGGAGCAGCGGTTCTACTCCAAGTCTCTCTCTGACTGAACTTCTCACCACCCGTCTGAGGAAACCCATTTCGGCCGCTTGCACCCGCGACCTTCCACCCCTGGATAATGGATGTTGGGGAAATTTTGATTATCTCGATAATATCGTCAATCGCAATTTCTTTGGTCACAATAACCGTGATATGAAATTTTCATATCGTCCCATCCCTAACACACACACACACACACACACACACACACACACACACACACACACACACACACACACACACACACACACACACACACACACACACACACACACACACACACACACACACACACACACACACACACACACACACACACACACACACACACACACACAGCGAGCACTGATGCTGAAAATAAGGACCGTTTCATTAAGGAGGATGTGCATTCAAATGCTAATGCAAACATCAAGTTACTGTGAGCATGCAGAGATGCTGAATGAAGCCACGTGAATTACCAAAGAAAAACAAATTTTTCATTTGTGTAGCTCAGATACGAGTAGCAGTGTTTAAATACATATATATATATATATATATATAGTGAAGTGCAGCAGTGCTTTTTATATATGAGTTCATTTCATTAAGCATCCCGCAAAGCTTGGCCAATGAGCCAAGCTTTGCATGTACGCATGTGGGACATTAGTAGTTACAAACAGACAAAGCCAGATGTAGGAGCGGTTAGCACGGCTCAAAAATACTGAAAAGCTGCTTTATAAAAAGAGCAGAAGAAGTAACAGTGCAGGTCTGTTTTACCAAGACAGATTCGGTTTCATTTGTACACCAGAGGGAGCGCACACAATGATCTGATAACACAAACTCATAAGACAAATATTATGGGTAAATTCTCCTTCTACAACACTGCCACCCAGGTGTGGAATTCCTTGACTACCTCCCTTAAAACATGTAGCTCGCCGGCATCCTTCAAAACTGCCCTGAAAACTCACCTTTCAGGAGGCCAGAGAAGGAGGTAGTTATCACTTCTCCCATAGACAGGCGAGAAGTGAGCACCCCCCCCCCCCCCCTTACCTTACCCCCACCCCCTTGTTTTCCCGATACAGTACATATAGTGTTTTTATAACTGCAATATTGATTTTTTTTTCTTTTTTGCTTTTTGCTTGCCATTTATTATATCCATGAATTAAATACAGAGGGCTTTCAACGTAAAAAAAGACCGTAAAAGGTCTTATTTGAGATGTTACTTTTAGGCAGGGTGTTTAACTGTACTTGCACTGCACTACATTTCAATTGTATTGGCTATTCTTGTACTGTTCTCCCTTTTTGTCTAGTAAAATAATGAATCAATCAATCATACATACATACAAACATACAGTACGTATGTGAACATCTTGAATAAGGTACAGGGTCTAAGTGGTGAATGCAGTCATGCAGCTCATGTTAAAATATTATTCAATCATCATTATTAATAGTCCGCCTCCATTATGTCCTATTATGGTGATTTATTATTCCATTTTCTTCTGGTGCTTGAGCATGGCAAACATGCACGGTGAAAACCATCAGTGTTCATTTAAATGGAACCAAATGGACCGTGAGAGGGTCCGTCTGGTTCCATTTGTTAGCCCCAGGATTTTACTCTCTGTGCAAACGAACAGTGGTGCTAAAAGCACTCACATTTTTTTAATTAAGTAGAAGAATCAACACTGCAATGCAGAAATACTCTGTTAAAGTAGTCGTTGTGCAGAATGTCCCAATTCTCACACACACACACACACACACACACACACACACACACACACACACACACACACACACACACACACACACACACACACACACACACACACACACACACACACACACACACACACACACACACACACACACACACACACACACACACCTTTTGAAAATAGTCGCCCTACAAGCTCACAATGCGTCGCATCACAACACATTGTGAGCTTGTAGATCGGCTGTAACTAGAGTTTTCAAATAATTGTAGCGGAGTAAAAGTAAAAATGTTGCCTCTGAGATGTAGTGGAGCAGAAGTAAAAGTATTGGAAATTGAAAATACTCAAGTAAAGTACAAAACACCTCGGGCGCCCACTGGCCTACTGGTCCAGGCGCATATACCACTTAGGCATTGCCACATAGGTATGGATGCCTGGTGGCGGCGCCGGTTCGATTCCCGATACGGACGACCTTTGCCTCATGTCACTCCCCGTCTCTCCCCCCCTTTCCTGTCAGTCTACTGTCCTATCAATAAAGGCACAAAAGCCCCAAAAAACACATCTATAAAGTACAAAACACCTCAAACTTGTGCTTAAAGTGTTAGTTCACCTATTTTTGACATAAAGCTGTGTGAAATACTTGCCATTAAAACAGTGGTTAAAAATGTATTGATTGATTACCAGAGTCCTGTGGTCAGAGTTCTGGTCAGTTTCTAATGAATATTAAGTAGTTCCAATGGGATGGGGGCCATTTGGCGTGGCCCAATCATTGAAAATAGATTAATCCACAAAACTAGCCTCATTTGTATTGTTGGCCTATTTCTACCATTTAGAGCGAGGTTTCGTTCTGATCAGCTGACTGAATAGCACCTTGTTTTGGGGAAATACGTTGCAGCGGCGTAGTGATACTGGACACAAAAAATAGTACCATGTGACAGAGGTGTCAAAGTTGAACGAAAGTTGGTCTATTTGGTAGAAATATGTCAACAATACAAATGACGCTAGTTTTGTGGATTCATCTATTTTGAATGATTGGGCCATGAGCCCCTGCCAAATCACCGGAACTACTTTATATTCATCTAAAACTGACCAGAACTCTGACCACAGGACTCTGGTAATGAATTAATACATTTGTAACCACTATTTTAATGGCAAGTATTTCACACAGCTTTATGTCAAAAATAGGTGAACTAACCTTCGTTACATTCCACCACTGCAAACCAAACGTTTCTCCCTTTTGTCATTTCTGTCTCTTTCTCCTCACCCTGTAAGGGAACTCTGGAGTCATTCAAGCTTAAATGGCAAACCCCAATGAATGGAGCCTTTTTTTCTCCCTGTGATAAATGAGATCCCAAATTCCCCCTGAGGAAATACTGTACATGGCATGGCCAATTTGTGACTGCATGCATGTACTGTAGCGTGACACACAGGCACGCACGCAAGCATGCGCGTCGCACGCAGGGGCGTCACAAGGGGTAGGAAAGTGGGACTGAGTTACCAGGGCCCATGGTGGAGGAGGGGCCCTAGTAACTTAAGCTATTGAAAAATAGCAGATATACAAGCTCACAGCGCGGCACCGAGAGCCGCGCTGCGAGCTTGTAGATCTTGATTTTTGAAAAGTTGTGAAAATGTGCACACATCTTTGAATATATGTATTTTTTAAGTGAACATTTGTAACTCAAATGTTGCTTCTGGGGGGCTCCCTGGAACTAAATATTTTGAGATGGGGGTCCGTGGCCAAATACATATCATCTTGGGGGTCCTTGACATCTGTTTCTTGCACACATTTTCACGATTTTTCAAAAATAGCAGATATACAAGCTCGCAGCCGCGCTGTGAGCTTGTATATCTGCTATTTTTCAATAGTTAACATTCATGGGGGGCCCGCAGTGAATCCTTGTACCCAGGGCCCAGAATTTGGTGTGACGCCCCTGGTCGCACGCACACATTTTCTTCTTCTTTTTTTTTTACAGAACCAGCTAACCAGTTATTGTTAACCACTTACTCCCTATAGATGGATGAGCGGAGCGCCTCAGGGCTCTATACTAGTGTGTTTTCTGTTTGTCTGTTATTGCGTGAAAAGCTTCCGCCGTAAATAGCCGGGCGACCCGTTGTGAGCTCTTCGATCTGCTATTTTGTGCGAAAGCTTTCGCCACAATATGGATGTTTTTTTTTCTTCAGAATTCTCACCTACTCCAAATCAGCTAGAGCAGGGGTCTTCAACAGGGGGTCCAGGACCCCCAGGGGGTCCTCAGAGTTACTACAGGGGGGTCACCAAATTCTTGTGTGATAGGATAATTATTTTCAACTAGAAAGACTGTTCCTTCGAAACAGTGTGGGCTCGCTTCCAACCCAAAACAATAATAGTAAAAGTGTCAAGTTCCCAGGCAATGCTCTCTTTCATTTTACTGACGTAAAATGGTAATGCAAATACAATGTAGACAAGCAGTGTTATTACATGAACTTAAAGGACCAGGTCACCTTTGGGACAACCAGATCTTATTTTATTGTTGTGTGGGGACACGATCAACACAATGTTGAGTTATTTTTTGTGTTCAATCTGTGTTTTTAGATATTTTAGTATTTCAGTATGCTACAACTGGTCATATGATGCATTTTGCATCATATGATGCATGAGATGATGCAATATCATGCTACAAAGCATCATATGACCAGTTGTAGCATGCTGAAATACTAAAATATCTAAAAACACAGATTGAACACAAGAAATTACAGGATTGTGTTGATCGTGTCCCACACAACAATAAAATAAGATCTGGTTGTTGTCCCAGAGGTGACCTGGTCCTTTAACGGTATGGGGGGGGGGGGGGGGGGGTACGTTTTAGCATGAAAATATCCACCTGTTTCCGCGAGAATTTACTGTAGCATTATGTGTGGGACACATCCGGAGAACAGCAGACATACAACCTCACACCACCTGCACAATGCACGATGGGACGTTGGAAACGTGTGGATACTACCATGTTAAGTGCCAAGCAGGAGGCACATGCTCAGCAAGGTTTACTTAACTTACCGAATAAAATTTATTCTCATTTTCTGAAAATAGCACATCTACAAGCTCATAACGTGTCACATTGTATGTCAGATGCACAGTGTGTGGTTACTGTATGTTTTGTATTAATACAATCTGCAGGAGATACTACTATGATAGATAAATAAAGAAATAATTAAGATAACAATAAAAACAATGTGGACGGGTAAACAAACAAGTTCGAGACCAGTAGCATGTTGAGAACTGAAGTTATGGCTCTTTAAAGCCCGGCCATTTGGGAATTTGCAATGCTCCCCCTGGAAACAGCTCAGGGACCCACCAGAGGTCCCCGAACCACACTTTGGCAACCAGCCATGGACCCCCTGGAAACCTTTCAGGGACCCTCGGGGGTAACCGAACCACACTTTGGGAACCAGCAATGGACCCTCAAGGACCTCCAGGTTTCCCTATGTTTTGTATTAATTCTAAAATCTGCAAAGTAACAAGTAACTGAAGCAGTCAAATACTGTAATTGTAGTGGAGTATAAGTAACAAAAATGGAAAGTAAGATATGATGAAAACATAATAAAAATGGTGTCATTCTTTAGTGCTGAATTGTGCCGTAAATTTTATAATTTGTGCTGCTATCATTATTGAGATATTCTACACGACACCACTGTTCTGCTGCTATCTTCTACAATGAAATACTGCTGCACCGGCAATCAGTATACTGCTGCTAAATCTGCTAATTCATAACCATATAAATATTTATATATATAAATATATATAAAAGCACAATTGATGATTTCAACTGCACAAATTAGAGCACATCCAGCACAAAAAATGTAGACCATTTTTCCCGATTTGTAGCCAAACAATTGGGGTGCAAGCCTAAGCAAAACTATAACTTAGAATAATCCCTTATTCTTTTTAAGTAAAATTTCTAAAACACTACAAAACATGTCTCAAAGACAAATACAAGCAAACGTCTCCACAGTAACAGTTGTTTGTGTGTGTGTGTGTGTGTGTGTGTGTGTGTGTGTGTGTGTGCGTGCGTGCGTGCGTGCGTGCGTGCGTGCGTGTGCGTGCACATTGTAGATCAACTTCATAGCAGTATTAAGTGGTCCATCTATGTTTTTTTATTAATAATAAAATCTGCAAAATAACAAGTAACTGAAGCTGTCAAATGCTGTATTTATAGTAGAGTATATGTAACAAAAATGGAAAGTAGAATAAAAGTACCTCAAAATTGTACTGTAGGTACAAGTACTTGTATATACTTGAGTAAATGTACTTGGTTACTTTGCAGCACCACTAGCCTTACATTAAGACGTCTCTGCCGAGACTTTCGCATTGTCACTGCAGGGCCGACTTATGTAAGGCTACATCACCACAGAACAGCCAATGACAGCCAAGCCTTTAATCACAGCTGTGTCAATCAGTAGAGTGTAGAGGGACATTTATTTATAGTTTTAACTATAACTATAGTTTTATACATCACACAGCTTAGACATTTGGATCAAATCAGACAGCAGACCTGTGTGAACACATTGATATGAATAGCATATCTGAAGTGTGAATATTGCAGCCACAGCGACTTAATATAAACATGGGTCCCTTTCCCCTGTCTCACTCTCTCCCCACTCACTAAACCCATTGAAAATGCATTGGGTGCTTAAAGTTAAACATTTTTATTTTTTTATAATTAAACTACAAAACATTTCAAAACCAAAAGTACAAGCACACGTGTCCTCAGTAAGCTGAACACATAAAAATTTGAATGGTGTTTAAAGGTGTAAGCGTTTAGGAGATGAATCGCGCCAAAGTTTTGAGGAGATACTGACTGACTGACTGACTGACTGACTGACTGACTATAAATAATGAAGATAACATACGTGTGCTCGCCTTCCAGGCGAGCCCACAATTAAAAACTTTAAACCTCGCATCCCTATTAGCCAAAAATAGTAGATCTACAAGCAGATCTAATAGCAGATCTACAAGCTCTCAACGTCTCGCGCTGTAAGGCGTTGAGCGCTTGTAGATCGGCTATTTTCAGCTAATAGGTTTGGTGTAGAGGTAAAAGAGAGCAGATCAAGTACACAGTGAAAGGACAAGTTTAATAGGCTATCGATAACGCATTTATACAATATGTAGAAAGGGTCCCTGTTTCATCTCTCTCTCAGTCGAGGGGTCCTTGGCCTGAAAACGTTGAAGACCCCTGAGCTAGAGACCTCAGCTAGAAACACTGTCCGTGGTTGCTGAAAGGGAGACGAAAATAGCAGATCTACAAGCTTACAATGCATCAAAAGGTGACGTGGTTTGTATTTTTGGACAAATGTTCAATCGACATGTTATGCATGATGTCGTCCCCCTTCCAGCACCATGGACAGCGTTTCTGGCTGAGATCTTTGCTCCACCATGCCTCAAAAGGACGCTCTGCATTCGAGTGCTTCTCAAACTTTTAAAAATGTCAAATACCCCCAGCTTGGTATGCATTAGGACCACAGAACGCCCATAAACTCTGAGAGTGTACAAATGGAAACAAATGGACCTCTGAGGGTCCATTTGGTTCCTAACTATCAACAGTTTAGCTAGGAACACCCCCCCCCCCCCCCTCAGTGATTCTATTTTTGCCACTAATGAGTACACAAACACAGAGAGCTAGCCCTATATGACCATTACAGGTCTGTAACTCTGAGAGTGTACAGATGGAACCAAATGGACCCGTTATGGGGGTCCTTGAAAATAATAATACATTTGATACGGCTGTCCTAGTGGACTCCTAATGTGCCATAGTGTCACACATATTCTGAAGACAGCCTGGACACTGACATTCAGTAATTGGGTCTTAGGATCAAAATAAGAACATTATAATAACGGTGTGTAAAAACTATAGAATTTGCCACGGACAAGGACGAGTCTTGCCACAGACACAGTTGTCTGTGTACGGACATACTGATCACCCCTGCCCCTCAAGGACCCCTGTGGGTCCCCCCCCCCCCCCCCCAGACCCCACTTTGAGAGCACCACCACCACTAGGGCTGTCACAATTATTACATAATCGTCTACAATTATTTGACATAATCGCAAATAGTTTGTCATAATCGTCATAATCGTGAATGTTGGAAAAATGTTCAGACATTTACAATCATTTTCAGAAATAGTGGAAATAGCAGATCTACAAGCTCACAACGCGTCGCATCACAACGCGTTGTGAACTTGTAGATCGGCTATTTCCACTATCAATGTTATTTTTTAAGTAGAAAGTTGTCAAATATGTCAGTAATTTCTTTGTATATTTAGGTTATGTGTCACATCTGCCATGTGCAACTTCAAAGCCTAAAGCCAAACAGAAATGTAATTATCAACGATAAAAACACAATTAAATCGTTAATCGCAATTATTTGAGTGACAATTAATCGTCATGTAAAATGTCATATCGTGACAGCCCTAACCACCACACAGTTACAGACAAGCCCTCCAGTCTGGGATAAAGGCCATTTTCATTGCAGTTTGTGTAGGAGTGTTTTCTTCAGGGGGGGAAAAAACTAAAACATCAACCCCCCCACCCCCCCAAAACAGCAGATCAGCAGATCTACGAGCACACAACGCCTCGCACCGCGAGGCGTTGCGTGCTTGTAGATCGGCTGTTTTCACTATTTTAAAATCATTTCTAAAATGATGACTGCAAAAAGAACGCGGGTTTGGACGTACAAGGTTTCCACCCGACAACAACGAAATGCTGCATTGGAGGGAAGCTGATGAGACCACACACCTGGTTGAGCGGCATGCCGATTAAGGCCAGCGTTGGCTCCCCGTCCCCGGTGCCACTGCTGCTGCTGCAGCACATTTCTACAATAGACCTTTTAGTGAACTGCCTAGCTAGCACAAACCACCCTCAGCCAATAATATCCAATGTTTAGTACCATCACTGTGTTCGTAAATATGTATATTGCAACACGGTGTCAGCTTATACCAGGGGTGCCCAAAACGTAGATCGTGATCTACCAGTAGATCACCAAGGGTGTGCAGGTAGACCACATGACATGCCTCTAAAAATATATAATTAAAATATAAAAAGAATGTGTCAATATGACATCCAGAAGTGCCTGTCAGCTCCCTTCATGGCTTCTAAAGTAGTCAAACCTCCAATGCAATACTTTGTTCAAGAGTCAGTAGCATTACAAAGAACCCCACAACCTACCACTTCCATACAGAATGGGATGAAGACATTTCCCCCAGTATTTCCCATTTATTTCCCTCTTACAAGTGTGTTTGTCTAAAATGTAACGCCAGTGCTGCAATTCCAAAGCCTCCCTCAGGCCCTCAGCTAACACCTTTTGAATGGGTAGATCATGTTGAGCTAGTCATTTTAAAAGTATATCTCACGTCAAAAAAGTGCACCCCATAAATATTTTTTTTAATCCGAGGCACCCCTACATTATGATTTTCACTCCCAGCACCTTATATTTATAGCATATCGTCATTGTCGGGTGGAAACCTTGTATGTCCAAAACCGTTTGTTTTGTATTTATCATCTATAAAATGTACTAAACTAGTGAAAACAGCAGATCTACAAGCACACAACACCTCGTGATGTGTGCTTGTAGATCGGCTGTTTTCACTAGTTTTGTGCGACAGTCTTGTATGATGAAGCAAGGCTTTGCTTTGCCAAAAGACGTACACATTTGAAACTTGGAGATACGAGGTTTCTGCCCGACGGTGACGATATTTTAGTGATTATGTTGCAAGGAAAACGTTGAGATAATAGCCATTTTGGTTAGAACTGACTGAAAATAACTGTACTTTTTGTTTAAAATGATACTAAATATTTTTTCAAGTGTCCAAATAAATTCCAAATATTATCAAATCATCTCGCGGCACCCCTGGACTGCCGTCGCGGCACCCCAGGGTGCCCCGTCACCCACTTTGAAAACCCCTGGCTTATACTGTATCTGTCTATTTCCATTATTATTTGCCAGTGCTAGAGGCTTAAAGGAGTAGATTCCGGATGGATCACAACGTGACGCGTTGTGAGCTTGTAGATCTGCTATTTTTTGGCAAATGTTCCGCCCCCAGGATAATGGATTTTCATTATCGTGATAATAATATCGTAAATAGCGATTTCTTTTGTCACAATAATCGAAATTTTCATATGGTCCCATCCCTACAACACACTTCCTCTCCGCTCTGCATCCACCAGCAGCATGTACTGTAGGTAGGTAGAGTAGTAGGATGCATTTGCCCATCCCCCCATGCATGCATGCATGGATTGCATGCACGACTGGAAATGCTATACTACACACCAGTGGTGTAGAGTAACTGAGTACGTTTACTTAAAGGGGAAGACCACCCATTTTCAATATTGAAATATGTCATTAATATAACTTAGAAGAGTTGTGTGGAAATAGAAAAAAAGTCCCCCCCCCTTCTGTGTTGCCTAGAACTGGAGGATTGATTTTGGGGTTTGTATTGTAAAGTACAATGTGTGATGTCATCAAGTTGTACTTTACAATACAAACCCCAAAATCAATCCTCCAGTTCTAGGCAACACAGAAGAGGGGGAACTTTTTTTCTATTTCCACATAACTCCTCTAAGGTATATTAATGACATAGTTCAATATTGAAAATGGGTGGTCTTCCCCTTTAAGTACTGTACTTAAATACAATTTTGAGGTATTTGTACCTTATTTGAGTATTTTAAATTTTCAGTAATTTTCCGGACGTAAATATTGTACTTTTACTCCACTATATTTATTTGAAAACTTTAGTTACTAGTTATTTTGCAGATATACAGTATTATTATATTATAAAACATACATGAATCCACTTTAGCCCTAGCCCTATTTTATACCTAGGCTATTTGAAAACAGCCGATCTACAAGCTCACAACACGATGAGCGACGCCTTGTGAGCTTGTAGATCTGCTATTTTCAAGCATTTTGTACTTTCACTTTTGGTACTTTAAGTATTTTGATGCCAATACTTTTGCACTTTCACTCAAGTACATTTTGAATTTCCGGACTTTCACTTGTAAGGGTGCCCTCACACCAAAATACCTAAGAGAGTGGAATCCGCGTTCCACCAATGCATTTCAATGAGTGTGAAGCGGTTTCATGCCAGCAGAGGATTTCTGCAAAAAACGCTCCCTTATCATTGAAATGCATTTGGTGGAACACGGATTCCACTCTCATAGGTATTTTGGTGTGAGGGCACCCTAAGGGTGCCGGTGCCCACACACCAAAATACCTAGAGTGGAATCCGCCAATGCATTTCAATGAGAATGGAGCGTTTTTTTGCAGAAATTCTCCACTGTCATGAAACCGCTCCATTCTCATTGAAATGCATTGGCGGATTCCACTCTAGGTATTTTGGTGTGAGGGCACCCTAACAGAGCATTTCTACACCACAGCATTGATACTTTTACTTACAAAGAAAATTTGAGTACTTTTCCCACCACTGCACGTATATAGTCACTGACCTGCTACCAGCAGTGTGTCCCCGGTCTCGCAGGCTGGCTCCGAAGGGGGCCGACATGTCATGTTATATCCTACATACCATCGACAAGGTGACAGACACACCGACGGAGAGACAGACACACAGGCAGACAGAAAGGCATCGCAGACAGACAGACAGACAGAGGATCTGTAAGCTGCTTTAAGGGGGTCAACCCCGCTGTAATCTGCATTACAGACTGAATTATTAAGCAGGCCGCTCACAGCCAGGCAGCCACACAGCAGTATACTCATGAGGATGTGTTGTTGCTCACTCTCAGCCTAAACACCGCACACAACTGGCACCACAGCAAGCCTGCTCGGCTGGTATAGCCCAGTGGTTCTCAACCTTTTCAAGCTGTGACCCCCCAAAATAAATATAATTTAACTGGGAACCCCCCACCCTGATAAGCACTAAGAAATGAGGCTTTACATTTTATATAACATGGTTCTATTGTGAAAATAGCAGATCTACATGCTCACAACCAGGCGTTGTGAGTGCCTCGCAAATTAATTAATGTAATTAATTAATCAAAATTATATTTTTAATCGTGTATAAATATTTGAAAAGCCTTTATTTTAAATTAAAACGCATTTTGGTATACGAGTGAATCAATGAGTGAGTTTTGTTGTCTGTTGAGTGGCGCGATTAAAAGCGTGATTAAAAGGCGTAATTCTTTTAATTGTGTTCTTTTTCTGTAATTAATTAATCAATCAATCCCATATTTAACCATTCAACACAAATCCTCTCTTCTGTGCATCCCTGGCAAAAAACGCTTTCAGATGGGCGTCCACGGCTAAAAGCATATCAATTTGGGGGTCCTCGACATTAAAAGGTTTGAGAACCACTGCTGCCAGGGTCCATTTGGATCCTCTGGTGGTCCCCGGACCCCCACATTGAGAACCAGGGTACTATACTGCAGGGGTTCCCATACATTTTTGTCTCAGGGCACCCCATGAATATTTGTTTTCATCCGAGGCACCCCTACATTAAATCGTCGTTGTTGGGTGGAAACCTTGTATGTCCAAAACCTTCTATTTTTGAGTTATGCAATGCGAGGCGGTGTGTGCTTATAGATCTGCTTATAGATCTGCTATCTGCTATTTTCACTACTCGTGTGACACTTTTGTATGATGAAGTAGGGCTTTTATTTTTACCAAAATACATACACATTTGAAACTTATATACAAGGTTTTTGCCTGACAGCGACGATATTGATCATTTTCACTCCCAGCACCTTATATTTATAGCATATTTTAGCGATTATGTTGTGAGGAAAACATTGAGATAACAGCCATTTTACTTAGAACTGACTGAAAATAACTTTGTACTTCAAGTTTAAAATGATACTAAATATTTTGTGTCCAAATAAATTCAAAATATTATCAAATTACCTCGCGGCACCCCTGGACTGCCATCACGGATGGCACCCCAGGGTGCCCCGGCCGTCACCCACTTTGAAAACCCCTGCTATACTGCATACTGGGAACCAACCATGACGGGGGATGACGAGTGATGGACGTCCGATCGGCTGCAAGGGAGCGAGGGGAACGGCGTCAGCCACTTCAGTCGCATCTGGGAACGATCATCCCTGCTTAATCCTCAGTATCTGTCAGAGGAGGATACGATAAGCATATGAAATGGTGGCACACGTATATAAAGCACATGTTTTAATCTCATTGGGTAAATGTCAAGACCAGGCCTTCAGGGTGTGGCGCCGGATGAAACTCGAAATGAGTCCTCCTGTCTGTCTGTCCGTCTACACCAGTGTTTCTCAACCTTTTCAGGCCACAACCCCCAAAATAATCATATTTTAACTGGGGACCCCCCCACCCTGACAAGCTCCAAGAGTTACATTTTGTATAACACGGTTGTGAAAATAGCAGATCTACCTGCTCACAACGCCTCGCTTTATTTCTGCCTCTAATGTTTGACAATTTGGCCAATGTTTAACTTGTCATTTTAGAGGTATTAAACAGTCCTTAAATTGTCACTTTAGAAATGTGCAGATACCCTCTATACACTTAAACTTTATGTTGTTTTGTTTAATGTTTGAGTGAGAAAACAATGTTGCACATTAAGTTAATCATCTGGGGACCCCCCAAAATAATTTGGGGTCCCGACCCACAGGTTGAGAACCACTGGTCTACACCACTGATTCTCAAAGTGGGGTCTCTCGGGTTCCTTGAGGAGGGGTTCTAAATTAACCCTTAGGGCCGAGGCATCCTCCACTTTTAGAGCCCAGTTGAAATCGGTTCGGCTCTGTCCAAATTACAATATGACATCATTCAGAGGTTCGGGGTTCACATGCTACTTAAAGCAGATTTTTGGGTGTATTCTTTTCCTTTATAGTATAGTGTATAGTAAGTGAATGGGCCCCACACTTTTACCCCCATAAAATAAATTGCTCAATGCTGACAGGCGGTCAGCAGGTTATTCATGACTGTATGTATATAGGCCTAGACAATATTTTAGGCCAATAAAAAAACTATATACCAAATCTCATACGTACCCCATGTCCCACCTCAGGGGCAGCCGGACTATAAATCCTTCTTTTGAGTGGTCTATTGTAATATTGTAATTTGTAATAGGCCTATTTTGAGATATGGATTTTTTTCCCCATGAGCTGTATGCCATAAAAAAAGCTTTTGAATATTGCACTGCTTGCACAATGAATCTAGAATATATGAAAGTTTAATTTTTAATTATTTGAATTATATTACAGAAGAAAATGAACGTTTACACAATATTCAAATGTTTTGACATGGCTCTGTACATCTCTCTCTCTCTCTCTCTCTCACACACACACACACACACACACACACACACACACACACAAATTATCTTTGCTATTAAATGTTTTCAAATCTAATATATGTTCTAATATCACACGACTCAAAGTTGGCACCGTGTCCAACTCCCACCCGCTCCGCCCCCTTTAGTGTAGTGTGGACTGAACAGTCAACAAACCATTACACATTAAACATATAACATGCTTATATGAGCTTTAGCTTACATCTAAAAGATTTATGGAAAAAAAAATGTTTTCTTACTGTGAATTGCTTTGCTTTTTCTTTGTCATTCTTACACTGTGTTATTGTATGTTTACACATCGCCAATGCTTACACGTGGACGCTAACATGTGCTTTATCTGCTGATGTTGTTGCCAAGCTGCTGAGCTCAGCTGCTGTGATTGGTGTTGGTCTGTCTGTAGCAGCATCAGCTGTGTAGCTCGCTTTTGTGATTGGGGGACTGTGATTGGTGTAGCAGTGTCAGCTGAGCTGTGCAGTTTGCTTTGATTGGTGTACTTTGGGGACATAGAAATTATCTACTGATTATATCCATGATTATATCAAATGGGCTCTTAAAACATGTAACTCTCTAAAAAGTATTGTTTTTTTTACTTAAGTAAAAGTATCAATACTGCAATGTAGATGTACTCCATTACAAGTAAAGGTTCAGAATTAAATATGTACTTAAAGTACCAAAACTAAAAGTACAAAATGTTTGAAAATAGCAGATCTACAAGCTCACAACGTGAGCTTGTAGATCGGCTATTTTCAAATAGCCAAGGTATAAAATAGGGCTAGTGGGTTAATGTGTGTTTCATAATATTATACTCTACACCTGCAAAGTAACTAGTAACTAAAGTTTTCAAATAAATTTAGTGGAGTAAAAGTACAATATTTCAATCCGAGATGTAGTGGAGTAGAAGTAAAGTACAAATACCGCAACATTGTACTTAAGTAAATGTACTTAGTTACTTTCCGCCACTGACAGATAGTAATCATTTTAACCACATCATCCTTATTGGCTATTAAGAAATAGCAGACATAAAAGCTCACTTTGTGCCGCATAGCGAGCTTGATGTAGTCTACATCTGCTATTTTTTTAAATATTATTTGAAAAGTTTGGATTTTTTTTTTGCATAAATAACCTCATCTGGGGGTCCCTGGTACAAAACCTTTTCAGATACCTTTTCATATATTTGGTTCGCGGCCAAATATATATCAATTGTAGCCGGGGACCCAGTCACTAAAATGGGAGGGGACATGTGATTTTCTGCCATACTTTTTATTTCTGTTTTATCTATTAGTTTGGTCATAAGGTCCACAGAATGAGAGGCCTGCTCTGCCGGAAACATCGCGAAAAAAAGTTATGGCCATTTGTATATACAAATGGCCATAACTTTTTTTCTAAAAAGTACGGCAGAAAATCACATGTCCTACCCTATTCCTTGAGCTTTTGGGTCCCCGGCTATTGGGGGTCCTTGGCATGAAAAGGTTTGAGAACCACTGTGCTACAGTATGTGGGCACAGACACAAGCTCCACAGAACACCAACACCAACAGGAAGTTCCATCTTCCCAGCGGTGTAAGTAGTCGGGGGATATCTTAAAAAGTCCTGGAATAAATAAATGTGTTTGTAAAGGTGTCTAGTAACACATCCCACAAAGACTGAAATTCAACGTGAAATTGGGGTGAAGGCGGCTCCTACAAAACTGTGAAAAGTGATGACTCATCACTAAACCATAGTGTTCTCTTTTTTAGCTCAAGGAATGTTTTTTTTTTCTTCTTTTTTTGCAAAGTAAATGATTGCAATGGATTCAGAATCATGAAAAACCCCTAGTTTGACCCCTCACATGCTACTTAAAGCATATTTATTTTGGTGTGTTTTATCCTGTGTAGTTAATTTAATGGGACCCCAACTTTCAGCAGCTGGTGAAGACATTTTTTGGTATTAGTCAGGATATGACACTATTTCTGAAGATATCCCCCGACTAAAGGCAGTGGTTCTCAAAGGGGCCTTTTCCACCGGCAAAGAACCGGTTCCAGAACCAGTGCCGGTTCAACTTTCTTGGAACCTTGTTTTTTTGTTTGTGTCAAGGACCCCCAAATTGAGGTGTGTGTGTGTGTGTGTGTGTGTGTGTGTGTGTGTGTGTGTGTGTGTGTGTGTGTGTGTGTGTAAAATGTTTTGTGCCAGGGACACCCGGAAGATATTTTCGATATTCTTTAAAAAAATGTTAAAACATTTTGAATATACATCTGGTCTGGAGGTATATATACGTCTCTCACCAAGGTAATAAATCCCATCACAAAACGTATAATCATAAGTCTGTAGCTCAAAAGACCAAAAGTCAAATTGAACAAAATATCTTTAATAGATATAAACATTTTTTTTTCTTCTTTTTTTTGTACACATTACATCTCAAAGGAAACAGAAACACATGCCGTCACACTCACACATGTCGAGAAATGAAGGTGTTATGCGTAAGGCTTATTTTATACGCTCCATCGTACGAGGGGAGTATAGCTTGTAGATCTTTTTTTTTTCTTCTTTTTTTGGCAAGCGACACCTTAGTACTACTAGAGTATAAAGTAGGCATAACGGGCTGGGGGGTTGGGGCATGCTGTGTGCTCATATTTTGTCTGGAGTTTGAGCCTGCGACTCACTTTTTACTCATGTCATCATGATCCTCCCCCCCTGCCTTGTCTTGTCTGTCTGTCTCCCCTGGTGATGTCTGATGTAAAAACAGTAAAGCTAGGGTCCTTGTCCACAGAAAACATTTTGGAGTACGCTCAAGTAGTTCTTTCATAAATGAATGCCCTACTTGATCACACTACAGCGTCGCACAAACGCATCAAAAGTTGCAGATCCGCAAGCTCGAAACGCAGCGCAAAGCGACGCGCTTTGAGATTGTCGATCTGCTACTTTTGCTACTTTTGAATTTGAATCCTAAAAAGCAGGGGTGTCGCACCAAATTCTGGGCCCTGGGTACAAGGATTCACTGCGGGGCCCCCATGAATGTTCTTCATAGGGGGAGGGGGTTATTACGCATTATTTTGTGCTTTAACTATTGAAAAATAGCAGATGTACAAGCTCACAGTGCGGCACCGAGTGCCGCGCTGCGAGCTTGTAGATCTGCCATTTTTGAAAAATCGTGAAAGTCTTTGAATATTTAAAATCCTTCTGATGTTTTTATGTCAGTGGTGCTCTAATTTTTTCATGTGAAGGACCCCCAAAATCATATGTATTAGGCCACGGACCCCCATCTCAAAATATTTCGTTCCAGGGACCCCCCAGAAGCAAGATTTGAGTTACAAATGTTCGCTTAAAAAATACAAGTATTTAAAGATTTGCAAACATTTTCACGACAAGCTCGCAGCGCGGCTGTGAGCTTGTATATTTTCAATAGCTAAAGTATAAAATAATTAAGGCCCCCTCCACCTTGGGCCCTAGTAACTCAGTCCCACTTTTCCCCCCATTGTGACACCCCTGGTTTTGGACAGGAGGTTCCTACCCGACAGAGACCAGAGGGCCCCATCTTACCCCTTATGACCAAACTTTCGTAGGCATTTTTGAGTGGTGCCTGCCGCTCCAACATTTGACTGTGTGTGTACAGTATGTCTGTCCTGTAAATCTGTCCGTATGAGTACAGCAACACCAGCTGCAGCCACCCAGAGGTCAAACTGGGTTTGATTGTCTTTTTTACCATTTAGAAAAACATTTAAGAAAAGTTAAAATAGATCAACACGTTGTAAGCTTGTAGATCGGTTATTTGAACAATTTTAAAATGTTTTTCAAAATAGAAAAATTAAAAGCCTAAAAGGTTTATGCATAAGGGGTAAGGCAGTAGGGATAGGGCCCTAGGAGAGCACTTTAACCACGATACGGATACTCTGTGCTGGTAAGAAGAAAAAAAAAAGGCTTTCTGTGGACATGGACCTCTTATACTTTCGCCACACGATCGGCAACACATGTTGAACAGAGCCGATCTGCAAGCCTACACGTCGTCACGGATGCTGCGCGTCGTGGGCTTGTAGATTGGCAACACAGTATGTTCGCCACGCGACAGCGTCGTGTGACGACGCACAGGTCAGGCCTAAAAAAAAAATCTAAACTGAACTGCATGAAGAATAGCCAAGTCTTAAAAACAAAAAGGAAAATATAAAATGAAGAAGGTGCAAACTCAGATGAGCATCATCAGACGTCTCTCTCTTATATATATATACAGGTTGTACAGTATCATCAGGGTATAAAAGGAAATAGTATTGAAGGTTTAAATATGGATCATATCTCATAATATTCCCGCCGTCTCTGATCTAAAAAAGGAAAGAAAAAAAAAAGGACTGGGCTTATAGGAGCAGACTTAAGCCTGATGTTTACTTTGTCGTTCGACGGTGCCGCCGCGACGCCACTAGTCGATCGACAAGTTCACAAGATGCGTGTGAGCTTGTTAGAGCGGCTATTTACGGCACGAGGCACCGTCATATGGCGGGCTATTAAGTTAAGCCTACACAATACGCAACTCTCGAGAGCTGTAATATCGGGGAAGTTTGTCAAAAATGTCTTTACGCATCGTCATATTATTGTATATAGTACCGATTCAACCTACAGGGAGCGTTAAGGGGTCACACGTCTCTGGTCTTTTACCATGCTATGGTTCACTGCAGTGGTTCTCAAAGTGGGGTTCGGGGACGCGCTGGGTTCCTTGAGCGAGCTCCAAATGGACCTCTACAGGGTTGCGACTCGGAGAGCGCACAAATGGAACCAAATTGACCCTTGTAGGCTTGTACGCTCTCAGAGATATGGGGTCCTTGAAATAAAATTAAAAAAAAGTTTGAGAACCGCTGCTACAGTACATGGATGAAGAGGGGACATTGGTTCCATGTATCGTTTTACATGTTGTCAACACTAGGTGGCACTGTCCAGTGAGTCAGTGCAGTTAGTTCTAGCAATGACAGGGACCACACTCATTTTACTCTCAGGACAAGAACACATAATTAGAATTGTTAAATTAATTTTAGAAGCTTTCTTTCTTTTCTTTTTTTCTTCCAGTCAAATCGGTTTCCAGTTACAGTGTCTCCACACACACAGCCATCCCCTCATACAGAAGACTGTATTTGACATTATGTATTTGGCATAATGGCATAATTACTTTTCTCTCTCCCATCCGCATAGTCGTCAAAAAAATACTCTGTAATAGAGTGTCCAGGTCATAGGTAACAAAATACACCTTAATTATATGTATATTTACAAAATAAACGTCAGAACCTTTTTTGACGGACCGTTGACAGCCTTTTATCATCATCATGGCACCTACATAGTATTCGTTTTCATAATTATATAATTCTCACCGGCTCGCGACCAATGTAGTCCTTTGTGAGTTTTACAGTATTTGCATTGGATACTGGCTCTAGACATTATACATCTTTGATACACAAAGTACAACTCTTTTTAATTTGAACAACACCTAGGCACTTTCACCTCACAGTTATAATAGTAAATTCTTTTTATCATTGTCTTTTCCAAGGCCCACAACGAGGCCGCCCGTGTTTACCCGTCTTCTCCGGGGTACAAATAAACATCTTCTGTACCCATTTACCCTACCCACACTGCTTCTCAACGTGGCCCGCGGGGGGGGCTACTGTCTGGCCCACACCAACCCCAGTAATAATGGTGGTATAAGAGCATCAACAACACTGGTATATCGTCGTTGTCGGGTGGAAATCTCGTATCTCCAAATGTGTACGTTCTTTCGCAAATCATACAAGGCCGTCACACAAAAAGGCCCTTGGGGAAAACTAATTGGGGAACCCTGACGTAGGGTCTGGGGGTGACCAAAATGGACTCTTATTAAGTTAAATTACCGCTGAGAATTGTACTGTCGATTGGGGGGGTTCGCAAAGATTAACAATAGTTCCATCTCAGACCCGTAAGGGTCCTCAGACCCGTAAGGGTCCCTTGTTTGGACCCCCTCGGACCAGACGCTGAGAAACAGTCCAGTATCTCCCATACTCTCCGTTGTGTCTCCAATCTGTTCATTAGTTCCAAAATAGATTGTTTTTTCTGATTGAAGGGGACAAAAAGGAAGCACATGGGAGGATATAACATATTCTTACCTCTGTTCCTATACAAAAAACTGTTCTGCTACAGCCAGGTGTCGTACCAAGACCTCTGTTATATATTTAAAGCAGTGGTTCCACAAACTTAAAAATGTTTTAATTCAAGCCATAACTCCGAGCGTGCCAAGTACACATGGTCCATTTGGTTCCACTTGTACACACGCAGAGTTACAGGGTCCATTTGGGACCCCTTCGCCTTTACCCCATTTTGAGCACCACCGATTTGATGTAAAGCAGTGGTTCCCAAACTCTTTATCTCAAGACCCAAAAGAGAGCTTAGACGTTTGCCTGGGACCCAAACTAGTGAAAACAGCAGATCTACAACTGAATGAATGAATGAGTTTATTTCGAAGATTAAAAAAAAAAAGAAAAAAGAAAAGAAGAGGAAAAACAAAACAAGAAAAATATAAAAAATGTCCGAAAAGGAGTAGGATGAAATGTAAAACTTACGAACCAAATTGACCCTTACAGGTCTGTAACTCAAGAGAGTCTACAAATGTACACAGATGAGTGTACACTCTCAGAGTTATGGTGGGTCCGTGGCCCTAATGCATCCGAAACCGGGAATCCTTGAAATAAAATACAAAAGTTTGAGAACCACTGGTTTAAGTAAAACCTAAAAAAACTTAAATCTTTCTGTCGGTCATGCAGAGACACCTTACTATCCATCAGAATGGACACAAAGGAGCATCAAATCTGAGCAAATCCCAAGGGAAGTGACCTCATGCTCATCACATCTTTCAGAACCACTTCTGTCCAAACTCTCTCTCTCGATTCCTCAGTTTCCATTCAACATCTTTTTTTCCCACAAAATATCCACTGTACATAAACAACAATCCCTCTGTGTCGTCAGAAGGATGGAGAGTTCGTCTTGGCGTCGGTGTTGAAGATACAAAGTCATGTGGTCCGCGTCAATGACCGCGTCTTCTTTTTCCCCACAGGCGGCTTGCCTTCTGCGCCGAGGCGGTTTATTTGCGACGGGTTTTGGGAGGGTGTCGTGTTATTATGTCGTCAGGCAGTGTCTAATGAGGACTCCCAACATCGAGACCCGGTCGCGTCGTCTGTGTTCTCCTGTCGGGAGGCGTTGTGGTCAGGTTCAAGGTTCAGGTCTCGGTTCATGTCTATGGCGTCCGAGAGCCACTCAGTTCATGTCGATGGTGTTGAAGACCCACTCGGTGAACTTCTTGAGTTTGGCCGAGGCGCTGTAGGACTCCTCCTGCAGCCGCTGGTTGTCCTCGCGCAGACTCTGCACCTGCACCTGCAGCGAGGTCTTTGCATCCTTCTCCTGGTGGAGACAAAACGCACACAAATAACGTTTGCTTTTTTATGTACCACACACGGATTAAAGCAAACATGTAATCTCACAACCAGGGCAGGAACATCCCTAACCTAATCAACAAATTCTTCCAATGGACTAAAATCTTGTTTTATTTGATGGCTCTCAAAAAAATGGACAACACCAAAGGCCATGCCCCTAAAATCACTAATTTCCAGGCCTGCTCACGACTGATGAAAGTCACAGATTGAGACTTTAACCTTTGTTTTTATGAAATAACCGAGACTTGGGTTATATGGAAGATGCAGTCTGACCACTTCAAATGCTCTAATCTTAAAACACATTGAGATTGTAGATAAGCTATTTTCGCTGCACAAATTTGACATAAAAAAAAAAAAACATACACAAAAACATGAAGACTGAGCAATGTCCACCTCTCAGCCTACCCCCTGGCCAGACTCTAGTTAAGTCGACTTTGAAGTAATCAAAGTTAACTGACTGAAGAAAAGACTTCTTCAGTCTGACCTTCTTGTATATTGGAACGGCGTGTCTCCCTCCTGAAGGCAGCCACCTGAACACTACTAAACACCAAAAAACAGCGCTTCTACAAGGTCCCAACACGTCGAGTTGTGACGCGCCGTGAGCTTGTACATTTGCTATTTCTTTTGTTGAAAAATAGCAGCTGTCTACTGGCTCTAGTCCCTGCTGACATACAATGGAATGAAGGTACAAAGGCAGGTCTTGGAAAGACCCCTCACCTTCTTCAAGTCATCTTGTAGCAGCTTCACCATGGACTCCAGTTGGCTCACCTTCCCCATCAGACTGGCAGGGCTCTCGCTGTGTAGAGGAACACACCAGAACACTGAACTAAAACAACATACCACATTAACACTTTGCCAGCCGAAATAGAATAGCTTGTTGTAGATTAGCCGTGAAATTTCTATTATTATATTATGATCTGAACCGCATTCATTTTACAAGACATTCAGCGCTATATCACGTGGTCTTCATCCCCCATTACCATACCGCAATCCCCGTTGTATACTCACCACAGTTCCCAGTGAAATTCTTCAATCTGCATTGGCTTAGAGTGGGGGTTTCGGCCGACGCATCTTATCCCCGTGCGTTTTGCGTGTGTGATCCGTTCACGTAAATGTCGGCTCAAATAATCCACGCATGACTCAAGAGTAGATATGAGCATTTTCGCTCGCATAGCCCCCAGCACTCCTGCTATACTAGCACTAACGTATAAACAGAAAATGGACGGCTTCTGGGAAGGAATGGACCTGACTTCACTTCTGCTTCATGTCAGACGAGCCATGCGCTATCGATGGACGAGTGGTGACTAGGGGAGGTTAGACGATCGCCGATTTTCGGATAAAAATCATTTATTTCGTTTTTAATGACCCAGTACGGTAAAAGACAGCGCGGCTGAGACTCCTTGCTCAGATGTCCGGTATATTCCGGTTTTAATATTAAAGGGCTCCCCGTGGCTTGCAAACCACTTGAACCCTAGATTCGCTATTCTGAGGGGAACATTAGACGAAAAAAATAGCTGATCTACATCTTGTACATGAGCTATTTTCGGCAAAGAAGTTTGGTGTAGAGGGGAAAAAAAGGGCAGGCCAAGAACCGAGCCAAACGTCAAGTTGACTACATGTACGTTTTGAGGGTAGGTGGTTAAATGTATGAAATTAATTAATTTAAACAACACTGATAATAATCTATGGAATGTATGAAAAAGTTTAATCTCAATGTTATACAATATGTAGTAGGGCCCCTCTCTCAGCTAAGGGGTCCTTGACCAGAAACACGCTGAAGATGTTAAGTGCCCCAAAGACACAGGATCTGCATTTTTGGGGGCATGCAGGACAAAAAGGGTGGATCTTAAATTACCTTTTTTAGATTTTCTTGAGTCTCACCCCCCAATTATGTTCCAATGTACAAAAAAATGCTTTGGTTAAAATTTGGTTGAATTTCAAGCATATTTAGAGGTAGCTCAATCAAGTCAAAGATTGTACATTTTATTGGTCAAAATCGAATTGCACTGCAGGCACATTTAAGTTATACATTACACATTATTCTTATACTAAGCACAGAAATTATATTTTTTAAGCTTACAAATCTAAACACAAATCTGATTACATGTTTGTCATATGTCAAACCAGAATTAATGTATTGTAGGAAATAGCAAAGCAAAGAATGACAATTGCTATTTTTCATTTAACGTGCACAATGACATGTCTTTATTGCACACTCTTCAATCATACTCACAACACACAACAAGTACACAGCCCCACTTCCTTGTTTACCCCCAAAAACCCCGAAAGTCACTGCAGTATAGCAATTCAGTAGTTACTGATCAATTAAAGTTTGTTTACGGCTATCGGGATACTTGTGCCGATGGTTCTGCACAATTTGCAGCAAGTATTGGAGTTGGGACTCATCTTTAGTAATGAGACCACAATATTCTTGTATTAGGTCAACCCCACGCTCTGCATGATCATTGACAACATTCATTGCCTTCACTACAGCCAGAGCTTCTTGGTAGTCTACCCTGGGCTCCCACTCATCGGGATCAACGTCAAGGAAGTCATCTGGGAGATCCATCATTTTGAAAAGCACTTCAATGTTCTTCCTTGCAATTGTTCCAAGGTCAACAGTAATTCTCAGTTCATGATCTTCATTTCCATCTTTCATGGCTCTCACCATCAGCCTCTTCGTTTGCGCGCTCACTTGACTGTCAAACAATGCAAGTCCGACAATCTCTGGAGCAAAATACCATAAGTGATTGGAACACTTTTGAGAAGCAGCTTTAGACACCTCAGCATTTATTGATGAATATTCCAGCAACGATTTTAACAGCTGCCAAGTAATTTAGTGGAGCGCTGACAGCAACAGGTGCCATCATCCATGCCTTCACATAATTGCAAACTGCAAAAATGCACAAATCCATGCATGCTTTTTCTTCCCTGAAGGTCAGTTTGAATTGGCCATGAAACATCCAGATCTTCATACAATAAATAACCTTTGCCATCCAACGGGCATGATGGGTAGCTCCTGGAGCTCTGAACCGGATACCTCGAGCAGCGAGGTATCCGGTTCATCAATAAATGCTGAGGTGTCTAAAGCTGCTTCTCAAAAGTTTTCCAATCACTTATGGTGAACAGGGGCATATGAAGAGAATTACTGTTGACCTTGGAACAATTGCAAGGAAGAACATTGAAGATTTTTTTCCAAGGTGCTTTGAGTGGGAGCCCAGGGAGGACTACCAAGAAGCTCTGGCTGTAGTGAAGGCGATGAATGTTGTTAATGATCATGCAGAGTGTGGGGTTGACCTAATACAAGAATATTGTGGTCTCATTACTAAAGATGAGTCCCAACTCCAATACTTGCTGCAAATTGTGCAGGACTATCGGCACAAGTATCCCGATAGCCGTAAACAAACTTTAATTGATCAGTAACTACTGAATTGCTATACTGCAGTGACTTTCGGGGGTTTTGGGGGTAAACAAGGAAGTGGGGCTGTGTACTTGTTGTGTGTTGTGAGTATGATTGAAGAGTGTGCAATAAAGACATGTCATTGTGCACGTTAAATGAAAAATTGCAAATTGTCATTCTTTGCTTTGCTATTACCTACAATACATTAATTCTGGTTTGACATATGACAAACATGTAATCAGATTTGTGTTTAGATTTGTAAGCTTAAAAAATATCATTTCTGTGCTTAGTATAAGAATAATGTGTAATGTATAACTTAAATGTGCCTGCAGTGCAATTCGATTTTGACCAATAAAATGTACAATCTTTGACTTGATTGAGCTACCTCTAAATATGCTTGAAATTCAACCAAATTTTAACCAAAGCAGTTTTTTGTACATTGGAACATAATTGGGGGGTGAGACTCAAGAAAATCAGAAAAAGGTAATTTAAGATCCACCCTAGACAACACGTTTCTCTGTGACCACTTTCTGCTGCGTTTACTTCCTTGTTACTCATCACTGCTGCTAGCTCAGCAACGCTAGCATGGATTAACATGGAGTCTTTTGTAATCGCGGATGGACCACGTCGCACACGCGGATCGTGCACGATCCATGCACCATTGTGCACGATGGACACGCACTCGCCCACGTTAAAAGGCAAGAAAACCGTGGCAGTAAAATGAGTTGAACTAAACCAAGGAATAGCACACGTCACCTGTGAGTCAAAGAGAGGTGACCTACCCAGGCGAGGGCTGTCTGTGGGGGGCCGTCTGGGGCTCGGCCTGCTGGGTGCAAGAGGAGGCAGAGGTGGAGGAGGAGGAGGGGGGGGCCGCGCTGTCAGCCCTGAGGTTCTCCTCCTCCTGGGCTGCTAGGATCACCAGTCTCTGCTCTGAACACACGGAGGACAAAACACTTACATTTAACACCACACAACCAATCAATACAATCTACAGTATTGTAAAAAAAAAAAGAAAAAGAAGAAAACGATAATCAATATTTTATCTAATTTGCAGATCTACAGCACAAAACATGCTTTTACATTTTTCGATTAATCAAAGTAGTTGATGGCATGATGTTGCAGCCCTATTTAGGCACAAGCCATAGGTGGAGTGAGGTAATGGAAGAACAATAGTGCCCTCTTCTGGTTATGATAAAGATGACAAACAATAATGTTCCTCAGTTGAACTGTTTGTCACATTAAAACACAGCAGGGGCGTCAATTGGTTATAATGGTTATTATGTTGTTAAATTACAGTAAAATAACTACAAATGCAAAATGTTACAAAATGGTCACTTTAACAAGGCATTATAATTATATTCTCCACACTTCTGCAGGTCAGTTGAACAGGTGCAATGCACTTGAACAACCGTTCCAGGCTGCCATATCCAGCCCAAGAAACCGTAGAAACAGGGAAAAAAATAAAATGTACGTCTTAAATGTATCATGCCTGTTGCTAAGGTATGGCAACATGACTGGTGTCTTGCACGTGCGCGAAGGCGCGCATGCAAGACACCAGTCATGTTGCCATACCTTAGCTTTTTCTGAACTGACCCTTACCCATATGGAGATACTTGTGATGCCAGGGGCAACCAAATCCCTTTTATGCCCATATATGGAGATATGGAGATCCTTGTGATGCCAGGGGAACCAAATCCCCTTTATGCCCATATATGGAGAATCCCTGATGTCCACATCTGTCACACTGTGACTCTGTGCCACATCACTGTGACTCAAGAGGTCAAGAGGTGACGGTTCTGATAGTAAACTACGACCTACGGTCGCAACTAATAAGTAGTGCAGGTAAATAACGTGGCTCTCATTTCCTGTACATTTTCCCGCCCCCAAAACCCAAACATGAATGAATGGATCAGGACCAGTGATCAATAAGGATCATTGACATCCTGCAGGTCCAGTGATGTTGGCGAGATCACAAAGAGTCTCAGTTAAACCAGGGGTTTTCAAAGTGGGTGCCGGGGCACCCCGGGGTGCCGTGACGGCAGTCCAGGGGTGCCGCGAGATAATTTGATAACATTTGGAATTTATTTGGACACATGAAAAAATATTTAGTATAATTTTAAACTTGAAGTACAACGTTATTTTCAGTCAGTTCTAACCAAAATGGCTATTATCTCAATGTTTTCCTCACAACATAATCACTCAAATATCGTCACTGTCGGGCAGAAACCTTGTATCTCCAAGTTTCAAATGTGTACGTCTTTTGGTAAAGCAAAGCCCTGCTTCATCATACAAGAAAACTAGTGAAAACTAGTGAAAACAGCCGATCTACAAGCACACAACGTCTCGCGATGCGAGGCGTTGTGTGCTTGTAGATCAGCTGTTTTCACTAGTTTAGTACATTTTATAGATGATAAATACAAAACGAACGGTTTTGGACATACAAGGTTTCCACCCGACAACGACGATATGCTATAAATATAAGGTGCTGGGAGTGAAAATTATAATGTAGGGTTGCCTCGGATTAAACAAATATTGATGGGGTGCCCTGAGACAAAAAAGTTAAACCAATCTTAGCGTCCCTATTCTGGGGACGAACATTCAGTGAAAATAGACGATCTACAACCATACAGATTTGATGCGGAGGAAACACTACTAGACCCTGGCCCAAGGCTGGACAATGTACAGTATAGATGTTATTTTAAAGACATGAAAATTAAAATGTGCTTTGCACTTGTTTGTGTATTTATGGTGGTTCCTTGGTGTATCTTTGTGTTGTACTTCTGCTTTAACCAGTGTTATTATTTAGAAAGACCGCCAGGTCGCATGTATAGAGTTGCGAGATAGTGTGTACCACTTTGCGTGACTTTTAGGCAAGATCTGTAGGGAGCAGTGTCCATTAATGTTGTCTGCAGAAAGCAACCTCATGGTGGCGCTAGAAGAGGGGAATGTAAGAAATCAGGGGCAGAGGTTGTGGTTTGCTAGCCAAGGAGTGTGTGTGCAAAGTTTGGCATGGGCAACGGTGCCGGAGATAAGAGTAGGGGCCAAAAGTGTGGTGTGACGTGACGTGACGTGACGGACGGACGGACGGACGGACGGACGGACGGACGGACGGACGGACGGACGGACGGACGGACGGACGGACGGACGGACGGACGGACGGACGGACGGACGGACGGACGGACGGACGGACGGACAGACAGACAGACAGACAGACAGACAGACAGACAGACAGACAGACAGACAGACAGACAGACAGACAGACAGACAGACAGACAGACAGACAGACAGACAGACAGCCGGTGGAGCTTTTCATAGTAACGCGACGGTTGTTTAGTGTTGCAATGGCAAATATTAATTTCATCTACAACTGATATGCCCAAAATAAGTATTGATTAAATGATCAATTATCGACCAGTTAAATTGATTAGTTCGGTTAACTGTTGCAGCAATACATGCATGCACCCATCACACGACTGTTTTGGTTCAGGTGCTGTTAGTTAGTATAGAGAGCCCAAAAAGCTAGCACCTTCAAACGTTACTATTCTGCAGCTGTCAACAACAGTGCATCCTTACTGTCGGGGGAAAAACCTCTTATCCCCATATTCTAACTCATTGTGTTTTTTCCTAAATTATGATCACACTACTACAGTGTCACACAAAACCATCAAAAGTAGAAGATCCGCAAGCTCGAAGCCTGGCGTGAAGCAACGCAACGCATTTCAAGCTTATCGATCTGCTACTTTTTTTTTTTTTTATCCTGAAAAGTAACAGTATTGGACATATGAGGTTTCCACCCGACAGTGACATAGTTCAAGAAAACCAAGAAGAAATACAAAAATAACAAACACAGAAAAACAGAGCGGTACAGGATCAATCAATCAATAAAACAGCGTGAACACAGACGGAGAGCTGAGGGATTATAAAAAATAAGACAGACAAGACTCGGCTTGCTCCATTTCTTCTGGACATATAACGAGCTGTTATTTTGGCATACACAGTAGAATCTAGCAACAGTTTGGCTGGGTTCACTGACTGAAGCCCCTTAGTGCTTTAGCGGATTCAGAACAATGCACAGGGATTGTTTTGTGGTTTAATTCTGGACAAACTCTATTGTTGTGTTGTGTGCATGACCTGCAGTGTGATTGTATTTAGTCAGTTTGTGTTTTCAGATATTTAACCACTTGAACCGCCAATACTAAATAAACTTGACCTTTCACTCTGTACTTAGTATGCTCTTTTTCCCCCTCTACACCAAAGCTCTTGCCGAAAATAGTCAATCTACAAGCTCACAGCGCCTCGCAGCGCGAGGCGTTGTGAGCTTGTAGATCTGCTATTTTTGGCTAAAGTTCTCAGAATATGGACACTAGGTTTCATGTGGTTAATATAAAAAAAAAGGAGAAAAAAAAATTTCTATCACTCAAAGATTTGGAGGACCCCCTGTAGAAACTCTGAGGACCCCCTAGGGGCCCTGGACCCCCTGTTGAAGACCCTTGTAGTAGACTAAACTCCCTGTCGCACTTAGAACAACGGACTCACTCGCTAGCTTTCGCCGTGGACTGAAGACTCACCTTTTCAGACTCCACTTAACCCTTAGCACTACTGGAAAAATCAATGTCCATACATGAAGCTAGTTAGCATTTGTTATTAAGTTTTTTAGAAACCTTTTTTTTTTCTTTACGGATTATAGTTTTTTCTTGATAGATATTCATTTGCATTTGTTATATTGCTGTTACTGACATTTAACCTTGTTTATTATTGTGATGTTTTATCTACTTATTGTAAGTCGCTTTGGATTAAATGCGTCTGCTAAATGCCAAAACTGTAAACTGTAAACTGTAAACTAACCTGTGTCTTGCTCAAGGACACTTCAATACTAAACTCTGGGGAAGCCCAGGATCGACTTGGAACCTTCAGTTTCCCAATGGTGCTGCAGTGGCTCAGGAGTCAAGAGTGGGTTCCCAGTTCGATCCTCATCCTGGCTCCCACCGAGTTAGTGTTAGTGCCATGGAATGGCAGCGCTCAACTAGACTAGGGTTAGGGGGGTTATGGGGGTTAGGGGGTTATGGTGGTACAGTACAGTGCTTACCCTCGAAGGCCTTGGCGGCATCCACCAGGTGAGCCCAGTCCAGTGGGCCGTCGGATCCGGTGCCGGGCAGGGGCATGAGACCCGGGTCCTGCAGCTGCTGCTGCCTCCTCCTCTCCTGCTCCAGCAAAGAGCTGTCTGGGGCCGACAGGTCTCCTGCATGGTGGACACACAACAATAGGGCTGTCACGATATGACATTTTACATGACAATTAATTGTCATGTAAAATATAATTGCGATTAACGATTTAATTGTGTTTTTGTTGATGACAATTACATTTCTGTTTGGCTTGTAGGCTTTGAAGTTGCACATGGCAGCTATGACACATAACCTATATATACAAAGAAATGAAGGACATATTTGACAACTTTACACTATAAAAAGAACATTGATATTGCGATGCGATCCGATCCATTTGTTACAAAAATACCGAAAGGCCAAAAGGGGAGGTAATTGTAATTTTCCCATTTCTTTTGTACATAGTGTTTGTATTTGTTGATGACATGTACATTGTTGTGTTAATTTTTGTATGCTATGTTGATAAATTGAATAGACCACAAAAGAAAAAGTCCTAGGACTTTTTTTTTGTTATTCTTTTAGCCTTAATGTCTACATTTCTGACTAATAAAGTATCCAATCAATCAATCAGTTAAGTATCGGGGCCTCTCTAGGATAACATCTATTGTGATAAAAACACTCATAATACTTGTATTGTGGAGATTTAAAGGAGGCATACAGACCAAAATAGGACCCCCCCTGAATGAGAATGTTTCCCCAGACCTTCTTACCTGGTTAGGTTGATATGCCTCAATTCTGCCCCTGTTCTGAGATCTGTAGAATAGTCCCCACTGCTAAAACGGGCGTATCACCTCTATCCAAAAGCGCACATTTCGGCCGCTTCAAAAGATTTTTTTTTTTTATGAATCGTCCAGACATGCTTCCTAGACATACCAGACACGCTGTTGTAGCCTGTGAAGGGTTAATAGCCTGTTTACCAGGGCTAAGGAAAGCAATGCTGCCTCGAGCTCTCGCGAGATTTCGCGAGACTTCCGCTCTAGCTCTCAGAGCTGAGGCAGGAAGTGGCCGTGCTCATTGCTTTGTTTACATCAATGCACGGAGCGTCTCGCTAAAACACTGTGTGTGGTGACTGTAGGAAGCATGTCTGGACGATTCCTAAAATATTTTTTTGTTTGGAAGCGGCCGAAATGTGCGCTTTTGGATAGAGGTGATACGCCCGTTTTAGCAGTGGGGACTATTCTACAGATCTCAGAAAGGGGCAGAAATGAGACATATCAACCGAACCAGGTAAGAACGTCTGTGGAAACATTCTCATTCAGGGGGGGTCCTATTTTGGTCTGTATGCCTCCTTTAAGTTTAGTCAAATCGTCCTCCGTCATGCACTGGGATCAATTCACCTTTTATTTGCCGAGCTGCATATCCAGTACCCTCATTGGTAAAACACGCTTAATAGTCTTTTTTCACTCTCTACCAAATCTCTTAGACAAAAAAAATTGCACAACGCTTCGCAACATGACGCGTCGTGAGCTTGTATATCTGCAATTTTGGGGCAAATGTTGCCCAGGATAATGTATTTTGGGTATATTTTATCTCCAAACTGGCTGCCTCGGTATACTCCCTGAGGGAGTGGAGAAAGTTGCTCGGGATAAGGAAATCCGGAGGTCTCAGTTGGAACTGTTACGATTGCGGATAAGCGGTTGAAGATGGATGGATGGATGGATTTGATTATCGCAATAATATCGTAAAAATCACAATTTCTTTGGTCACAGTAATCGTGATATGACATGTCCATATCGTCCCATCCCATCCCTATCTCTCAGACCTTGTCCAAAGCCATGTTCCCTCCCGCAACCTCAGGTCTGTAAATGAGAACCTTCTGAAGTTCACTCATAAGGCCAAGAAACGCACTTGGGGTGACAGGGCCTTCTCAGTTGCAGCCCCCACCCTCTGGAACCCACTCCCACCTCATATAAAAGAAGCCCCCACCCTTGCCGTGTTCTAAGCCTCCCTCAAAACCCACCTTTTCAGACTTGCTTTCCCAACCTAACTTTTCTCCACCCGGCTTTCAATTTTTATTTTTATTCCTTGTGTGAATGTTAATGTACATCTTAGATTTTATCCTTTTAACTTTGTCCTAATAAAGTTGTTTTTATTTTATTATGTTTGTAAAGCGACTTTGAGTACCTTGAAAAGCGCTATATAAGTTCGATGTATTATTATTATTATTATCCCCAGGTCTCTCACCCAGGGACTTGTGCGAGGGTCTGCGGCCGGGCCCCTTGCGGGCGGTGGGGGAGCGAGGCATGGTGGAGCAGCTGAACAGCAGGTCTCCGGGGGCCTGGTGGTCCCCCCGCGCCGCCATGCAGAAAGAGGGTTCCCTCTGGCCGCTGTAGATGCTCTCATCGGACAGCGTCCTCTGGATGGAGCGCCGGCTGGACGCTGATGTGGGGAACACAGGCTGTGTGGAGACCAGAGACAAGTTACTGAACCCATTTAGGCCTGGGATTATTGAATGCTTTAAAGGTGATACACCATGCATTTAAAAAGTATTTATGTCATATTGTTTATGTCCCAAAAACGTTTTTCAAAAGGTTTGAGGCTAAATTACCACTCCTGAATAGAGAGACTCTCTCATTTTCGAATGGCTCTCAGAGCATTTTCTGCTGCAGTACCACCTTTGGCCTGAACTGTGCCACCCCCCCCCCCCCCCCCCCCCAAAAACGGCCGTCGCTGACATCAGCGACGGCAGCAAATCTGGACAGCCTGTTTTGATGCTTTTAACATCCACCTTCCCAAAACCAGAGAAAGACACAATGGTCAGAAATGGGACTTTGTGAGGATAGAAGGTGCTGGTGGGACCACAAAAAAAGGTTTTAAAATAGGAAAAGTGAAATTTCATGGTGTATCACCTTTAACTATTGAAAAATAGCAGATCTACAAGCTACAGCGCTGCACCGAGTGCCGCGCTGCGAGCTTGTAGATCTGCTATTTTTGAAAAAGAACACGTGTATTTTTAAAGCGAACGTTTGTAACTCAAATTTTGCTTCTGGGTGGTCCCTGGAACTAAATATTTTGAGATGCGGGTCCGTGGCCAAATAAATATCATTTTGGGGGTCCTTCACATGAAAAGGTTTGAGAACCACTGACATAGTAGTCTCTCAAGAACAGACTAACTGAGCTCCAGTTAAGTGAAAAGGACCTTTTCTTTGACGATGGCTGGCCAGATTGCTGACATAGAAACATAGGTTTTTAAAAAAAACTTGGAAGGATTCACTTATCAGGTCAAAATTCAAATTTTCATGATTTTTCAAAAATAGCAGATCTACAAGCTCACAGCGCGGCACTCGGTGCCGCGCTGTGAGCTTGTATATCTACTATTTTTCAATAGTTAAAGCATAAAATAATAATACACAATAATGTGTACCCGTTCTAAATGGGTTAAAGACCAAAAAAACACCATCACCATGTGCAATCTATCATTTCATTGCTGTTGTGCAGAAACCTCTTGCCATCCACATAGACACAATGTGACATAGCTCTGTTTACACAATGCTGTACGCCCTCCAACTGTATATACAGTATGTTCCCAATTTTTATCCCAGTTTTTGAGCGGTGGTAGACCGCTCCATAGCATGGCTGTGTGTGTATCCGTGTATGTATCCGTGTATCCGTGTATGTATGTATGTATGTATGTATGTGTGTATGTAGCCTGAACTACCACTCAGTGACCAGAGAGGGTGCTCTTGAGTCTAGTCTGAGCATCAACTGCAATATTCTCTCTCTCTCTCGCTCGCACGCACGCACGCGCGCGCGCACACACACACACACACACACACACACACACACACACACACACACACACACACACACACACACACACACACACACACACACACACACACACACACACACACACACACACAACCACCGCTCAGTTCACACGGGTGTGATTTTTTATTATATTTTGACACTTGCTTTGGCAATGTAAACGTATGCTTTCTCATGCCAATAAAGCTCCTTTGAATCTAAATTGAGTACCTTGTCTTCCTTGGCAGTGGGTGGAGGGCTGTCCAGCGTGATGAGCTTCTTCAGGTCCTCCTCCAGGCTGGACTTGGGGGCCTGGCGCTGGGGGGACTGGGAGCCCCTCAGGTTGGCCCTGAGCTGGGGCTGCCCGCCCAGCAGACCATCACTCTGGTGACGCCTGGCGAGGAGAGAAAGAGGCAACAACTGCTATGTTAACACAACGTACGCCAAACCCGTTCAGTAACGAGACAAGGCCACTGGAGGTCGCTGTGCCAAAACTCAGTTGTCTTGTCCAGAGACGAGTAAAGGGTTAACATTGTTACGTGCATACTGCATGCATGCTGCGTGCCCTGTGAAAGACCCTGGTGCATATGTCATAACGCGACGCGCACAGAAGGAAAATGGAGCGTCTATGCTGCATTGACTCCTATTCTATGCTGAAACATAAAAACGGCTTTATCTCTGAATAAGGTGCAAAGAACGCCAGGGAAGCAGAGATCTGCTTGTTTTCACAGCGACACTATACCGCGATGGTCGGCCCCGGTTTGGATTTTAGTTTCGCGAGCATTTGTAAACAAACGGATCTTCTTCCTCAATCGTCAGTGGACTGGACACTCACGTGCACACACTCGAAGCTTCCGAGGCTCTTCAAAATAAAGCGTAAGTGAACGGCGGCACCAGCAACAGCTAGAAATGTTAGAAACCTTGGCGGCCGTTGTGTTAAGACAAGACTTAAGCACCCTACAGACGGAGCACGGTTGCCGCGTCCTAGTAGTTAATTTTCAATGAGAGGCGGGTGTTTATTTTGGCCTGCAGACACCCTCGCTCCATCTGAAGGGCCCATTAGTTTGATCTATGAAAACAAGCCCAAAAGAAGTGAACTAGGCCGCATGAGCATCCGATATTTGAAAATAGCTCATCTACAAACTCTCAACGCGTTGGGAGCTTGTAGATTTGCGATTTTCTAAAAATTAAAATAAAGAAAATAAAAAAAAAGGTAATCATTTGAATATTTTTTTAACATTGTAACTGCACAAATTCAGTAGGCCTACATGGCTCACAAAATACTTTGATGAAAACTGGTTTAAACAATATTAGAAAAGAAAAACGCACACATAAGTGTGACTGTAAGCAACTACACTTTATAAACGAGCCCCTGCCCCCGAAAACTTGACTGTAAGTGACTTTACAGAAAAACAAGCCCAAAGTGGCTTTATAAGTGGAAAATGTCAACACTGCATTGCAGTCAATACCACAGGGTGGCAGTGTTGTCCAACTTAAATACCAGTAAGTGCAGGAAGAGGTCAGTCTCTCTGCTGCTGCTCAATATTCATTCTGGCTCAATATTCATTCTGGCTCTTTCCTCCACTCTGTTCAAACATCAACACCTGACCCAGCAGGGAGCATTTTTATACAGAGTCACAACTCTTCTCACAACACCTGAGCCCAGCAGTAAGCATTTTTCTACATAGTCACAACTCTTCTCAAAACACCCAGCACAGCGGGACGCGCGGTTTAAACATTCACCAATGCTGTATGTTAAATAAAAGCCCTCACACTCAGTGGTGGAAGTTGCTTGCAGTACTTTTCTTTACAGATTCTTCAATACTAAAACGAATAACTACACTAAAACTATGTGGCAAATATTGTACTTTTTTACTCCACTAGCATCTGTGTAATTTTAGATTTATATCTGTAAACTGCAAAATAAGTTTTTTTCTGATAACTAAGGATTTAGAACATTGGTTTAGAACAGTGGTTTTCAAAAATAGCACATACATAAGCTTGTACATCTACGTTTTTTTATTTCTTTTTTAACACAAATATTCTCTTCAAGGGGGTCCCTCGCAAAACACATTTTCAGATGGGGGTCCGCAGCCAAATACATATAATTTTGGTGCTCCTTGGCACAAAAAGATTTTACTGATTTAGAAGGCTGATTTAGAAGGCAGCGCGGCACTCGCGAGCTTGTAGATCTGCTATTTTTGAAAAAGTCGTAAAGAATGTGTGCAAATCTTTGAATATATGTATTTTCAAAGCGAACGTTTGTAACTCAAATTTTGCTTCTGGGTGGTCCCTGGAACTAAATATGTTGAATGGGGGTCCGTGGCCAAATTGCTGACATATTAGAAACATAGTTTTTTAAAAAAAATCTTAGAAGGATTCAAAAGACACTTAGAGAATCGGGTCAAAATTCTAATTTTCAAGATTTTTCCAAAATAGCAGATCTACAAGCTCGCAGCGCGGCACTGTGAGCTTGTCTATCTGCTACTTTTCAATAGTTAAAGCATA
This sequence comes from Nannobrachium achirus, assembly GCF_963921795.1. Classification (NCBI taxonomy): domain Eukaryota; kingdom Metazoa; phylum Chordata; class Actinopteri; order Myctophiformes; family Myctophidae; genus Nannobrachium; species Nannobrachium achirus. The sequence goes on from NC_137827.1 coordinate 18,763,824, forward strand.
AAATAATGATACACAATAATGTGTACCCGTTCTAAATGGGAAAACAAAGCGGTGCGCCCCCTCGTAGGGTTTCAAAGCGTCGCCCTCCCAGACCCCTCTCTCCTCTCTTGGCTGGTGACTTACTTGCGCGTGTTGCCAAAGTCCACGGAGTTGACGGTGCCGCCGGGCTTCCTCCAGCCTATCAGGAACTTGGAGGTGGCGCCCTGGCGCGGGTAGAAGCTCTTCTGTCCCCCCGGGGACAGTGAGCCCTGGGACGTCTGGGACGTGGTGGGGGAGGTGGCGGACGCCCCCGCGCCCACGGGCTCCTCCTGAGGCGAACTGGAGCTGCAGCACCCCTGCTGGTGACCCATGGGACTGCCGGAGTGACCCGAGCTCAGGGTGCTGGGGACAGGCATACATAGACAGGGCTTATTTACTTTCTGGGGCTATGCAATAAAAAAAAAAATCATACCTCAATACCTCAAAATCCAAATACCTACATTGCTATGATTGAATATGTCTATGGTTTCACACTTGTTATTCTATATTTTTAAATGTAGCAACAGTAAAAACAGCACATTATAGGTTAACAGTGCTCTTATTTTACATTCCACAGACCAGAAGACAGAGCACGCTGGCCATGTTCAGGTGTTTAGACAGATATCTCGTGTTGTGTTTTAAACGGTTGTGTCCCCTCTCAAATGAGCACTTGCCCGGTCGGGCAACCTGAATGCAAACAGTTTCATTTACCTGCCGGGGGCAGGTGCGCAAGCCTTAGTGTCAATGCCTGCATAGAGCAGTGTTTCTCAACCTTTTTTCTGCATGGGCCCACTTTTCATGTCCCAAGAATCCAGGGGCACACCAACATAATACGGGGGTGTAAATATCGTCGGGAAGAAACCTTGTATCTCCAAGTTTCAAATTTGTAAGTTTCTTCGCAAAGTAAAGCCCTGCTTCATCGTACGAGGCTGTCGCACAACAGTAGTGAAAACAGCAGATCTACAAGCACACAACGCCTCGCGGTGCGAGGCGTTGTGTGCTTGTAGATCGGCTGTTTTCACTAGTTTAAATCATTTTTAAAATGATAAATACAACCCCTTTTTTTTGGTGTGCCCCTTCTCAGGGGCACACCAAAGATCCCCAGGCACAGTGGTTGAGAAACACTGACACAGAGGGACGAACCAAGGTTAAAATGAAATGAGTAACGAAAACTAACAAAATAACCAAAACTAAAATTGAAAAATCTAATACAAATAAATGAAATAATCTGTAACTGAACTAAATCAAAACTAGAATACTGCATTGTGTGTTTACAAAACCAACTAAAAAACAAACCACTATTTACACTGCATGGAATCACCTCTATGTTTGTGTGCATACGAGTTCAACACGTGAATTCATAAATGAAAGATAAGACGACGTGTCCTGGGACTTTTTCCTTCAATTCTCAACTCTTCCAAACAATATTTTCCCACAGCTTGGACATGAAAGCCGCTACCTTCCCAAACAGCAAACACAGCAAAGAGCGTGTGTGTGTGTGTGTGTGTGTGTGTGTGTGCGCGCGTGTGTGTGTGTGTGTGTGTGTGTGTGTGTGTGTGTGTGTGTGTGTGTGTGTGTGTGTGTGTGCGTGTGTGTGTGTGTGCACGCCATAAACAGAGTTTCCAGTGTACAGGTTTGGAGCGTTATTTATTTCTGGCCCAGTGAAGTGGAGAAGGAGAAAGGCTGATTCTGCATTCCCACCAACTTCAAGAGTTGCTTCACACAGATGCATGCGCACACGCACGCACGCGCACGCACGCACGCACGCACGCACGCACGCACGCACGCACGCACGCACGCACGCACGCACGCACGCACGCACGCACGCACGCACGCACGCACGCACGCACGCACGCACGCACGCACACACGCACGCACATCTCTCCCCTTTCTAGAGTCCAAACCGCAGTGCTTCGGACTCTTCCCACCTGGGGAACGGGTGCGGGATATATGTGGACCACAATGCATCACTGTCCATTTAACGAAACATTGATACGCCAGCACAAAGTCCTTGGCTGCTATAAGCACCTGGAATCTAATAGAGCGGTGCTTCTGAAACTTTCTAATTCCATAGGAAAGAAAAACACATATAGTTCAAACGCTCTAATCTTAACTCTTTTACTGCTTCGGACGTTCCCGTTCGCCCCAATTTTCAACCCAGCTTGTTGCCAATACGGCTCGTTCTTTTTACCTTGTCTGATGACTGTAAGCTGACGAGGGGTCGTGCCGCCGTGTACAGTAAAAACATCTCCCGTGACGCTGCTCTCAAAAATCCACCGCACGTTAGCAATAATGGAGTCCCAAATCACTTCCTGGCTGTTTTCTGTGGATCTGATCTAGAAAATGCATTTCTATGCTCTGAATGGATGGCAAGCGAAGCGGCCCAATTCACATTCATTTTTTGCATAAGGCTGCCCTCTGCCGCCAGTTTGGCTAAAGTACACATATGAGCGTTGTATTGTAGAAAGAATTAGTTTGAAAATAATCAATAGATAATTTTCTATAACATCGCAAAGGTAAGCTGCTTTTTGCTGGCACCAGCCCCAATAAATAAATAATAAATCTGACATTAGAACTGTTAAAATAATAACCGAAAATAGCCTATTTACAAGCTCTCAAAGCGCTGCAGCTTGTAGACTGGCTGTTTTCGCTGCACAACATGCTTCCGTACAGGACATGCTGGCTTCTGTGGAATCAAAATGACTCAAATCAGTCGTGGCGACCGAGAACTTTGATGCCATGCGAAACAACGGTTGACGGGGTCTCTAACCTGGAGTGGGAGGCCGCGTCGCTGAGGGTGTAGGAGCCGCTGTCGGAGGCCCCCAGGGGGAAGACGGAGGAAGAGGGGCTCTTGGCCAGGCCCTCGCCGCCGCCGCCCCCCAGGGGGACCAGGGAGTCTGGCGCCCCCGGAGGAGGCGGGGAGGAGGTGTCCAAGGACCTGTGGTGGTGGTGGTGTTGGTGGTGGTGGTCCCCCGCCGGCTCGTCCTTATTGGCCCTGCTGAAGGCGCCGGTGGACGAGGCCGTGCTGCTCTGGGTGGCGGTGAAGGAGCTGGCGTCGATGCCGCTGTCGGCCGACGTGCCCTGCAGGGTAGAGGGTAGGAGGGTTATTATTGACCGCTTTAACAATTGAAAAATAGCAGATATACAAGCTCACAGCGCGGCACCGAGTGCCGCGCCGCGAGCTTGTAGATCTGCTATTTTTGAAAAATCACGATTTGTCTTGCAAGTCTTTGAATATATCTACTTAAAAGCGAACATTTGTAACTCAAATATCTACTTCTGGGTGGTCCCTGGAACAACATATTTTGAGATGGGGGTCCGTGGCCAAAAACCTGTAATTTTGGGGGTCCTTGACATGAAAAAGTTGGAGAAGCACTGATTCAGAGGAAGGATTTAGAAGTCGGGTCAAAGATCGGGTCAAAGATATTCAAAGACTTGCACTCGTTTTCACGACTTTTCAAAAATAGCAGATATACAAGCTCGCAGTGCGGCACTCGGTGCCGCGCTGTGAGCTTGTATATCTGCTATTTTTCTAAAGTTAAAGCATAAAATAGCGGTTAAAGTGGTTAAAATCTAACGCGACTCAGGCGCGTTCCAGGTATTTGAGAGTTAAGCCAGTTCGCCACCGCGCCGATTTCGGCCCGACTCGGCGGCGGAAGAGGTCTCTTTCCGAGCAGACGCTTGCCTTCGATATCGCCGTACCGACGGGTCGGAGAACCCACTGATGAAGAACTGAACATGTGCAGTCGTTTGCCGTCCTGGCTACACAGGGAGAGCGCTGTGCATTCCAAGGTCTAGAAGTCTTTTTTTAAATCATCATGATATGCGTTTAGTAAATCATGGTCACATCACATTAACTGATAATTTCATGAGAAAGAACTTCTGCACACCCAGTTTAAAAGCAGGAGCGTATAGGCGACAAACGGTAGATAAAATATATATACCGTATATACTGTACCCATACAGGCGCACAATGTCTGCTACTTCGTTCAAGAGAAGGCATTTAGTATAGGAGGAATGTTTTGGTCATGTAGACCTTCCTCAGTACATGTATACCTGAGCAGGGTACCAGCAAAACGTTGCTCCTATATACCTTCTCTTGAATGGGCAAGTGACAGATAATGTGCAGGTCTTATATTGTTGATTTCTTCAAAAGACATCATTTAATAAAATAATAAATTCCATAATTGATCCCTATTGGGAGCATGTCATTGTAGGTAAAAATGTTCAAAAAAAAAGGAAAAACAATTAAAAAAATTGCAAAGATCTACAAGCTCACAACATGTCGCAGCAAGTGTAAAAAATTATGAAGTGGTTAATCGACTTGTTGATATGGGGCTGTTAAGTATGACATCATTTTGTAGGCAGAGGAGAATTTCTGCCCCCAGTTTCCGTGAATCTTTTTACTATTTTTACTATTTACTCATTTTTCTTCTCTTTGTTGTTGAAAGGAAAGTGTTAGAATTATACTTTAGTCGTTATTTTTTAGTCGTCGTTTTTTGAAATAGCGAGGGACAGAAAATGCTCTGGGGGCAGATTCTCCTCTGCCTACAAAATGATGTCACGGCTTAAAAGCCCCTACTCTTTATTTTCATATTCACATTCACATACCAAAGGCAGAAGCACCAACCTGCTCATCGGGGGCAGTTAGCGGTTCAGCGTCCTGCTCAAGGACACATAAAGCTGCGTCCAAACCTGACGCTATTTCTTCTATTCCTGTCGCTTCTATGGCTTCACTTTGGTCGCGCAGGTCCACGTTGGTAAAAAAAGAGTTTTTTTCCAAACACCAAAATCATTTCCGTGTCTCCGGACAACAACGCTGATTGGCTGTCAGGACGCGATGGGTGGAGTGTGGGGGTGAAGCGAAGGTCGATTCAGTAGGATTTTTCCAAGTGGGGCGAAGATACCGAAGCGACCGTTCGCGCCGCCCCGTTCAGATCGTTCGCGCCGCGCCCGGTTCGCATCGTGCCTGGTCGCGGCGTTCTCTCGTCTTTGCATTGACTTTGTATTTAAACGCGCCGCTCGAACCATCCAGGTTTGCACCCAGTTAAGACAGTACATAGGGGGAGCCCGGGTACGAACCAGAAACCTTCTGATTCCCAAGCAGCCACACTACCGCCTGAGCCACTGCTAGATTAGTAGATTAAGAAGATAAAGGATAACAGCAGTCCTACCTGCAGGTATCCATTGAGCTCAGCGTCCAGTCGCACCCGGGAGCGCGAGCCCACCTCGTACCACTTGTCATCGCTGTGGGTGGAGCTAGAGGCGTTGCTGGACAGAGTGTTGCTGCTGGATTGGCTGGATGAATACGGCGCGTCCACCTATTGGAAGAGATTGACTGAATTACTTTATGAACAATGATGTTTTCAACTGGTCCGTGGAACACTGATGGTCCCTGGAGATACAAGCGTTGTGTGCTTGTAGATCGGCTGTTTTCACTAGTTTTGTGCGATGAAGCAGGGCTTTGCTTTACCAAAAGACGTACACATTTGAAACTTGGAGATACAAGGTTTCTGCCCGACAGTGATGATATTTTAGTGATTAGCTAAAATATTATCAAATTATCTTGCGGCACCCCTGGACTGCCGTCACGGCACCCCAGGGTGCCCCGTCACCCACTTTGAAAACCCCTGGCCAAGAAGAGACAAACATGGACAACTTGTGATCACATCATGGATCACTAGTTCACAGTTCACTCAATGACCTGGTGACTTAGATGACGCGTCAATGTCGTTGACAGCGGTTACTGGCAAGTAGGAGGACAAGAACTTCCGCAGAAAAAGGGAGTTTTAGAATTTTATTAAGAAGGGGAAGTCTACCGGAATGCCGTAGTCATCATTCATCAGGAAATATGACCATTTAATAGCATGTGTCTGCTCACTCATACGTAAGTTACAAATCAGTATTTCTGAAGGCTGGATGAAGTAAGAGAAATTCTCAAAAACACTCTGCTCACTAAAGCATAACATGTCAGTCCATTGACACTTGGTTGAGAAACAGTTAAGCAAATTTTTGTTTTTATAATAATCACACAGTGTTGGTTCAGCCTCAGGAGCAACATTTGCTGTCGATATATTTGTAGCTATGAAAGGTCTTTATTTCATAAAGTGAATGGTGTATCATTTACAATACCTTCATACACTGAAAACACAAAACCCAAGCCATAGCGAGGACCCAGTCCAACCCAGTGGTGCCCGGAGACTAAACTGATGAGGATGTAAAATAATCTATCTATAAATGCGAGAAGTCTCTGCGTGTGTGTTTGTAATCCGCGTATCTCGAGAACCGTTCGTCCCACCGGCTTCAGATTCGGCACGCGCACTCCCCGCCGCGGCACGGAGTGCAGTGCCGGGCCTCGACCCGACCCGACGCGCGGTTTTCCCTAACCGGCGCGAAACGTTCGGAATCTCCTTATGCGGGGCTGATTGTTGACATCAGGCTGTTCCGGAGGAAATCGGCGCAAAATCGGTCATTGTGACATCACTGCAGTGCCGGGCGCAAGCGCTGACTCATTGTGACATCACTGCAGTGCCGGGCCTTGCCTCGACAGATATCTCCGTATATGGGCATAAGACTGAGAACTCCATATATGGGCATATGGGCAGATACAGAGATCTCCATACAGTATATGGGCATATATAGACAGATATCTCCGTATATAGGAATAAAAGGGACACAGACCCTAGACCCGACAGATATCTCCGTATACTGAGAACTCCATATATGTGTCCCAATCTCACTGAGAGCCAGTCATCTCGGAAAGTACAGCTTTAGACAGGGACTGAAAATACCTTTTTTTTTTTTTTCACTAAAATGTGATAAAGCCACTAAAGCATTTCATAAATTTCAGGCTACATTTCACTTAAACGCCAGAGCTTAACTCTGCATGTAAATAAGACTTTTTTTAATTAATGTGAGAGATCGTCAGGTCATTTGCAGGTTAGAAATTTATTTAGAAATTGAATATCTCAAAAGTAGTATTTCAGCTTGGCATCATTCTATAAGCCATATCTTCAAAACTGTTGGGTCAATCTCCACAACCAATATATCATTTTGTAGCTATGATCACCAAAAAATGAAAATGAATAAAAATCCAATGACTGGCTCCCAGCCAAATTGGGACACATATGTGCATCTTGCCTCGACCCGACAGATATCTCCGTATATGGGCATAAGACTGAGAACTGAAATCGGTGCAAGCGCTGACTCTTTGTGAGATTTGTGACATCACCTCATAAAAGGCTCTGACATCACGTACGCCACATGAGTCAACAAAAAATCTCTGTGAGTGTGTATGTATGTATGTAATCCGCGTATCTCGAGAACCATTCGTCCCACCGGCACGCGCGTTCTCCATATATGGGAATAAAATGAATGCCCGTATGCGGAGCTGATGTCTGACATCAGAGTTTTCCGCAACCGGTACAGTGTGTGCAGAGATCTCCATATATGGGCATAAGTGGACAAAGACAAACAGATGGTCAAAACGGGTCCTATGACAACAGGTATATTGGGGTTTGCATTAAAGGGTGGGGACAAAGGCTAACAGAAGGCAAACAGATGGTCCAAACGGGTCCTATGACAACAGGTATATTGGGGTTTGCATTAAAGGGTGGGGACAAAGGCTAACAGATGGTCAAAACGGGTCCTATGACAACAGGTATATTGGGGTTTGCATTAAAGGGTGGGGCAGGCATAAAATGGACGCAAATAGACAGATATCTCCATATATGGGCATATGGGCATAAAATGGACCCAGAACTATATCTGCAGTGATCTCCATATATGGACATAAAATGGACACCGACAGACAGACAGATACAGATATCTCCATATATGGGGAACTGATGTCTGACATCAGAGTTTTCCGCAACCAGTACTGTGTGTGCAGAGATCTCCATATATGGGCATAAGGGATATGGGCATAAAATGAATCCCCGAATGCGGAGCTGATGTCTGACATCAGAGTTTTCCGCAACCGGTACTGTGTGTGCAGAGATCTCCATATATGGGCATAAGGGGACAATGGCAAACAGATGGTCAAAACGGGTCCTATGACAACAGGTATATTGGGGTTTGCATTAAAGGGTGGGGACAAAGGCTAACAGAAGGCAAACAGAGGGTCCAAACGGGTCCTATGACAACAGGTATATTGGGGTTTGCATTAAAGGGTGGGGACAAAGGCTAACAGATGGTCAAAACGGGTCCTACGACAACAGGTATATTGGGGTTTGCATTAAAGGGTGGGGCAGGCATAAAATGGACGCAAATAGACAGATATCTCCATATATGGGCATATGGGCATAAAATGGACCCAGAACTATATCTGCAGTGATCTCCATATATGGACATAAAATGGACGCCGACAGACAGACAGATACAGATATCTCCATATATGGGCATAAATGGACACAGGCAAACAGATGGTCAAAACGGGTCCTATGACAACAGGTATAATGTGGTTTGCATTAAAGGGCGGGGCATTCATTCTCTATTTACATCGTTCCCGAGTTGGCCAGGTCGCCGACTAGACGCTGGGCCGCCCGAAGGGCGGCCCAGCTTCTAGTAATAATAAATGCACAAGCAAACATAAAATGACTTGTCTTTTGGTTCTACTGGACCTCTTCTCCACTCCACTAACATTTTAGTCTAGTCTTTATTTGTTGGCGAAATTGTCAATATATTTAGTCTTAGTCATCATAGCTTAGTTTTTATTTCGTTTTCGTCAGAGGTAGTTGATGAACAAATCGACAAAATTAACACTGGTGTGAAATCCCATTGAGATAAAAGTAAGCAATTTACCCCGAGTGAGAGGACATTATGCTCTCATAATGTCCTGAGTGCGGGTGTTATCGGACGAGGCGCAGCCGAGTCCGATAACACCCGCACTCAGGACATTATGAGAGCATAATGTCCGACCCCGAGTGGTAAATAGCTTTTCTACCACTTTTTCCCGTATACATGAAAGAAAACACATAGTTGTAACTTGCAAGGATCTTAAGTTACAATCATTATTGCCTATAAAACTTCCGCGACGACAGCAAATAGTTCCACAAACAACATCTTCTACTCACCACCAGATGACGCCAACTCCATGCAGAGAAAGATGTCTAGCATACAGCTAAGCTAACGTCAGTTAGAAGGACCGTTCCGGCCGTAAATAGAGGCTGTTCGCTTCCAGAAAGGCATAGGTTCAGAGAAAAGGGGCTTTAAAGTTGGCGGATTGCATTGGATCCAAATAAATCGGCGACGATAGTACGCACGTTAGTAAACATAGGACCGCTGCGACCTTCATTTGTTGGTTGGGGGAAAGTCCCCGGATGTACACTGAGGCGCATTGATCTCGGACACACAACTTTGCGGCAGTGGTCCTCTCATAACCTCCGGAATTTAGCCAATCAGAATCCAGTATTTGAACACGTGACTCGAAAAAGTGGTAGAAGATCTCTTTTATGAGAGAGCCATGTTCAGGGCCAGGCTCGGAGCAGCACAAAACATTACAACCTACAAATTTACATTTACATAAAAAAAAAACTGTGAATTAAAATCATTTAAAAGTGCAACAGCAATATTATAGTAGATTATAAGCCTATCTTGATACACAGGCTCCATTACAAATTTTGTTTTGACACTATTATCATAACCTTGGAATAAAAAACGTTGTGGGAGAAGCTGTATAAGGCTATGTCACTGTCTTCTGTCCTCAACCTAACAACCATATTTAATGAATCAAAACGAGTGGCATTTTTGAGGCTGCAGTGAGGAAAGCTTGAATGAGACGCTAGCAAGCTGTGATGACATTACTGAAAATGTGTTGATTTGATGTTTACAACTCTGTGATTGGTGTCACCAGTCTGTCATAAAAAAAAAAAAAAAAAAAAAAAAGAAGCTGACAGGCAAACAGGCAGCATTGAATGTCTCAAAAATAAAAGCGCAGTGTTGGAAATTCTGTGAACTTCAGAATAGAGTTTGAAAAAGTTGTGAAAATGTGTGCAAATCTTTGAATATATGTATTTTCAAAGCGAACGTTTGTAACTCAAATTTTGCTTCTGGGGGTCCCTGGAACTAGATATTTTTAGATGGGTTAGCTGATAGATCCGTGGCCAAATACATATCATTTTGGGGGTCCTTCACATGAAAAAGTATGAGAACCACTGACATAGTAGTCTCTCAAGAACAGACTAACTGAGCTCCATTTAAATGAAAAGGACCCTTTCTTTGACGATGGCTAGCCAGATTGCTGACATAGAAACACAGATTTTAGAAGGATTGAAAAGACACTTATAGAATCGGGTCAAAATTCTAATTTTCACGAATTTTCAAAAATAGCAGATCTACAAGCTCGCAGTGCCGCGCTGTGAGCTTGTATATCTGCTATTTTTCAATAGTTAAATCATAAAATAATGAAGTGCAGTGTTGGAAATTCTGTGAACTTCAGAATAGAGCACACATCCCACGGCCCAACTCGGATTGGACTCGTCATGACCGTCTCGATCCTGACTCTCCCCAGTTGAGAAACTCTGCTTTAACCACATGAGCCCTGACATCCCTGTTCTCAGAGGGACATTCAGCAAAAAAGTAGCAGATCTACAAGCACAGCAACAGTATTGTCAGTTAAGACACAGGGGAAAAAGGAGCGGATCTGGTATAGAGCTCTACTGTAGGCCACTACGGTCATTTAACTGCTTAAATCCCATATGGTTGAGCAGAGTCCCTCATGGCTCTATACTAGTGTGTTTTCTGTTTATACAATATACGGATGCCTGGGTTTAAGTGGTTTAAGTATAAAGGCGTTTAAGTGCTTAAATCATGTACTGTATTACTTGTATTTTGGGAAACCCTAAAAGGCCTTCTACAACCTGTCCTCTTTACTATTTCAAGGCCACAGCAATAGTACACATCGGAAGCAAGTCCTTATTCTGTTTGTTAGTTTTTTTTATTCTGTGAATTTTAGCTGATAAATCTCATGGCTATGTACGGTACAAAAGCCTCACTGTTGTGTCGAGACCTTGTATATTCAAAAGTGTTTTATTTTTATACAGAGGTGCCATCTTTTTCTGTTCAAAATGAGTTGATAGCACAGCAAGTAAAAGTACCTCAACACTAAAAGTACAGTACTTAGGTAAATCTACTTGGTTACTTTACACCACTGCTCACACATCAGTGAGTAGCAGCAGGGTTGGGACTGCTGCGGATCCCAGCTAGCGGCCCAGTCCCTGGAGACCACTAGGGGCCCGCGCTAATCAAGCTGTCAGCTGTCAGCCGTGCAGCAACACAGAGGTTAGTTAGGCTGTTTGCGCTTTGTACTCCTGGCTCACCTTGGTGTTCTTGTTGGGGGACAGGTGGCCACTCTGCTCCTGCTGCTGCAGCCGAGGAACAACCGCCTTGGACAGCACCGCACAGTCTGTGCACACACACAAACGCACACACACGCCACAATGGAAGTCAAATAGCTGCAGTGGCCACGTGTGGAACAGCCTACCAGAGCATGTCGTTGATTCCATCGATGGACAATGGTCTTCTTCCAAGCGTTTAAACACAGAGTTTCATCTACTAAACAGCCTAAAAGGAGTGTCAATCCCTACTCTCCTTCAATACCGCTCTAAAAGAGCACCTACGGGTGGCGGGGACTGCCCCATAAGTCGAACTCCCGTTGGGTCGAACAGCGTCGGCAGGTTACATAATCACCCGCGAGCATCGGCAGGTTAGATAATCACTCGCGTCACGGTTACTGAGGTTAGGTTTAGGGTTAGGGTTAGGCATAGTTTTACTGAGGTTAGGATTAGGGTTTGGGTTAGAGTTTGGTGGTCGATCCAAAGGGTGTTCAACCTAATGACATGTTACCACGGGTGGCTGCAACTTGGAACTGGCACCTTTTATTAGAGCCATAGCCAACGCGATAATATCGTAAATCGCAATTTCTTTGGTCGCAATAACCGTGAAATCTTCATATCGTCCCATCCCTACTCAGTCAGTACCTGGGTTAGTCCGGTCGGCCGAGCCTCTCCCTGCGTCCCCGGGGTCCCCGGGTCTGGTGGTCCACGCCACGGCCGCTCCTCCCCCTCCTCCTCCTCCTCCCATGGACTTGGTGCCGTTGAGGAGGGCCTCGCTGAGAGCCAGCCGCTCAGACGACACCGGGGACTGCCGGTTGTTGTTGAAGCTGTTAGGTTGGGAGCAGAGGGAAGAGGCCATTAGTGTGCACTGTGTTGTCAAAGCGCTGCACTCAGGGAAAAGGGGGGTGTGGTTGTGTACAGGGGCGTCACAAGGGGTAGGAAAGTGGGACTGAGTTACTGGGGCCCAAGGTGGTGGAGGGGCCCTAATAACTTTATCTATTGAAAAATAGCAGATATACAAGCTCACAGCTGCGAGCTTGTAGATCTGCTATTTTTGAAAAGTTGTGAAAATGTGTGAAAATCTTTGAATATATGTATTTTTTAAGCGAACATTTCTAACTTAAATTTTGCTTCTGGGGGGTCCCTGGAACTAAATATTTTGAGATCGGGGTCCGTGGCCAAATACACATCATCTTGGGGGTCCTTGACATAGGTTTCTTGCACACATTTTCACGATTTTTCAAAAATAGCAGATCTACAAGCTCATGTGAGCTTGTATATCTGCTATTTTTCAATAGTTAACATTCATGGGGGGCCCGCAGTGAATCCTTGTACCCAGGGCCCAGAATTTGGTGTGACGCCCCTGGTTGTGTATATCCTTGCTGTCGGGCAGATATCTCTCATATCTCTATTATCCTTGTTGTCGGTTGGAAGGAAAAAAATAAATCGTTTTGTATTTATCATTTTACAAAGGATTTAGAAGAGTGAAAATAGCCAAGCACACAACGCCTTGTGTGTTGTAGATTTCACAATTTTGTGCGCCAGTCTTGTATGATGAAGCAGGGCTTTACTTTACGATAAAAACATACACACTTGAAACTTGGAGATACAAGGTTTCTGCCCGACAGTGACGATATTCTAACCTTCTTTTTTGTCGTTCACTTCCGCCGCATTTCCTTTTCCTCCTTTGTACATAATACTGTTTATATATTTATATACCATGTTGATGAATTGAATACATAGGACCGCGATGGCAACAAGTTCCCAGGACATTTTTGTGTGTTATCCTTTTAGCTTTAATGTCTGACTGAACCACGTGCCATTTACAATTCTGACTAATAAAGTATTCAATAAATCCAAAAAAGCTGAAAGAGCTCACCCATCAGGCATGGATTTCTGCCTCCACTGGTTGGAGGAGGCCACGGTAGCAGTGTCTGTGTAGGACAGCCCAGGGGAGGAGTTGGCGTTGTGTGGAGAGCGGCCCATCACAATGGAACAGGACAGAGCATAGTTCTCATTCCCTGGGGAGTACCTGGGGAGGTCAACAACACAATGGTGGTATTAACACATTTAGGGCCTAGAATTATTGAATGCTTTAACCAGTGAAAAATAGCAGATATACAAGCTCACAGCGCGGCACCGAGTGCCGCGCTGCGAGCATGTAGATCTGCTATTTTTGAAAAATCATGATCATGAAGTCTTTGAATATATCTATTTAAAAGCAAACATTTGTAACTCAAATATTTGCTTCTGGGGGGTCCCTGGAACAACATATTTTGAGATGGGGTCTGTGGCCAAATACCTGTAATTTTGGGGGTCCTTGAGATGAAAAAGTTTGAGAACCACTGATTTAGAAGAAGGATTTAGAAGTCGGGTCAAAGATCGGGTCAAAGATATTCAAAGACTTGCACACATTTTCAAGATTTTTCAAAAATAGCAGATCTACAAGCTCGCAGCGCTGTGAGCTTGTATATCTGCTATTTTTCTAAAGTTAAAGCATAAAAATAATGGTTAAAGTGGTTCAAATCTAACGCGACTCGGGCGTGTTCCAGGTATTTCAGAGTTAACACATTTTCGAGCAGAAAAACTGAGATTGATTCCGGATGAAGACCCAAATGCATGTGTGTCCCCATCCGGAATCAATGGGGGTAAATTTACTATATATATATATATTTTGTCTTGAATATTGAGCTCAAGTCTCCATGGCATGAGTAATCATGGAAAAAAGTCAATCAGGAAAAAAGTCATTTCGGGGGTGAACTACTCCTTTAAAGGTTGTCTTAAAGCAGGGGTCTTCAACGTTTTTAAGGCTAAGGACCCCTAGTGTACTGTATATGTATTTGGCCACGGACTCCCATCTGAAAACCATCTTGTGCCAGGGACCCTCAGAAAATGTAAAGATTATTACAAATTATCCAATTATCCTTTATTTGGTGGGGAGATTGCTCAAATATTTTCAAAAATAGCAGATGTACAAGCTTGCGGCGTGTCACTTCGTGCTGCACTGTGAGCTTGTACATCTGCCATTTCTGAATAGCCAACGTGTAAATGGATAAAATGGTTAAAATGATTATGATGCTATGTCAACTACTTTTGCTGGGGACCCCCTGGAAGCACCCCCCCCCAAGCACTCCTGGGGTCGGTGGTCCCCTGACCCCACTTTGAGGACCACTAGTGTATTCTCCTCTGCAGACCCAAGGTGTTTGGGTGTTTGGGGCCTGAGGGGTTGAGTGGAGGGATTTCAGTACTTGTTCTGCATTCTAGAGTGTCTGGGGCATGCAGGCGTGAAGGTGATGGATGGATGGTGCAGGGTCTATTTTGGAACAGATTATCATTAGACTCCTCCCATGCACTCCAATCACTGTCTGACCTGCTGCCTTCAGCCCCAAGCAGCAGGGGTCCACTTCAAACATTACATCATCGCTGGCGGCCAGAAACCTTGTATCTCCATTATTATTTCTACTTATTATGTTTTTCTTTTGAGTGGTGGGAAAACCGTCTCCAATGGTTGACTGCGTGTGTATGTAACTACCCGTAATTGCCGGACTATAAGCCGCGCCTTTTTTCCTATGTTTTGAAACCTGCGGCTTATACAACGGTGCGGCTTATATAGAGATTTTTACAGCTAACGGCCAGTTAGTTAGTTTTACAATGGTCTTTAACAAGGATTTACATATAGATTTTTACAGCTAACGGCCACCAGGGGCGCTCTAGCAGGAAGCAGGAAGGACCCCTGCGGCTTATAGTCAGGTGCGGCTTATATATGTAAACTTTTGTTTTTTGTTCTAAATTTAGCTGGTGCAGCTTATATTCAGGTGCGGCTTATAGTCCAGCAATTACGGTATGTATGTAGCATGAGCTGCAATACCGCTGGGTGACCAGTAGGCAGGCCTGGGTGACCAAGTGGCGCTGTTGAGCAGCCCAGGCGCACACACTCACACACATACACAATCAGGGTTCCCACACATTTTTACCAATTAATTTCCAAAACTTTTCCAGAATATTTAACCCGATTTCCAGGACTATATAACAATAATTCAGCTCAATAACGAGTCACTTACTCCTATCCGCAATTCCCAAAGACAGGTAGTGTATGCCAGTGGTTCTCAACCTTTTCAGGCCGTGACCCCCGAAATAATCATAATTTGAAGAGAGTTGAGGAATTTTGGATAACAGGGTTTTATTGTGAAAATAGCCAATCTACATGCTCACAACGCCGTTGTGAGCATGTAGATCGGCTATTTTCACAATTTCTGCCCTGGCCAATGTTTAATTTGTCATTTCAGAGGTATTAACAAAATCAATAACCAAAGACAATGCATAGATATCTTTTCCAGAACGCTTGATCAATTCGAAAAATGTTCCAGTACTGGAAAAATATTTTTCTAATTTCAAAATATTTCCAGGAATTTCATGACCGTGGGAACCCTGCACATTTTTAGTCCCCGCGGAGGGGGGGGGGTTACACTTCACTTTGATTTTTAATCAATGCCCTGCTTCGTCACGCTCGAGTAGAGTCACACCAACGTAGCGAACATAGCAGTCCTACAAGCTCACAAGACGTCACACCGTGATTTCCAGTGTCTGTGGGTTATATAAATGTTGAACCAATGAAAAGTACGAACTAAATGATAAATACATTGGCTCCATTCAAACACAGGTTTATAATTTTCCTGAAAAATAACAGTTTTGGACATAAGGTTTCCACCAGACAGTGATGATGATAAAAAAGAGAACACTCCTTCCTACACTGTGAGTGAAACGACTGAATTCAGGCAGATAGAACAAATCATAAAAAGCAATAAGTGTCAATCTTGTGTACACAAGACTGACATTATTGCATTTTATGATGGACTGTTTTGAATGGTAATGTGTTTATCCACTGTCTGTCATGCTCTCTCTGTCTTCTGCACGTCGTAGCCTGCACGTCTCACTGGGACAATAAAGTTCATCCAATCCAATCTAATGCAATGATTCTGAAAGTGGGGTCTTGTGTCAACTAGGGGGTTCCCAGCAAAAGTAGTTAAAGGTAGGGTAAGTGATTTCATTTATTTCAAATAATATGGTCTATGTTCTGAGAGTACTAGTTACTATAGAGTGTTTGGTCCATATTTGGACTTCAGCCTTATCTTCTGTGAGGACAAAAAGCAGTTTCTGACAGTTTCTTCAGTTGGCTTTTCCTCCAATCAGGATAGAGTGGGGCCTTCCTCCAATCATGGTCGAGTGGGGGCGGGCCTTATGCGCACCTCACTTGATCATGACTGGAGGAAGGAAACTTAAAGGAGGACTTTTCAACCGGTCTTCATATAATAGGTCCTCACTAATGTTCATGATAAAATAGCACCATTTCTTTCTACTCAGTCTGGCTTGAATTGTGGGCGGGTCAAATCCATCCACCAGTGACATCATCGTTTGACAGCTTTTTTTTTTTAAACAATATTTTTTGAAAAAAATATTTAGATTTTTATTATCGCGAGAACAATGGCTTCCACTTTAACATTGCAACTTTTCAGGAATAGAAAGCCTCCAGTTTCTATTAGCTTGGATTCCCCATTGATGATGTCACTGGTGGATGGATTTGACCCGCCCACAGCTCTCCTATGAGACCCAGACTGAGTATTTTTATCTTATCATGAACATTAGTGAGGACCTATTATATGAAGATAGGTTGAAAAGTGGTGAAGTCCTCCTTTAAGTGAAATCACTTACCCTACCTTTAACATAGCGTCCCGATCGTTTTAACCACTTTATCCTTTTATATGTTGGGTATTCAAAACATAACAGATATACAAGCTCACGGCACATCACTTCGTGCGGCACTGCGTGCTTGTAAATCTGCTATTTTTTGGAAAATATTTGAAAAAAACATAGAAATGTAAAAAATATATAATAATAATTTAAGAGTACCTTTTGGGGTTGAGGGGTCGCCCGTCGCTGGACACGCTGCGGGGCATGGCGGCAGACGCCCGCTCGCCGCTGAAGTCGGTCGCGGGCGGGGCCTTGATCAGCGTGCCCCCCATGCCGCCCGGGGCCCGCCCCTGGGGGCTGGAGGTGGTCCGCGGCCACTTGGCGTTGTTGTTGCTGCTGGCGGAGGAGCGGAAGGGGAACTTGAGCTCGTAGGGCATGCCCTCCTTGTGGTTCTTGTAGTCCACCAGGGGCATGTGGTAGATCTCTGAGCAGCCTCTGTGAGATGTGAGAGATTAGGAAAATCTTTTGTACCGGCTGCCCTTAACCCTTTCCAAGCCACGGGGAGCCCCTTAATGTTAAAACCGTAGTATATCGCACATCCCAGCAAGGAGTCTCAGCCGCGCCGTACTTTCCCGGACTTTGTCATTAAAACCGGAATAAATGATTTTGATCCGAAAATCGGCGATCGTCTAACCTTCCCTAGTCACCGCTCGTCCATCGGTGGCTCGTGGCTGCTCTGACATGAAACAGAAGTGACTCTCATGGCGTTTCCTTCTTCAGCCTTCCTTCCTCCCACCCACTTGTTGTTTGGACGTTAGCACTAGCAGAGCTGGAGTGCTAGGTGCTAGGTTATCCAAAGTGGACACATCGACTGTTCAGTCACTCCTGGACTATATGCATGGATCGTTATGCGCGCGGATCGCGCACGCGAAACGCACGGGAGATCGATGCTCGGCCAAAACCACCACTCTATCCCAACGGAGATCGAGAAAATCACGGTGAGGTCATGACCTGGGGGAAAAAAAAGAAAGAAAAAACAACGGCCAAGAAGGAGGGGCGGCGGGCTCATGTTTATAAACATAATATTATGTCTCAGATCACAATACAATAATAGAAATTTCACGGCTAATCTACCAACCACCATTCTATTTTGGCTGGCAAACTGTTAAGCTGTACAACGAGACACATAACGGATGCTTGAAAAGGTCTCCCTTCCTAACTTAGACTGACGAAACCATTGCTGAGAATCTTATTTAGATACAGGTTTCCCACACATCTTTACCAATTAATTTCCAAAACGTTTCCAGAATTTTCTCAACCTTTTCAGACAGTGACCCCTGAAATAATTATATATATTATATATGAACTGGGGACCCCGGCACGATGACGAGCACTAAGAGTTGAGGAATTTTGTATAAGACGGTTTTATTGTGAAAATAGCCGATCTACATGCTCACAACGCCTCGCAACGCGAGGCGTTGTGAGCATGCAGATCTGCTATTTTCACAATTTCTGCCTCTAATATTTGACAATTTGGCCAATGTTTAATTTGTCATTTCAGAGGTATTAACAAAATCAATAACCAAAGACAACGCATAGCCATTTTTTCCAGGACCTTCCTGGACCCTTGATCAATTCCATAACTTTTCCAGTACTGGAAAAAGGTTTTTCTAATTTAAAAATATTTCCAGGAATGTCATGACCGTGGGAACCCTGTAGATAACATGTTGTTCATCAGACAGATGATGGGATCACGACGTCCACTACCGTTACCTTCTCGGGGTGGAGTCCTCGTGCGGCGGGATGATGACCACCTTGACGGTGACGGAGGTGCGGAGCAGGTCGATCATCTGCTCGTGGGACAGCGAGGCCACCGACACCTTGCAGATCTCCACCAGCCTGCTGCCCTGCCGCAGGCCTGCCTGCCAGGCGTAGCCGTAGGGCTCCACCTCCGCCACGATGCCCTCGAAGTTGACGTGGAAGCCCAGCTGGCCCAGAGCGTTGCGCCGCAGCGTCATCTCCGTCGTCTGGCTGCCTTTGGTCAGCAGCTAGACACACACAGAGACAACCAGAAACGGAGCAATGGATTGATTAAAAAAAAAACATTTAGGCCTAGAATTATTATTTATTATTGCTTTGATTGTTGAAAAATAGCAGACATACAAGCTCATGAGTGCCGCGCTGCGAGCTTGTAGATCTACTGTTTTTGAAAAAAAAAATCATGATTTTGAATATATCCTTTTTAAAAGCGAACATTTGTAACACAAATATTTGCTTCTGGGGGTGGGGGGGTCCCTGGAACAACATATTTTGAGATGGGAGTCCGCAGGCCAAATACATGTCATTTTGGGGGTCCTTGACATGAAAAACCATTGATTTAGAAGAAGGATTTAGAAGATATAGAATCGGGTCAAAAATATTCAAAGACTTGTTCACGATTTTTCAATAGTTATTTTTTTTATAGTTAAAGCATAAAATAATGGTTAAAGTGGTTCAAACCTAACACGACACAGATTTGCGTTAAGTCAGTGGTTCTCAAACTTTGAGGCGGAACCACAACTTTCCAGAACCTGAACCAATTTTTGGGGTTCTGGTTTAGTTTCCATAGCTCACGGCCCCGGTTTCAGACAAGGTTCTGGGAACCTTTTTTTTAGGTCCTGCTCTTGATGTAGTACTAAACTTGAGTTCTGGGAATCTATTGACAGGTGCTTGTGATTGACGTGGGGTGACTAATCTTGAAAATAGATATTTAAATATTCTTAAAGCAAACATTTTTAACTCAACAATTTTGAACTATTTGTTCAATAGCTCTGTAACAAGGCAAGCAAACAAGTCTATATCTTTGTTCTGAGTGTCAGACAAAGTGATTAAGGCATTTTTAATGAAACAAGTGCTAAGTCTGCTCCTAAATATGCAAATTAGTGATGACCATTACAGAGAACGGTACCCAGTAAACACTAGCCGTCATTTAGCCCAATGGTTATGGTTAGCCCTCATTTGAACCGTCTATCGTCAGTCTGTCTATAGACCGATTGTAGCTGATTACATTTAATCCATTATTCCATACTTGTTGATTAAAAAAACAGCTTTAATATCCACACCTGGTTTTCAAATATTGGACTAAAGTAATTTTAAGAGCCAATTTCACTATATAGTCTAGTTTAGTTGTAGCCGTCATCTGAACGCTTCCATTTAACGATAGATCACCGTTCGTGTGTTAGACCATCTTTTTTTTTAAATACATTTTTATCAAGTTGTTCATTATCAGATGCTAACAGTATCTCATCCCGGTTCTACCTTAATAGTTGTAGTTTAATTGCATCCACTGAGCATTGCACATCTTTTAGGCATCTAAAAGACGTGCTGGCAATACCTTTGAAAAATTCTAAAAGTGTAATAAATAATGGCATAATATGCCGTGGTACTGCATGCTCATGACAGCATACTATTACTTCTCTGAGTTACATAATTAATTCGGACACCAACAGACAAACACACAAGACTGCAGCCACATCCCAACCCCCAGCATACGATAATGATTAAATAAAATCGTTTTATAGCTATCCATCAATATAAAGTTAGTTTGTGTTGTCAAACAAAATGCACCGACGTTAAACGAACAGCGGGAGGCGATATGTCAACTACTAATAGCTGCTGGACACACGTAAGTTACAACGTGTTGCCGTGGACCAGCGGTAGCGCGCAGGTCTCATTGTCAGAAGGTCCTGAGTTCGAACCCCGTCGACTCCCTGTGTCAAATAATAACAGTGCAAGAATCCATTACAAATACGATCAGCTGCGGTGGTTCAGGTAGCATACGGCTCTCAGAACAAAGGAATAGTGATTTTAAACCCTGCTGGCTGCTATCATTTTCACTACATTTTCACTACTTTCGGCGGCCGCTAGGGGCCGCTAAAGGCGTTTAAATGACGGTGATGTATAGCCGTTGAAAAAACTTTAAAATTTAAACTCGTCACAGACCGGATCTAGCTAGACGCCCGGTTACGGCGAAGACGTCATTTGAACGTGTTTTAACCCCCAAATTGCTTAGTGGGTATAGTACTCAAAGGGGACCACACACAGCACACACCTCTTATTACTTGTGCCAACAGTTTGCAAGTAGAGTCATGAGTGCTGTCTGTATGTGACAACAATTAGCCAATGAGGGAGCAGCGTTGGCACCAATTAGCCAATGAGGGAGCAGCGTTGGCACCAATTAGCCAATGAGGGAGCAGGGCCTTTGAACTCAACCTGCGTGTATGTAGCATCAATTAGCCAATGAGGGAGCAGTGTTGGCAACAGTTAGCCAATGAGGGAGCAGGGCTTTGAACTCAACCTGCGTGTATGTGGCACCAATTAGCCAATGAGGGAGCAGCGTTGGCAACAATTGGCACATGCAGACAGCCCTCATCAACCTACTTGTGTGCTCTGCTGGCGCACAAGTAGACCATATTTGGCTGTGAGTGCACAATATGTAAGTTGGCACCTCGACAGAGTGCAGTCTAGTTTTTTGAGCGGTGCCACCACTCCTACATCTGGCTTTGTCCGTTTGTACAAACTTCAGCTTAATGAAATGAAATCATAAAAAAATAAAAATGTAATAGCCCACTTCACACTGGGCTGCACTGGCTGCACTAAGCAGGCGGCCGTGCACAACCTGGCTGCATTTATCAGCCTATACAGACACATATTGGTGTGACCACATTGGGTTTTTTCTCCATTGTGCAGATGGAGGTTTTCATTGTTTACACTGAAAAGGTTCTCCAGTGTGGATACGCTGGTGTGTCTTCAGGTTAGTTGACTGACTGAAACTCTTGCCACACTGTTTACAATAGAAAGGTTTTTCCCCTGTGTGGATACACTGGTGTGTCTTAAGGTAAGTTAACTGACTGAAACCCTTGTCACACTGTTTACAGATGAAAGGTTTTTCTCCTGTGTGGATACGCAGGTGTCTCTTCAGCTTACCTAACTCACTAAAACCTTTGTCACACTCTTTACAGATGAAAGGTTTATTTCCAGTGTGGATACGCTGGTGTATCTTCAGATTACCCAAGTTGTTGAAATTCTTGTTACATAGTTTACAGTGGAAAGGTTTTTCTCCTGTGTGGATACGCTGGTGTGTCTTAAGGTGACCTAACTGACTGAAGCTCTTGTCACACTGTTTACAGATGAAAGGTTTTTCTCCAGTGTGGATACGCTGGTGTCTCCACACAGCTCACATAACTTACTGAAACTCTTGTCACACTGTTTACAGATATGAGTTTTCTTATAAGTCAGCTGATGTGTCTTGTCGTCTTCTTCTTCTGGTTGAGTTACAGTCTTGGTAAACATTTGATGACTGTAATATTTCGGTTCGTCTGTGTCTCCTTGTTCCTGGCTGGTTACAATACTGGTGATCTGCTGGAAGGATTCTGAGGGGATCTGTCCATTTATGGGCATTTGGCAGTAAAGGTCGTCAGAACAGCAAACCTTAGTCTGAGAAGATTGAGAGCACACTCCTTCCTGGAGTTGCGGTTCATCATCAAATCTGCATCTATACATGGACGGTGATAGGGACAGAGTTTTAGGTTCTGTTGGGTAATGGACAAATTATGTCTCCTCTTTCTGACTCCCTATGTTTTCTATCTCCTTCTCTCACAGCACTGAGTAAGAATACTGCATCCTCACCATCTGGTCTCTGTGGAATGAAGTTAATTAAAAAAGATATCTTCAACTCTTATAGCCTACATGCTGAGCAGAGCACTGGTCTGACCTCTCAACACAAACGGTTGCTGTGCATGCTTGACAACACCGATGTGCTCAGGCTGCCGTCCCTCCATATTTGGGCAAGAGTGATATCATCAATATGACATCACCACCATGATTGAAGAGCTCCACGTAGATGCCACGCCGTAATTAGATCTTGATGATCACATGACTATAGAGATTTGCATGATTTTTGGATAAAATCTCAAGGAATAATAGGAAAAAAATTGTTTTACATAAGTCGGCCTCCTGGTGGCGCTATAAAAGGCAGATATGAAAAATGCAGGGCAAAGGTTTTTCCTAGGGAGTGCACATACAAAGCTGTACACTGATCAGTGGAGTTATACCGTAGGTGAAAACACAAATCGGCCTGTTATAGCGCCAACATGAGGCTGATTTGAAGTTTTTAAGTGGCATTTATTTCTCGGCCTATTGGGAATGTGCATGCACAATTTCACCAAAATCGCACACTGCGTTCATGATTTCAGGCATTTTATTCAAAACGGACCAATCCTGCAAACTTTAGAAGACAGTTTTAGCCAATCAGGATGGAATATGGAAAATCGGACAGATCCATGTCGATCACAAGAGTGTAGAGATACTGTCTACTGATTTGCATGATTTTTGGACAAAATCTGTACGAGTACTGGCCAAAAGTTAGTTTAGCAAAAATCTGCCTGCTGGTGGCGCTTAAACAGGCCCATGCATAAAAATGCACTTTTCCCTGTACCCCCCTTCCGTCTCTGATCTCCATGAGTGGTTAACTAAGCGTTGCCGCTGTTATGCGCCGAGCCTGTATAGATGTCTCGCGTCCGCTGTCAACTTAACGTGACAACCCCCACTGTCAAGTCCCGCTCCGGGAACTCACGATCTCAGCGACATTAAAGGGCGTCGCCTTTACTAGCCTCAAATTATAACCGTCAAAAGAAGGAAACCACAGTTGTTTCGGAGATGCCTGTGTGATTATAAGCCACGGCTAAGCACGAAACACAGTGATTTGGTGAGACATGATATCATTACTCTGGTTTCAAAGTGATGCAGGTCATGGTGACAGGGGCGCCGCGTCACAAGGGGGGGAAAAGTGGGACTGAGTTACTAGGGCCCAAGGTGGAGTGGCCTTAAATATTTTATACTTTTTTTTTAGCTATTGAAAAATAGCAGATATACAAGCTCACAGCGCTGCACCGAGTGCCCCGCTGCGAGCTTGTAGATCTGCTCTTTCTGAAAAGTCGTGAAAATGTGTGCAAATCTTTGAACATACAGTATGTATTTTTTTAAGCGAACATTTGTAACTCAAATTTTGCTTCTGGGGGGTCCCTGGAACGAAATATTTTGAGATTGGGGGTCTGTGGCCAAATAAATATAATTTTGGGGGTCCTTCACATGAAAAATGTTTGAGCACCACTGACATAGAAACATAGGTTTTTTTTTTTTTAAACTAGAAGGATTTGAAATATTCAAAGACTGCTATTTTTCAATAGTTAAAGCACAAAATAATGCGTAACAATGCGTTCCAATGCTAAATGGGTTAAACCCCCCTCCCCTATGAAGAACATTAATGGGGCCCGCAGTGAATCCTTGTACCCAGGGCCCAGGATTAGGCGTGACACCCCTGCATGGTGATGTTAGAGCATAGGTATATCATTCTTCTGACAGAACACCTCATCTTGTTGACCGTAAACAGGGTTAAATGGCGAGCATAATATCGTCTCTGTCGGGCTGGAAACCTCGTATGTCCAAAAACACTACTTACTTTTCAAGAATCAAATTCAAAACCATCAAAAGTAGCAGATCCACAAGCGCATTTCGATCTTCTGGCAGATCTGCAACCTTTGCTGTTCTTGTGTGTAGTGTGTTCAAGTATGGCGTTAATTTACTGGAAACAAAAAGTATATGGAGATAAGAGGTTTCTGCCCGACAACAGCGGTATCCTGCTACCAGTGGTGGCACGTGTGTGTGTTTTTGTACTATCAGTGTGTGTGTGTGTGTGTGTGTGTGTGTGTGTGTGTGTGTGTGCGTGCCCTGGCTTTATTGTGGTCACACTGGGCAGGCATGCGTCACAGATGTAGCCTGATATGGCTGCTGCTGTGGTTAATTCCAGGGCTACTGTGCTAACTGCTGTTTACCCCTGCCTCCGTCTCCTTCAGACAGGTGGTGGTGGTGGAGGTGGTGGAGGTGGAGCAGGGACGGGGCTTAACTCTCTTAGTCATTTCATCAGAAAGTGTAGCTGAACACCCACCATTAAAGGATTTGGGATATACGCTCTCTGTCGGGGTTGAAACCTCATTATGTCCAAAACGTCGTACTTTTTCAGGATTCAAATTCAAAAACAGCAAAAGTAGCCTGGTATCGCTTCGCTTCCAATTTGGGCTTTTGATCCGGTCAGGAGCGGATAGCGTCCTACGTCATTGTGCAGTCAAAACGGACTATACTTTGGCCGGAAATAACAAACCAGAATCAGTGTTAACCCAAAACAATTCCCCGCACTTAATGACATAATTTTAGTACCTACCTATCCAAAAAAAACCTTGATGCGGCTTAGTTTTGCTTATTTTTTGAAAAGTTTGTTTGGTATGTCCATCTTTTAGTCCAACTCACAGCGACTGGCAAGACTACACTCCTCTAGCATTTAAATAGGGATTGGGGAAACAAACAAGGAACCAAAACCGGTCTAGACCGGATCAAACAACCTGTTTTGAGCACCGGGCTTTCCCCCCCGAGAAAGCCTGGTGACGCGAGGTTACAGCAAAAGTAGATCGACAAGCTCGAAATACGCCGCTTCAAGACGTGTATTTTTAAATATCAAATGTTTGAAAGATTTGTAACGATTATATATATTTATTTTTTACATAAATCTTCTCTTCTGAGGGTACCTGGAACAAAACATATTCAGATGGGGGTCTGCGGCCAAAACTGCGAAAATGTGTAACTAGCTGTTCTACGGGTATACAGTATAGGCAAATCTACAGAGTGGCAATCAGAACTGCAACACCGACACTACGCTCCATGGATTTGTCTCTATAGCAGTGGTTCTCAACCTGGGGGTCGGGACATCCAAGGGGGCCCCCAAATTATTTTGGGGGGTCCCCAGATGATTAATTTAAAGTGAGACAAACCAACATAAAATGTAAGTGTATAGAGGGTATCTACACATTTCTAAAGTGACAATTTAAGGAGTTTTTAATACCTCTAAAATGACAAATTAAACATTGGCCAAATTGTCAAATATTAGAGGCAGAAATTGTGAAAATAGCAGATCTACTGTACATGCCGAGGCATTGTGAGCATGTAGATCGCCCATTTTCACAATAAACCATGTTATAAAAATGTAATGCTTCAACTCTTAGTGCTCGTCAGGCAGGGGTGGTACCCAGTTAAAATATGATTATTGTGTGGGTCGCGGCCTGAAACGTTGAGAACCAATTGTCTGTAGTGTACGTCAGAAACCTCGCACACACACACTGACCTCCAGTCTCTTGACCACCTCGCCAAAGTCCTCCGTGTTGTTGTTGATGGAGCGCAGCGACACGCTCTCGCCGCGCTCGTAGTAGATCTTCATGGAGGCGGGGCTTCCCGACGACCAGCCTATCACGTCGCGCGTGGCGGTGTTGAACACCACGGCCTTGGCCTCCTGGTCCAGCAGCACCATGAAGTCGTTGCTGATGGCCAGGAGACACTCCCGCTCCGCCCCCGCCACCTGGTCCTCCGCATGTACCTGTGTGTAAACAGTCGTTACTGATGGTCACCTGGTCCTCCGCATGCTCCTGTGGCTAAATAGGAGGTCGTTACTGCCACCTGGTCCTCTGCATGCTCCTGTGTGTAAACAGGAAGTTGTTACTGAAGGCTAGGAGACACTCCCGCTCCGCCCCCACCACCTGGTCCTCTGCATGCACCTGACGCCACAGTGGTGCAAGCAGTACTCTAAGTATGTTATTTTAAAACATATAAAAGATTACAATAAACATTGGTGAAAAGAAAAGGACAGTCCTTTCCACCACTGACCTGCCAGGTGACCGCTCCCAGGCTGCGTAGCTCCGCCCCACTGTAGGGCCGCACCCTCTCCCGCCGCTTGTGGGCCAATGAGATGAAGGGAAACTTGCCTAAGGAGGATGGGACCATGTGAAAATGTCATGTAAAAATTACTGGGGCAGAACATAATAATAATTTACCATATTATTGCGATAATCAAAATATGCTTAATATGCTTATCACAAGCTTAAAGGGATATTTCACTTTCAAAACAGTTTTGGTAATGTTATCGCCTAATCAGGCTTTTGTGAGACAGATTTTTTTTTTTTTTTTTTTTTTAAGGCCATCTCACATATTAGGAGGACAGTCACCAGCACCAAGGACAGGTGTTTTCGATTAATCTAACGTGGTTAAAATGGACTTTGGAGTTACTATTGGCTTGTATAGTCAGGGGGCGTGTCTGATAAAATGAATATCAAATATCTAAATCAGTGTCTCTCAAGTGTGGGTACGGGGTACACATACCCACATTTGAGAGACAGTTCGCGGGGGTACCGCAGGGGGTACGTGAGAAGAAACAGGTAAATGGAAATATGTATTTAGTGTTGTGGTCAATGATAAAACATTGCCAGACTTTTTGCTCATTTGTACATTGTTGATAATAGTTGATGTAAAACCAAATTACATCAACATGATTAGTAAAACTGTTACTGAATAGAAAGCAATGTTTATTTGCCATTATGCTGTTTTGTTTTGAACATCAAAACAGATTTCGAAACTGTACCACAGCGTTTCCCCAAAAAGTGGGTCGCAGACACATTTTTATGGGTCACAAGTGAAATTTCCTACATCTTGTTTTGAAATAATATTTCAAAAGACTTTCAAAAGTCCCCCTCACTTGCCCAAAAAAAGGAAACATTTTCATGAATTAAAAACGAATTCAAAGTTTAATATATTTCAAGTTTCAATAATTTCATAGATAAATAAATAAATAAATAAGCTTGTAAATCTGCTAATTTCACTAGTTTGGGTGACCAAATTCGTTTTTTGGGTCTCGAGCTAAAACGTTTGGGAACCACTGCTATATCAACTCATTTTCGCTTGGGACCCACTGAAACCCCCTCAAGGAAACCTTCCACTTTGAGATCCACTGTGATAAACGCTAACAAACAACAACTGTCCCATGTCTAATGCAGGGGTTCCCAAACATTTTTGTCGCAGGGCACCCCATAAATATGTTTTTAATCTGAGGCCCCCCGACATTATACATTTTCACTCCCAGCACCTTATAGCCTATTTATAGCATATCGTCGTTGTCGGGTGGAAACCTTGTATGTCCAAAACTGTTCGTTTTCGTTTATCATCTAAAAAATGTTCTAAACTAGTGAAAACAGCAGATCTACAAGTTGCGAGGCGTTGTGTGCTTGTAGATCGACTGTTTTCACTAGTTTTGTGCAACGGTCTTGTATGATGAAGCAGGGCTTTACTTTACCAAAAGACGTACACATTTGAAACTTGGAGATACGAGGTTTCTGCCCAACAGTGACGATATTTTAGTGATTATGTTGCAAGGAAAAGATAATAGCCATTTTGGTTAAAACTGACTGAAAATAACTTTGTACTTCAGGTTTGAAATGATACTAAATATTTTTTCCCAAATAAAGTGTCAAAATAAATTCCAAACATTACCAAATGATCTCGTGGCACCCCTGGACTGCCGTCACGGCACCCCAGGGTGCCCCCGTCACCCACTTTGAAAACCCCTTGGTCTAATGGTCTAAACTTGCCGGTGGGCTCCACGGGCGTGGTGGTGACGTGGCGCTCCGCCAGGTCCCTCAGGTACTCCTGGCGCGTGCGTGTGGCCATGGCGCCAAACTTGTCCGACTTGTGGGCGGCGTTCTCGGCGTTGATGACCTTGGCCAGCAGGAAGTCCCTGAAGACGGTGGACTTGGGGAAGGTCACGCCCTTGGGGATGGGAGGGCCGAAGGAGGGCACGTCCTGGGACCGCGTGACAGCCACACTGTAGAGAGAGAGAGAGAGAGACAGACAGAGAGACAGACAGACAGATAGAGATGGAGAAAGAGACAGACGCAGAGAGGAGGGTCACATTATGATCATTGATATGTAGATGATCATCATATTAAAATATATATATATATAAATGCATATTAGACACTTTCAACCGGTAGCCCTATTTCGAGGACGTACAGTATCATTATATTCGCAAATGTATTTACATTTAACTGATCTACAAGCTCACGACAACGTAACTGTACTACAACAGCTTGTAGGTCAGCTATTATTCTCTTATCATCCTATATAAATGAAGCAAAACTAACATTGGTCTTAGTCTATTTACTTTTCCTGGGGTCCAAACATTCACACTTTACAATCAAATTAAATCAAATCACAAGAGATCTGGTAGGAGGGGTTGTGTTTGACTTGTGTGTACATAAAAACATTCCCCCCTCCCACTCCCCTCTATGACAGGCATCAAACAGGTCGTTGTCTTTGATGGTAACGAGGTAAGCACAACCCCCTTTGAAGTTCAAAGGGAGCAATTAAGAGCTTTGTCTGAGCTCTCCCTCCCTCCACTGTTTCTGTTGATTTTCAAAAGTTAGACCCACCCCCTCCTTCGAGGCTCCGACTCTCATTGAGTTGGTTCTGCCTAAACCAGAGAAACTTGAGTGTCATATAATAACACCAGACCAAGAGAACCAGTCCGCTCAGAGAGTGGGCTGGAGCCAGGCAACCCCAAAATTACATGTATTTGGCCGCGGACCCCCATCTCAAAATGTTGTTCCATGGACCACCCAGAAGCAGAGGTTTGAGTTACAAAAGTGTGCTTTGAAAATTATATTTTCAAAGATTTGCAAAAAATTCATGATATTAAAAAAAGAAAAAAAAGCAGATCTACATGCTTGCAGCGCGCTTGTATATCTGCTATTTCTTTAATAGCTAAAGTATAAAAAATGTTTTTGTCTTTTCTAATTTTTTACTTCTTGTCTAGCTAAGTCCCGATTTCTATCCCTCCTTTAATAAGGACTCAGCCAGATGTGCCTCAGTGTGGCCAGTATAGAACTTTATTTTTGTCTTTTGTTTGTTTTTGAAATGTACCCCTATATACAAACTACAAAGAACTCTGATATTCTAGGAAATTGTATCTAATTCTATGAATGTGTATAATTAATTTTGAGCTATATGAGTCTGCATTTCGACTGCACTTGTGGTATAAGTTGGTCTGAAGTTAAGAACGCCCACACAGACATGGGAAGTTGTCTTTCCTGCGGACACTATAAAATAACACTTCCGGTGACTTCTGTATACAACGCTGATGAAGGCTTGACGCCGAAACGTTCGCTGATTGTTTGTTTGCTCAAACAATCATCTAGACAGATGCTACTGTAGGTTGATTGTTTACAGTAACCTGGTAGCCTAGTTACTTGAGGCACTACACTGCTCTCTCTCATTCTAAGTGTGTGATCATGTACATTGTTTATTATAAGTCGCTCCGGTTAACCCTGTAAGACCCAAACATAGAAATACTTGAGAAATACTTGAGTGTCTGCTAAATACAATTGTTATTGTAATTGTAAACTGTACACCAGGGGATAGGGCACCCTGGGGTGCCGTGATGCCAGTCCAGGGGTGCCACGAGATAATTTGATAATATTTGGAATTCATCAATATCACTACATCAATACCACTTCACTATGCTTAGTAAAACAGACCTGATTTGCACTGTACTTGAGTCAAAACAGTTTGAAAACCCCTGCTGTACACAGCAAATAATTTGACGATTACCGGTAAATCAGCTAGTTGACTATCGGTTGGCTTAAACCGTCTTACAGTTGAAAGACAGTCCTACTACATAGGGTACATACAGTATATATAACAACAGAAATGTATACGTAGTAAGACATTCTGTAAGAGACACCGTTATGTGTGCTCTTGTTGTCAGCACGCTCAGGCAGTGACGGGGAAAAACAGCTTCATCAGAGCACGATGAGCCTGAGGGAATAATGAAACGTATGGGTTTGTAACAGAAGAGTTTGTCCCCTCAGGTATTGTTCTGTGACCCGTTTCACTTGTGAGCATAAAGGAGGGCGTTAACTCTCAAATACCGGGAACGCGCCCGAGTCGCATTAGATTTGAACCACTTTAACCATTATTTTTATGCTTTAACTATTGAAAAATAGCAGATATACAAGCTTACAGCGCGCTGCGAGCTTGTAGATCTGCTATTTTTTTTTTTATCGTGAAAATGAGTGCAAGTCTTTGAATATCTTTGACCCGATCTTTGACCCGACTTCTAAATCCTTCCTCTAAATCATGCTGTTCTCAAACCTTTTCATGTCAAGGACCCCCAAAATTACAGGTATTTGGCCACGGACCCCCATCTCAAAACATGTTGTCCCAGGGACCACCCAGAAGTAAATATTTGAGTTACAAATGTTCGCTTTTAAGTAGATATATTCAAAGACTTGCAAAAAAAAATCATGATTTTTCAAAAATAGCAGATCTACAAGCTCGCAGCGCGGCACTCGGTGCCGTGCTGTGAGCTTGTATATCTGCTATTTTTCAATAGTGAAAGCATTCAATAATTCTATGGCCTAAATGGGTTAAGACTTCCTATGGGCTGGGCTCTCCTCCGGTTACCCTCCGCCTCGGTGGTTCCCGACTTGTGTGCACGATTCTGGAGGGGTCCCCAGATGACAGGAAAGTGGCAATTTAAGGGCTTTTTGAATTACATTTTCAAAGTAATCAACAAACTATACGAAAAAAAGAAGGTGGTCAAACATTGACCTAATATCAAATAACATAAGACATTTTTAAAATAGTCGATCTACAAGCTCACAACGCCTCGCAAACCCAATGCAACTGAGAATAATTAAGTTTTGGTAGTCATATACAGCCAACAAGTTGAGGAAATCGTAGATTGGTGCTGATGTCGGCCATACCAAGCACTGCTGGTATGGTCAGAGAATATTTCCGTATTTTAAAACAAAATGCCAGATGCCAGAGGGCATTTGCTTTAATATCTGAGATGATTAAGATTTTCTGGAAGATGCTATTGCTAGGCTGACCACTTCAAATACTGAAGTATAATCTTAAAATAACAATCAAAAATAGGCTACGGTTTCTACTGTGGCATGTGGTGCATGGCATGCTTTCAAAATAAGTCATGCTGACTTCTATGAAATCAGTGGTACGTGTAGTGACTCAGATCTTTAATCCAGGTAATCACCAACATTCTATTCTATTCGTCCGGCAGGCTTGAACGTCAACATTCATTCTCTGGAGACGGCGCGATTCTCAATCTACACAGTGCTAAAGCTGATGTGGGAACACCTCCACACTGACAGCCACGTGAGCGTCTAGAAGACGCGGGGGCTCGGGCCCCACCATGCTGGGCTGGGTTGATGTGACCACCATGACAGGCCTCCAATCCAGGCCATTAAATCACTTAGATCGGGAACGCATCCGTTGTCACACTAGATTTTAAACAACTTTAACCGTTAGTTTTATGCTTTAGCTATTGAAAAATAGCAGATACACAAGCTCACAGCGCGGCACCGAGTGCCACGCTGCAAGCTTGTAGATCTGCTATTTATTTTTAAAGTGAACATTTTGTAACTCCTTGACATGACACAGTTTGAGCACCACTGACATAGAAACATAGGTTTTTCAAAAAACCTAAGAAGGATGTAGAAGACACTTGTAGAATCGCATCAAAATATTCAAAGACGTGCACACATTTTCACAATTTTTCAAAAAATAGCAGATATACAAGCTCGCAGCGCGGCGCCGAGCTTGTATATCTGCTATTTTCTAATAGTTAAAGCATAAAATAATGCGTAATAATGTGCACCCGGTCTAAACGGGTTAAACCCATAACGCAGGCTGTGCATGCAGCCGTGACATTGTGACCCATGCCTGGTTCAACCAGGCGTATATGGATACATGTACGTTTGTCCAACCACAGCTGACACGCCAGCTCCCACACTGCTGCAAACCCAATGCCACGCTTTGCTACATCACATGGCAGGGAGGAGAGCCATGCTAGATTAAAAAAGGAAAAGAAAAAAAAAAAGAAAAAAACAGTGGTTCTCATTCATTTTCATGTCAAGTAACCCCAAATAGCTACGGTTATGGCTTGTTATGGCATATTACATCACAATAGTAGTGTTTACCAAGCAAGCTTCATAAGAGATGATTGTTTTGGTTAGATTAATAATTCTATAACTGTCCTCATGTTTTGTCTTTGTGATATGTTGTTTTTGTGTAGACTTGTTTTATTTTTTCTTGTTTTTTTCCCCGAATAGACCATTGAAGACAAATATCCCTTCGGGGACAATTATTATTAATATAGTGTAGTGGCAGGTAACATTTTCAAAATGTAATAAAGAATAGCAGATCCACAAGCTCATAACCTGTGGCATCGCATTCCATTTTGAGCTTTTAGACAGGGTTGTCAACATTGGACTGTCAGAATCCAGGAGATTTATTTTTGGGGGGTGCGCGGAACTCCCCAACCAGGGTCTGGGGGGTCCTCTCCCCAAAACGTATTAATAGATATATTTTCCTGTGTTCTGTTGAATTTTGTGCATGTTTGATACATTTATCAGGCTTACTTTACTAGCATGTGTACAATTTCAGCCTAATATGCCAAATGTAGGTGTACAGATCTAATGACAGAAGCAAAGTAAGACATCTTTAATGATGACGTCTCATCTGTAAGTCATTACTTAAGTGAATATCTATATGATCTTGCATGCATTGCCCCCACCCCTAAAGCGGGTCCTCCCCCAGAACATTTTTAACATAGTAGATTTAATCTCCTGTGTTCTGGTGAATTTTGTGCATGTTTGATACTTTTATCAGGCTTGCTTTACTAGCATGGGTACAATTTCAGCCTTAAAATGCCAAATGTATGTGTACAGATTTGATGACTGAAGCAAAAGGACATCTTTAATAATGATTTCTCATCTTTAAGTCATTACTTAAGTGAATATCTGTATGATCTTTCTTGCATGCATTGCCCCCACCCCTAAAGCGGGAGGTCTGGGGGTCCTCCCCCAGAAAAATTTTAACATAGTAGATGTCATTTCCTGTGTTCTGGTGAATTTTGGGAGTTTGATACAAAATCCAGGAGAAATCCAGGAGATTTGCCAATCCAGGAGACTCCCAGGAGAGGGGTTCAAAATCCAGGAGACTCCTGGGAAATCCAGGAGAGTTGACAAGCCTGCTTTTAGATCAGCTATTTTCAAACATTTTTTTGATGTGGTGTTGGTGTTTAAATCTATGATCCGAGTAGTCATTCTTAATAGGGATGTTCCTAGCGACTAATTTCACTGACGTGTACACGACCGTTTTGTAATCGAATACACGATTAATCTAAAATTAATTGTTATTTTTTTTTTTTATTGTAATTTCACACAGAAAATAGCCAAAACTGAGCACTTCGATCTATTAGGGCAAACCTCGTTTGAAAAAAGTATCAAGAGTATATAAAAGCCTTTTAAAATGTTATATAATATTGAAATCTTGCTCAAATTTATCAATTACGTCATTGCGTGAATCTGGGTCAGTAATCAGTCTCAGCTGGGTCGCTAGACAGCTGATGTCTGTCTGACTGGAGTCGCTATAGTAATGAGCAACAGCTTTGTTCAAAGTTAGCTACATAATGGTATTCCATACTCAGCCAATGTATGATTAAGCATTCTCCTTGGCTTGTTCTCACCTCAAAATATGGATTAATTCATGGACCGGATCACAGATGCAGCGTGCAGGCGAGTGATTCACATCCAGTATGTTTAAGATACACGTCGCTTAATTGCCATTAATTTACTTGCGCAGCGGACAGCCTGCCTGGTGTGTGGCTGCGTGTCAGCGCGACCACTGCAGCACGCAACAGTCAGTCACTCAGACTGTGACACAGACAGGCATGCTCCGCAAATCAACCAAGGGATTGCTTAATTTGCTTGTTAAAAAGTAACATTTTATTAAGACAAGACAGTAATATGGGCGCAGAGTTTAAATGTTTAATAAAGTTAATATCTCAATAATTAAAAATATATTTAATAGAATAATCGAATTGTATTTTCAAAACGAATAGTGGTTTTCAAACCGTGTACACGGATAACCGTGTACACGCGCACATCCCTAATTCTTAACACATTCTCTAAATTCTAATAGTGAAATTAATTAAACTAACCCTTCAGAGAGATGCCCCCCCTCAAGGACCCCTGGG
Source organism: Nannobrachium achirus (assembly GCF_963921795.1). NCBI lineage: Eukaryota > Metazoa > Chordata > Actinopteri > Myctophiformes > Myctophidae > Nannobrachium > Nannobrachium achirus. The sequence goes on from NC_137827.1 coordinate 18,798,831, forward strand.
GGTCCCCGGACCCCACTTTGAGAGCCACCGGCTATGAAACATCCTTATCTTCCTGATCAAAACTCCAGTTATGCAACGTGACCCTATGTGACTTTCGGGTTGTGGTTGAGAGCGGATCAGATTAGCATCTGACTGGCCCCAGGCATTCAAATTCTCCCCGTCTGCCTCAGTCTGACCTGGGCATTGTCCAAAAGCTCTCTGCAACTCAGCAGCGGGCAACAACAATCTATTAATAACTGGATGACTCAACAGATCACAACCTATACTTTGATAAGAAACACTAGAGCACTGGCGATATTCACTGGCATACAAGGCAACACATGCGTGACTGTACGTGCATGCGTGTATGTCCATGTGTGCTTGCATGTGTGACTGTGTATACGCGCACGTGTGTATGTCCGTGTGTGCTTAGCGATACAGCTGAATGCCCGGTGGCCTGGAATTCATTGATTGGTAAAGTCAGCTCAAATTGTCACCGGCTACTAGTGACAATTCACCCATTTCAAGTTCCAGCTAACAAGGAATGCATGCGTGGGCGCACACTCGCATTGTCAGGCATAACTCTAACCCTAACCACTAAACCTAATATTATAATATCTATATAATTGTCTGATCCTAATCTTTACCCAATTAATATCCTTTTTTAACCATAAAACATCCATTTATCTTGTGTAGGAAACAGGAACAGGATGTTGTCCTCACAATATCTATTTTGTATAATGCGCGCACACACACGCACACGCACACAAACACACGCACGCACACGCACACACACACACACACACACACACACACACACACACACACACACACACACACACACACACACACACACACGCACACACTCAAAACCCACCTGCTGACTTCACCACACAGTTCAAATAGTACCCTGAATATCCCAAAGTTCCTCGCAGTGGAAGTGTAAACGGTTCAGCTGGTATCTGGGCTGGAGCGCGTGTTCAGTGGTGTTTGGATCCAGCCGCCACGCAGCAGAGAGACACACGCCGCTCGCTCAATAAAACGCCGTCAATCGACATTCTCCAATCCTCTCTCTTCCAAATTCTCCAGCTCCCCCTCCCCTCCCCGTCCCCTCGCCCGTCTGTGAAACAAGCATCCAGGGAGGAGAGAACATAAGCGGGAGACCCTCCGGAGTGTAGCAGCAGCAGCAGCGCTGGCTGGGAGCTCCTGAATTAACATCCACCAAGATCCACGCGATCTGAACACAATGCAAGAAGAGTCTGAGAGAGTGTTGAGCGTCTACGCCAGGGCGGGGTTGTCGCCAGAGTCCGTCCTCATGGTTCTCATATCCCGTATAAGTTCTCCATTACATCCAGGGGAGAGTAAAAACCAGGAGAACCGGCATTTCTCCATTTTTTTCTCACCGTCCCATTATTTCCTCGAGTCTTTCTTGAGTGATATCACTGTCTCTGAAAAGACGCTTCAGGCAATTACTGTAAGTCAAGTTGAAGTAGGGCCAGACACAAAAGATGGTCTGGGGGAGAAGAGGGTCTCAAAATATATGGAGTCCAACTTTGGTGAGAGTTGTGGCAAATAGAGGTGCAACAGTTAATCCAACTAAGTGATTAAATCGAAGTCGCTTGTCACCCTGAGGCGTCTAACTAGTATATATATATTGATAAGTGATAATTTAATCAAAATAATTGATTGATAATCGATGTCAATAACTGTAGGTGGAAGGAAAAACAGATATTTAAAAATAGACAATCTACAAGCTCACACAACGTGTCAATCCATCTAGAAAAGCCATCAAAGGAATAATCATTACGAAAATAAATGGACAGCTGCAGCCCTGCGCGCTGCCTGTGACCCGACCGTTCCTGTGGAGGAATGCAAGGAGCTGTGACTGCCACTCGCCTGCTCTCCTCTCCACACTCCTACCCCCCCCCCCCCCCCCCCTTACTCGCTCGCTCCATCGCTCGCTGGCTTACATGCAGTGGTGGGAAGTACATTTACTCAAGTAGATGCACTTAAAGGGATATTCCACTTTCAACAGGGAAACACCTTATGGGCTTTTCCCTACATACACACCCATTGTAACTTCAAACTTCCTTTTAACCATGATAGATTCATTAAAAATATCCATTATTTTTCTGGTGACTCAAACTACCCTCCTAATACGTGAGCAGGCTGTGTTTTTTCGATAATGTTTTCGATATTATTTTTAATAATTATTTGAGAAAATGGAAAAAATGAAATACAAAAAACAGGTATTAAAAATAAATGAAAAAAGTTATCGGAAAAACACGGCCTGCTCACGTATTAGGAGGGCAATATGTGTCACCAGGAAAAAAAAAAAAAAAAAAAAAAAAAAATATATATATATATATATTTATTTTAATGAATCTATCATGGTTAAAATGAAGTTTGAAGTTACAATGGGTGTGTGTGGGGAGAGGCCCTGGGCATGGAGGGCCTGGTAACATTTACATCAAATATCTAAATATTGAATCAAGCAAATTAAAAACTGTTCAGGGTGTTCATAAAAGCCTGATTAGACGATAAAATGACCAAAAGTTTTTCTGAAAGTGAAATATCCCTTTAACACTTATGTTGCAATGATTTTTTCTCTTCAATGTCTCGCGTTGCCATGGTTACCATAGACTTCCATGTAATTGTGCAATTGTGTAAAAAGTGCACGCCCATGCCTAGATGATGCACCACGTGTGTAGATGCTGTTCACAGCTTTCAAACAAAAAAATCCGCTTGGAAATCCGTTCAGGCATTCATGATTTATGGGCCATTATGTTTTCTTCAGATGTAAACAAACATGGCTGCCATGTTTGAAAGAATGGGTTGGTATGGGGGTTAAACATGCAATTTCGCGATCGCGATCATGCCTAATACATTTCTGGAGGTCCAAAAAAAAAATTTGAAAAAAAAAATTTTTGATTTTTTTTTTTTTTTTTTTTTTTTCAAAAACGGCCCAAACTCGGGAAACTCGGGGTTGGCACAGCGTTGGTATCAATACAAACTCGGGAAACTCGGGGTTGGCACCAGATGTGTTAAGTACAATTTAGATATATATATATATATCTATATATTTTTTTACTTTACTAGAGCATTTCCAGTTTTTAGTGCTTCCACTCCACTATATTGTACTTTTTACCCCACTACAATTATATGAAAACCTTAGCTTCTGATACTTTAAGTACATTGTTTCCACCAATGCTTTTGTACTTTCACTCAAGTACATTTTGAATACCCGAACTTGTACTTGTAACAGGGTATTGATAATTTTACTCAAGTAAAAAGAATTGGAGTACTTCTTCCACCACTGCTCACGTGGCCGGGGCAAAGCGTTAGCGTAGTGTAGCGTTGATGTGCATGTTGCTAACCTCTTCAGACCACTGTGGCTCTCACTGCCCTGGGGCCACGCAAGAGGCACGGGGGGAGGAGTCCGTACCACGGAGTGTGTGTGTGTGTGTGTGTGAGAAGCATGAAAAGAGTGCGTTTAAAAGAATTAGTGTACACATGGAAGGTATTTGCATGTGTGTGTGTGTGCGCACGCGTGAGAGAGAAAGTCATTGTGCAGGAAGATAAAGGAGAGAGCTAGAGAGAAATAGAGCAAGTATGTGCACATGTGTGTGTGTAAGGCAAAGAGACAAGTGGTACGCATGGCATGCAAGTGTGTGTGTGTGTGTGTGTGTGTGTGTGTGTGTGTGTGTGTGTGTGTGTGCGCTTGCGTGCTTGTGTGGGTGTGTGCATATTACTACATCTTTGAGTGCCAATACATGTCCCCACAAGGTGAATGTGGACACCATTCAAAATAGAAAAGAAACTACAGTATAAAGTAGAATTACAGAAATAGTCATTGTTTCTGGTCTTCACAAGAAAAATAGTTGATAATAAAATAAAATAAAAATGATTTATAGGCTTAAAATTAGGAAAACTAGCCCTTACCCGTTCAAAGATATGAGCTCCAAAATGATGTGCAGTGTGTGGGTTATGGGATGTGCACTGTGCATACAGTATATGAGGGATGGAAAGTAACTTTAACTGGTGCTTGCATGATAATATGTAGGAGCATCAATGTAAGAAATGTCCGTTTCGTTTAATGGCTAACCCCAAACCCCCCCCCCCCCCCCCCCCCCCGCCCGCCCGCCCGCCCGCCCGCCCGCCTGCCCGCCTGCACACACACACACACTCCCCCCCCCCCCCGTGTGTGTGTGTGTGTGTGTGGGTTTGTGTGTGATTGTGCATGGCCTGAACAACAGCGCCCCTCCCTTAACATGTGTGGTCACAAAAGGTACTGTAGGCTAAATAGATATAGATACACCATAAAAATGCTATTATACAGCATACGATTTGTGAAAGTGACAAACGGGCTTCACAGTTATGTCAGGTGTGTTCATATGCTGATGGTGATGCGATTTCAGATCAATTGCTCCAGCCACCGAGGAGAAACGCTGTTTCATACAGACAGACAGACACTCACTCACTCACTCACTCAGACAGACATTCGCAAAATTATAGTATAGATGTCAGTTTAGGATTAGGGCCGATTTATACTCCACTTTTAGAGTGAATTTATTTAGGTTCGGCTCTGTCCAAACCTGCTATGACATCATTCAGGGGTTCAGGGGGGGACGGGTACCGCCATTAATTCGGCTGTTCGGTGCCACTGAGATTTTGTGACTCCCCGAACATAACTGAAATAAATTCGGCTCTAAAAGTGAATCGGCCCTTAGAGAGGTGCATGCCAGGGTCAAGTACCGAACATAGCCCTGTAGATTAGATTTTCCGCATCAGCGTTAAAAAAGACGACACATTTTTGGAAATGGCAATCAGAAAATTGCCCTTGCTAAAATGTTGATGTCCAGAAAAGTACAGTAATACAAAGTGTGTGTGTAGTTGGCAGTGTAAGTGTGAATTGCTATCAGTCAGACAGCCGCTGCAGGGCTGATCTCTACTCGCCCACCATAATCAAACAAATGTACGCAAACACACGTGCACGTACACGCGCACGCACGCACGCACACACAGCAGGAGGACACTCAACAGGCTTTTATCTAGTCTAGTGACCCATGCCTTGCAGTAAATGCAAGGCATCTATATCACTGCTGTCAGGGGCCGAAACCTCTTATCTCCATATAACGTTTTGTGTTTTTATTGTAAATGAACAACACCCTGCCACAGCGTCACACAAAAACGAAGCGACGCGTTTTGAGCTTGTAGATCTGCTAATTTTGCTGTTTTTGAATTTGAATCCTGAAAAGTAACACATTTTGGACATATGAGGTTTCCACCCGACAGTTGACCAGGGTCCCCCAGAGGTCAGTTGTTTCAGTGGGTACATTTTACAGTGGAAACAACGCTCCGGCTTTTTCTGTCATCCATTTGGCGCCTTTTTAACTCGTCTATTAAGTATTCAATCAATGAATCAATCAGTGGGTCAAGGTAAACCATGAACCTAGCATCTATCTAAATAAAATGATGTCTAAATCACCGAATCGAGAATATTTATATTCTGTACTGTATATTCTATATTCCGTATTTTCCCCTGCAACCTAATAATTACTAATGCGTCCAACCTCAACTATCCAGGGAATGTTCAAGTCTAAATTGTATATTCTGTATATCATTTGGCTGCTAATTATTTCCTACGTTCTACATTCTTTTCTTTTCTTTTTTATTTTTTTTTTATTTTTTTATTTTATTTATTGTATTATTCCCTATTCTGTGCATTTTCTTTTTGGCTGCAACATAAGAGATAATCCTACCTCATTAACCCAGGGAACTTGCAAATCTTAAATATATTAGATCCTAGTCTATGGAGCTATAGGGATAGAGATCTCCATATATGTGGACTTATAGATACATTTCTGGACAACTGCTGATCTGACAGACTTTCTATACAGCACGTCACTCTCTCCGGTCCTTAGCAATACACGCGACAAGTCTGAGGTGGATCGGTTGGACGGTTCTTGCTACACACAATAGTTAGGGAAAGTTAGCAGAATCTTTGGACCAATCTGCAAACTAAATGCTTAGCTTTTATGTGTTCATAAAGGTGTCTACTATCACCTCTGAATTTGTTCCAACCCAACTCCCCTGGGAAACTTTGTGGGAGCCAATCAAATTTGGGGTCCTATTGACTAGAGGAAAAGAATACAAAAAATAAACCTGCTTTAAGTAGCATGTGAGGGGTCAAACTAGGGTTTTTACATAATTCTAAATCCATTGCAAGCATTGCAGAAAAAACATTCTTCGGGCTAAAGACAGCCCCCACAAAACTGTGAAAAGTGATGACTCATCACTAAACCATGGCTTTGTTCCCAGATTGGTCAAAGATTGGGCTAATTTTCCCTAACTACAAGGGACAGACAGACTTCCCTTTCCCCATGGCTAGGGCTGTCACGATATGACATTTTACATGACGATTAATTGTCACTCAAAGATATTACACATAACCTAAATATACAAATACATTACTGAGATATTTGACAACTTACTTCTTAAAAAATAACATTGATAGTGGAAATAGCCGATCTACAAGCTCACAACGCGTCGCGATGCGACACGTTGTGAGCTTGTAGATCTGCTATTTCCACTATTTCTGACATTTTTCAACATTCACGATTATGACGATTATGACAAAATAATTGCGATAATGTCAAATAATCACGATTAGACGATTATGTAATAATTGTGACAGCCCTACCCATGGCAGCCCCACTGGGGGACGCGGTCACAACTTTGTGCCCCACTGACCTGTAGCAGGTGGTGTCGGAGCAGGGGTTGTGCACACGCACGATGATGAAGACGTGCTGGAAGTGTGAGCGGATGGTCTTGGGGGTGAAGGGGTGAGCGCCCGGCTCCTGGAACACGATGGTCACGATGTCGTTCCCGATGTGACGCTTCCTCAGCAGCTTGGTGGGTGACAAAACAATTACAATTACTTTCATTAAAGCTATACTGTGTAAGTTGCTCAACTAGTGGTCAGTAGCTCTATAGCAAACCGCGGTCGCGTCCGCGTCTTTCGGACCGGGCCTCACACCCCCACGTCTGCCTCCACCTCGCCGAGATCTATCTTTAGAGGGGTCCCTGGTTCCTGTGCGTTCAGGCATTCCGGAGAAACGGACTCCTTCACCCGAATATTGCTGTTGTTTTGTTGAGGCAAGCTACTTCCTGAGAAGTCAGCAAGATGCGCTGTGATTGGCCGGCAGTGTATAACCCTCGCTGTGATTGGCCGGTAGTGTATGATGACGTAATTTTTCCGCGAAAACCGGACCCCGGTCAGGATCATAGAAAACATATAAAGAGAAGGCTTTAGAAGCTGAAAATAACGGAGTGGGTGTTCTAAAACTTTAGCGATTTAACAGTTAGGACAATTTTAAGATTTGTTTTATAAAAAAAGTTACATGGTATAACTTTAACAAAGTGATTCTCGTTGCTTTCATTTCAAGGACCGCCAGTTTGATATGATATATTCATATGAACCATGGACATCCCGTTTGATAACATTTTTCTAAAATCTATGGGACCTGTTAAAACACTTTAAGTGCTTTTATTTCTTTAATTGTCCAATCGTGGAATGCCAGGATATTCCCCCATTTATTTTGAAGAGCTGTTAACCACCATCGGGTCCATTTTGTGTCACTTCACCAACCCGGATGTTTTCATCATATGGTCTAATTTTAACATGGAGGAGCGAACACAAACCGGAGCCGACCATTTCGAGCCTATATTGCAGTGGGAAAAAAGCGGTTCTCTGCGATCCAAGTGTTTTTTTGGAGATACAGTAAAGCTGTTTTTTTGCAGTACAAGGAATGGGACTCTATGAGGATGTTACGCTCCATGATGACATCATCGCCCAATTCAAACAGATCTATTTTCACCAGCGGGTCCCTATGACTGTGCGGTAATGTTATATACAGTAATATAAAACGTTATATGATTAGGGATGGGTATCGTTCACCTTTGAATCGATACGATACCTTTTTCTATACCTGGGAATCGATACGATACCCTTTTCGATACCATTTTCGATACTTTTTACTTTTACTTTTTACCGCTGCTGTGGTAGAGCAGAGTTGATGATGATGATCACACAGTGTGGCGGAGAGGAGAGTATAGACATTGGATAATCATCATACTCATTGTGGCTATTTTCCACAGTAACGAGTGTCGCCTACTAAAGCAGTCATTAAACTCTCAGTAGCCCAACTGTTACAGATGCGACCGGCCAGGGGTGCGTTCCAGAGTATCGAAACGAGGTATCGTTCGTTTTTACGTGAACCGATACCCGATAGTATCGACGTCATGCAATCGATACCATTAAAAGTATCGCAGACGATACCCATCCCTATATATGATATGAGTCCCGAATTTGTTCGGGATAGGCACTTAGGAGTGTTAACACATCGGGTGCCCACGAGGTGTCTACACGCCAATCTCTTTGATGTCTCTGGAGGCCCACGACGCGTTTGACGCGTTTTACAATAATCTATACTGTACTGTAGTTACTGTACATTGCTACCGCAATGAAGGCTCTACCACGGTGATCAAACGCCAACAATATGGGAAAAACACTACATTTCCCAAAATGCAGCGCGGTACACGTGACCAGGATGTGCAGTCTCCCTGCAGCCAATCACAAGCTTCTGTTCCTATCCTGCACTGCACTCTATCGTCCCCTCGCAGGCTCGCACGACTCGTATGTATAATACTAGTATTTTCCCAGTAACGGAGTCTCGGCGGAGATACACGTAACATGGCGGATTCTTCTCCTAGTCTAGCTTTTTCAATCACCATGTTCAATGCGCGGTCCTTTCTACCTACCGTGACACAAACGCTGTGGCCCAGGTTTGATAAAAAGATGTCCTGACTGAAAGAAAACTTTATCGTAAAAATAAACAGGACATCCGTGGATTACATTTACTCGTATCATGGATACTATTTTCCCAGTGACGCAGCGGAGGTAACGTAACATGGCGGATTCCTCTCCTGGTCTAGCTTTTTCAATCACCATGTTCAAAACGCGACCCTTTCTACCGCCCGTGATACACACGCTGTGGCCCAAGATTGGTAAAAAGCTGTCCTGACTGAAAGAAAAGATCATCGTGAAAATAAACTGGACATACTTGGATTACATTTACTCAACGTATTACGGATACTTTTTCCACGACGCGAAGGTACGTAAATGACGTGTTGCCATGGAGACGATGGGCCCCTGTGAGGGTAAACCCTGAATTAACGTGGGCATCCGATGTGTTAAAGGTAGTTCACCCCAAAAATTACTTATCTATTACACACTCCATGAAGGCTTGAATTTGTTCCTGAGCCAATCATTTAAGGCCCGGCAGAGTCTCCGGTAGGAGACTATAAGAGTCTCCTAGTGAGTCTTCTATCAATTAAATTATTGTTTCAGAAACGACTCCTTTAAGGGCATTTCACACCAAGCACTATAACGACAACAATAACTCTATTGTTCACCATTGTCTTTGTCATAGTGGTGTGAAGTGGATTCTGCCATGTACTCGAGTTGAACGATTAAAAAAGAAAAGAAAACGATATATTGTTATTATAGTGGCTTGGCGTGAACGGCCCTTTAATTTAACTCTGAGAAAGTACATACAGTACGGGCCCATAAACCGTCCATTTGGACACCCGGCAGACCCCGGACCCGTCGTTGAGAAACAGTGCATCGACAATAAAAAAATATGACAGCTAAAGCCACAACATGACAAGTCACACATTCCTTTCCGTGGCACATTCAAAGGCTTGTCATTTGACAAACAATGCGGCATTCAGCGAGACATTCTTCCCCATCGGCCACATCTCATCTCAAGAGATTCCTCTAACTTAATCTTAATCTTTAGTCTTGTGTTGCTGTTGGCACATGGCTGGCAGCCGAAACCAAAACACAATCTTTCATTTCCTGGTATGCCACATGTGTTGCTGTCAGGCAGAAATCTCTTATCTCCATATTTTGTCTTTTTTTTTTTATTACAGTATTATTATTATTATCCATTTATTTTTGAATTTTTTATCATTACTTGATCACACTACAGCGTCACACAAAAGCATCAAAAGTAGCAGATCCACAAGCGTTTCGAGCTTGTAGATCTGCCACTTTTGAATCCTGAAAAGTGACCTGGTTTGGACATATGAGGTTTCCCCCCCGACAGAGACGTTATATATAGCGCTAAAATTAAAAATACCACAGATGCTTTCCCAGCATTAATGGGTTAAATTACAAAATCTTTAGTCTGGTGTTGCTGTTGGCACACGGCTGGCGAGCGAAACCAAACCCAAACACATCAGTCTTTCATTTCCTGGCAGGCCACAAATATCGTCGTTGTCGGGTGGAAACCTTGTATGTCCAAAAGACGTTTTGCATTGATCATTTTAAAAATGATTTCAACTCGTGAAAATAGCCGATCTACAAGCACACAACGCCTCGCACCGCGAGGCGTTGTGTGCTTGTAGATCTGCCATTTTCACTCGTTTTGTGCGACGGTCTTGTATGATGATGAAGCAGGGCTTTACTTTACGAAAAAAAACGTACAAATGTAAACTTGGAGATACGAGGTTTCTGCCCGACAGTGACGATATGTTGGTTATTCCACAGAGCTGGTGATAGTCAGGTACCTGCTGTTTGTTGTTGGGTGTGTAGGGTAGCAGGGTGGACACGTGGAACATGATCTCATAGTCCTTGTATGCCGTGTACAGGGAGTGGGTGCCCGTCGAGTCAGCTGCAGGGGAGGGAAGACATAGCGACACAATGTTAGGAGCCGGGGAGCCACTGTGCCAAAATGAGAGAAGACCTGTGATGTCATGACATACTCCAAATTTTAGTTTTTCCTATTAATTTGGTCAATAAGGTACACAGAATGAGAGGCCTGCTCTGCCGGAAACACTGCGAAAAAAAGTTTCCCATTGACTTCACTATACTGGAAAAAAAAACACCAAAAAAAGTAGCATGTGAGGGGTCAAACTAAGGGTTCTTCATGATTCTGAATCCATTGCAAGCATTTGTTTTGCATGAAAAACATTCCTTGGGCTAGATTTCAGCCTCTCAAACCTGTGAAAAGTGATGAGTCATCACTTTTCACCGTTATTTTGGTCCGTTTTCTAGCCCAAGGAATGTTTTTCATGCAAAATTAATGCTTGCAATGGATTCAGAATCATCAAGAACCCCTAGTTTGACCCCTCACATGCTACTTAAAGCATATTTTTTTTGGTGTGTTTGTTTCCTGTATATTGAAGTCGATGGAGTGAATATACAAATGGCCATAACTTTCTTTCGCAGAGTTTCCGGCAGAGCAGGCCTCTCATTCTATGTACCTTAACTCATACCCTGCCAAAAAATATGTTTCTATGATAAAAACGTCTTTAAAACGTCTTTTTCACTATGGACCTCCCTGCCAGACGTCTTCTGAACGTCTTTTTTTTTAAAAATAATAAAAATAAAAAATAAAAAATTTTGAAAAAAAATGTTTTGAAAAAAAAAATTTTGGACCTCCAACAGTGTACTAGGCATGATCGCGATCGCGAAATTGCATGTTTAACCCCCATACCAACCCTATCTTTCAAACATGGCAGCCATGTTTGTTTACATTTGAAGAAAACATAAGGGCTCCTTTCTCCTGAATGCCTGAACGGATTTCCAAGCGGATTTTTTTGTTTGAAAGCTGTGAAAAGCATGCACATGCATAGTGCATGATCTGTGCACGAATGTGTGCACCAGTGTGCACACTATTTTTTTAACCCTTTGTTGGCGAACCGGCAATATAAGAGGTCATCCCACTTTAAATATGGCACCGACTGAGTTAATGACCAAATGAATAGAAAAAAATAAAATAAAAAGTATGTCATCATGACGTCACAAGTAAAACCCTATTCTTTGAGCTTTTGGGCATGTGGCTCTAGGAGCCGCAGTGCTGTAGGGTTGGAGGCGGTAACCGCCGTACCGCCGTACCGCGGTATACCGAGGTCTACCGCGGTGTCAGAGTGCTTACCGCGGTAAAAAGACAAAAAAAAAAGTCTATTTTTTATTGGAAAACAAGCGAGTTTTAAAACGGGGGAGAAGCGAGGACCGCATGCGCTCCATGCCGCTCTGCTCTGGGCCGTGTACCACACGTTGGAAGCCACATACGTCACTCAGTCACAGACCCTGCACACAGTGCACATGCAGGGCAGGAGAGTACGGAGCACAACTCTTATGACGGAGCAGCAAACTTTCTCTGTAATCCACTCGACACAAGGATGTTAATACATATCTTGTGTTGTGGCATATATTTTTTTATTCACACGGATTACTGGCGGAGCGCGGGCCGCGTGGACTAAAACCGAAAATCTAAAACCGAAAATGAAACTATTTTACTTTTTACACCGCGTCGCACGTTGTGCCCGTCCGGCGCGTCGGCGATTTTATAACCTTTTCTGTCAAGTCTTGTAACTAAAACCTGTATATAGCAGCACTCAATCACTGCGATTTGAGAGTTGAGACGTAACGTGAGTTTACAGAATCACTGTACACGATCTGACTACCCGTCCTCCTCTGGTTTGTTCACACAGCTGTTTGTGTCTGAAAAGCCCAAGTAGCTAGCCTACGTTACTATGGTAACCCGACAGTGCAGATCTAAAAGCTCAGAACGCGTCGCGGATGCTATGTGTTGTGAGCTTGTAGATCTGCTCCTTTGAAAGCCATACCCGCTGTGCTGTACGGAGAAGTATAACTCGGGCAGTCAGGCTGTGGAGCTATCTATATACTCTATGCTGTGGAGAGGCGACTTTTGGGAAGATGATTGCAATATTTTGGCTTATCGCCGAACCTTAATTAATAGATACGGGGGTGCGGTAATTACCGCAGTACCGACGGTAAATGGGAAGACGGTAATCGCGGTAACAAAATGTCCATACCGCCCCAGGCCTATGTAGTACCACTGTTATCAGTCTGTCTCTCTCTCTCTCTCTCAAATGTCAAGGAGACAGTAAAAACATCCGCACTCTGGTTTAAAGCCCCCAAAATGTATTTTATAGATATATTATTAGATATAGATATTTGCTGATGAAGACCTGTGTGTGTCGCCATTACAGCTGCTCAAAATGTTACTCATACAAGTACAGTACAGTATAGTAAAGTCGGACCTGAGGAAGACTAGCTTTTGTCGTGGCAAAAGCTAATGGGGATCCTAATAAACAATAAAACAGTATAGACCAGTGAAACAGAACAGTGCCTTCATTTGTGCAGCCTCTTTCACAAACTGCACATCACTGTATAGTAATTTACTACTGATAGCTAAAGACTGGACAGGTGTCCCATGTGTTTATTCATGCCACGGGTTCACGCCCTTAGGCGGTCTTACTGGCTATTAGACTGTCTTATCTTTCTTGGTACAGGATGCACTTTCCTCATAACCCAAACAACCATAAAACAGTGTGTACTGTGTATCAATGTGAGCCTGTATAAAATGACGGTAAAACAGCATTGATTTTCATCACTCAGCCTGTACGCCGAGACCTTTGTCCCACATGGCAGCAAGAGCAGGCTGGAAATCCGTTGTGTCACTCTGAGCCAAACTATTTACCTCTTTCATTATAGTTTCCGTGGCCATGGCTGGACTACAATACCATGAACCGCAAATGATATACTGCATCACGCCACCTTTTAGAAAAACATCCGAATTAACTGATATCATATGTTGGCTTTCATTTGGGTTTGTTTGTGGTCAACCCAGCACACAGCCTAAAATAAACCAGAAGTATTTGCATCTAGGGCTGGGCAACAACGCCTTTAAATTAATATCACGGTTATTTAAAACTGTCGCCTCCATTATGATTAATGAACCATTATAAAAAGCTCTAAACGCGCCGCTACGTAGAATAGTATAATTAAGTATTATAATACATTACAAATATTAAACAAATGAAAAGTATCAACAAGAGATTCTGCCTAAATAATTATGTTGGATTCATTGGTCTACAATTCTCTTTTTTCCGCCCCATTTACACCTGACAGCGAGGATGCGGGACGAGGTTAAAGGAAACATTTGACAGGAATCTTTGCAGGTCGAAGAAGAAGAACTATGAATGAACCAAGCCTAGCAGCAGGAAGTCCCAAGTGAACGTGCCGCAGAGTCAAGTGCTTTATGGGATTAAGGAAATTAGCGTGAAGGGCAAATATGCAGATTCTTAATGCAAATCCTCTCTGCTGTGACTGTGAGCTGTGAGGACATATTATATATTGTCTTTGTTGGGGGAAAACCTCATGCGTCCAAAACAAAGTCAAAAACAGCAAAGGCAGCAGATCTACAGTACAAGCTGGAAGTGAGGATACTGCATCTGCTACTTCTGATGCTTTTGTGTAACGCTGTAGTAAACAAAAAAAGCACACCAGGTTTGAACAGAGATAAGATGTATGTATGTATGTATGTAACGGAGCAGGCCTCATACTTCCTTCCATGCATGAGGAGTCCAAGCTGCTTCTTTTCACCTGACAGGGGGAAGTTTCCCCGGTTGGACGTAGCGTGTGGAAGGAACACGTTATTCCAACCAGTTCCTTTGCCCTCCATCAGGCGCCTCGGCTGGCCAGGAGGAGGCAGTATAGAAATCAGGATTACTGCAAGTTCTTTGTGAGGGTATCTACCCTAGGGGACACGGGGAGAACATGCAAACTCCACACAGAAAGGCCCTTTTGACAACCCCAGGACCTTCTAGTTGTGAGGCGACAGCTCTACCGACTGCGCCCCCGAGATAAGAGGTTTATGCCCGACTATGCACACTATTATGCCCGCAGGACTTGTGCAGTGAAACCTGTGCCAGCCCAATAAGTAAAGCACAGCTGGACGGCATGTTTCACTGTCTTCTCAGTGTCTCATGGCGCAGCATCCACATTGTGGGGAAAGCTTTAGCAGAAATAGCCACTGAATATACATAGTAACGCAGTCAGAAACAAGGTAACCTAGAGGTGGACATATATGCGAGCTGCATAGCTGTGTTTTAACCCGTGCTATGTTTTGGTGTTTTCAGCACCCTCTGGTGGGCGGATTTGGGGACAGAAACAGAAACACAAAGTGGGACAGAGGACCCCCGGGGGTCCTTGATTGGGTTCCAAGGGGTTCCCTGCAAAATGTCATCATATACTGTAGCACAGGGTTCCCCGATTAGTTTTCCCCAAGGGCCGCATTATGTCTAGGGTACAAAGCCGAGGGCCACAACATTGCAGGGGGGCGACGGTGATGTTCCCGCTACTCCTGCAACAGTTCAGATATCGTCGTTGTCGGGTGACAATGTTGTATGTCCAAAACCGTTCGTTTTGCATTTATCATTTTAAAAACGATTTAAACTAGTGAAAACAGCCGATCTACAAGCACACAACGCCTCGCGTTGTGTGCTTGTAGATCTGCTGTTTTCACTACTTTTGTGCGACGGCCTCGTATGATGAAGCAGGGCTTTACTTTGTGAAAGAATGTACACATTTTGAGATACGAGGTTTCCACCCAACAATGACGATATACTGGTGTTGTTGCTGCTCTTATACCACCATTATTACTGGGGTTGGTGGGGGCCAGACAGTATCACCTCGCGGGCCGCCTATTGGGGAACCCTGCTGTAGCATCACACATTGTGAGCCTCGCAGATGCGCTATTTTTGAAAAATATTGAAGAATCGTGCCAACACAAATGTTCTCCTGTGTGTGTAGATGTCGTGTGACTAATTACTCTTGGTGTCCAGCTGGGCGCGGTACTTGGTGAAACCCTTTAGTCGCACTTTGTCCCCCAGCAGCTGGAGGAACTCCTCCAGGGCCGGACCGGCCATCTCGTTGTTGTACATCTCCTCCTCGGTGCTCTGTCCCGCTCTGCAGTACATCACCCCCACCTTCACCTGGAAGCTCAGCTGCACACACACACACACACACACACACACACACACACACACACACACACACACACACACACACACACACACACACACACACACACACACACACACACACACACACACACACACACACACACACACACACACACACAGAGTGACTCATCAGGAAAAAAAAGAAAAAACTAAAACAAATACCGATCATCTTCTTAGCGATTATTCTATGGATTGATTTTTGGATTAGCTCTCACAACGCTTGGCAGAGTGGCACATTGTAAGCTTGTACATGCCGTATTTCCGGTGCGTAGGAGACATGCTGACTTCTATGGAATCCAAAAATAACTTTAATCCAGGCGTTTCATACGCCTTGTTCATCCAGTTTCATATGTATATAACATGTTATATACATGTACTGTAATTAGTGTCATGATGTTACTGTAATGCTTTGTTTTATACTACAATGTTATGTCACACTGTATTGTTATGTTATGTCATACTGTAATGTTTTATACTGTAATGTTGTGTTTTGTCATACTGTAATGTTAAAATGTTATATCATACTGTAATGTTATGTTTTATACTAAAATGTTATAATGTTATATCATACTGTAATGTTATGTTTTATACTAAAATGTTATAATGTTATATCATACTGTAATGTTATGTTTTATACTAAAATGTTATAATGTTATATCATACTGTAATGCTATGTTTTATACTAAAATGTTATAATGTTATGTCATACTGTAATGTTATAATGTTGTCTTTAGGGATGAACGTCCGCCTCCACCATGTCTCATATGCATATCGTCACTGTCGGGCAGAAACCTTGTATCTCCAAGTTTCAATTTTTTTTTCATGAATTAAAGCCCTGCTTCATCATACAGGACTGTCGTACAAGACTAATGAAAACAGCAGATCTACAAGCACACAACGCCTCGCGGGGTGCGAGGCGTTGTGTGCTTGTAGATCGGCTGTTTTCACTAGTTTAAATCGTTTTTAAAATGATAAATACAAAACAAACGGTTTTCCCGACAACGACGATATGTAGCCTATATATGTTGACGTGTTTCATTTTTGCAATTTTTTAAAATCTAAGGCAAGTCTAAATAGTCAAATTAGCTGGTACTACTGCGGTCGCTACTCGACCTTAGGGAGTGTTACTTGTAGTTACTATTGTTTAACGTGATAGATTTATCGTATCGTGGAGAATTTACATTCATCGTGAAAATTATAATGTTTTGTACCCCTTGTTCGTCCAGTTTCATCAGCTGCTCGGTGACCTTGGGCGTGTTGAGGGCCAGTCTGAGACAGGACACATCCAGCTCGGGGAGAAGGTACTCCAGCACCTCCTTGACGGGCAGACCCCGGGTGGTCCCGTGTTTAGCCGTGGAGGGCACACAGTCCTCCAGGATGGAGCCTCGCAGGGTGGTCAGCTGCATCGAAGACAACAGAAAAAGAAAAGAAAAAGAGAAGTGAGCAGTGGCGTCAGTTAGGGCCAGGGCAGGAATTTCATGGAGGCCATGAAGGCCATGGCCGTTGTTGCCCCTCTGTTTGGCCTTGTGCCCCTCAAACCAATGGCATGCCCTGAGGCCACAGTGGCTTCTCTTTCTTGTCAATATGTTGTAGTTTAGTTTAGTTTATTAGCACATCATATAAAACATATAACTTTACATATACATGGGAACAAAATACAGTGTGAGGAAAGGAAGAAGCCATCAGGCTTATTTGGAATCCTTCCCTTATTGGAAGACACCTGTGTCTCTTTCTTGTCATGTAGACTCCGGTGTCTTTTGTTGGCCTTCCTGCCCTGACATGTGGCCTTTGTGCCCTAAAAAATAGGACAACACCAAAGGCCAAATGGCCTTGCCCCTAAAATGACGAAATTCCAGGCCTGGTTAGGGCTGTCACAATTATTACATAATCGTCTAATCGCAATTATTTTACATAATGGCGATTATTTTTCATAATAGTCATAATCGTGAATGTTGAAGATGCTGAATGTTGAAGATGCTCACAACGCGACGCGTTGTGAGCTTGTAGATCGGCTATTTCCACTATCAATGTTATTTTTTAAGTAGAAAGTTGTCAAATATGTCCATAATTTCTTTGTATATTTAGGTTATGTCTCATATCTGCCATGTGCAACTTCAAAGCCTAAGAGCCAAAAAGGAATGTAATTGTCAAAGACAAAAACACAATTAAATCGTTAATCGCAATTATTTGAGTGACAATTAATCGTCATGTAAAATGTCATATCGTAAAAGCCCTAGCGTCAGTTCAGCAAAAGCTAAGGTATGGCAACATGACTGGTGTCTTGCACGCACGCCTTCACTACAGTCATGTTGCCATACCGTAGCAACAGGCATGCTGAATTTATTTTAAGAAGTACATTTTATTTTTTCCCCCCTGTAGCCAAGGTATGGCCGCGGCCATACCTTGCCATACCCAAATGACGCCTCTGAAAAGTGAGAGGAGAAAGAATGTGCCTCAGGAATCCCTGCTGTCCTTTGAACCGTCTTGTAGATGAAGCACACTGATATAAGAGGGTGAAACATGTCTGGACTGGACCAGAAACACAAAAACAAGCTGTGTTGTTTAGTTGAGAGTAATTCCATCTTCTAGTTTTTGGCCTTAAAGTACATCTCGGCTGATTTTAACTTCTACTCTTTATGTTATTTACCACATTATAGAAATACTTGCAAACTAAAACGCTTTTATTCAAATTTGTATTTGAGTAAAAGTACAAAAGTATTAGCATCAAAAATAGGACCACAAGTAAATGGATTTTTCAAAAATAGCAGATCTATAAGTTCTGCTATTTTCAAATAGTAAGTGGTTAAGGCATGTGTTTTTTAATAATCTGAATTGGCGAAGTAGATTTATATAAGAGCAATAGATTTAGAAAGTCCTTCAATGACAGAATAACAGAATCCCTTTTGTGCCCATATATGTATCTGACATCACTGTGATGTCACCTTTTTATGCCCATATATGGAGATCCTTGCTCTGAGCTGTGTGAGTGATGTCACAGTAATGTGTCAGGGGAACCACTGTGTCAAGCGTTACCCGTCCAGCTGGACACGGACAAGCTGTGACAGTTCTGATAGTAAACTGCGACCTACGGTCACAATAATAAAAAAGGGACAATACTAAACTAATTAAACTAAAAGTACCAAAATATTGTACTACAGCACAGTACTTGAGTAAATGTAGCTACTTTAGAACACTGTGGTAGGAGGGTGTGTTGTACACACACACACACACACACACACACACACACACACACACACACACACACACACACACACACACACACACACACACACACACACACACACACACACACACACACACAGAGCGCATTGTGCAGGTTTTCAGGGAGTCAACTCAATCACTAGTCTATCATACGCAGCTGGAACGGACGCACACTTTCTCTCCTGCCGGCCCCGGGCGATCGAGCCACTGACAATGAGACTGTGTTCTCCAGGTCTCCGTGTGTGTGTGTGTGTGTGTGTGTGTGTGTGTGTGTGTGTGTGTGTGTGTGTGTGTGTGTGTGTGTGTGTGTGTGTGTGTGTGTGTGTGTGTGGGGGTTGGTTTGAAGTGTGGAGGTTGAAACACATACACAAAGACAGACAGACACACATAGACACACACACAGTCCAACTTAACCACTTAAGCCCTATATAATTTATCATACAACAAAAAATAGCAAGAATAGCTGATCTATATCTACAAGCTCACAATGCGTCGCTTGTTGTGGGGTGGGGGGGGTTATAATAATGTATCATGAATAAAAGTTCCCTACAGTAGATGGTGGATCGACAGTGGGTTAACTTCACATGTCGTCTCTGTCGGGTGGAAACCTCCAATGTCCAAAACTGGCACGATTCAAATTCCCAGGTATCACTTTTAGTGCTTTTGTGTTAGTATGATATGATACAGGTAGGGGAGTTAATTAACTAAAAAAGAAAAAGAAAAGAAAAGAAAAGTTAAAATATCATCACTGTAGGGCAACATCCTTGTATCCCAAAGTTTAAAATTGCCCTGCTTCATCATACATGACTGTCGCACAAGACTAGTGAAAATAGCAGGTCTACAAGCACACAACGCGAGAGCCTAAATTGCACACATATGGTGGCACTGCAGTGCAGCAGTGCAACAGCAGCAGCGTTTAACACTTCAAACGGTCATGACTCCACTAGCTCTACTGGCTCAGAGCGGTGTACTAGAGAGACTACTGGATCAAAACTCGTTTTTTGAATGTTTTCCCAAAATAACGGCGAAAGGGTTAATCCATAAAGTCCGGGAAAGCATTATTACGCATTATTTTATGTTTTAACTATTAAAAAATAGCAGATATACAAGCTCACAGCGCGGCACCGAGTGCCGCGCTGCGAGCTTGTAGATCTGCTATTTTTGAAAAATCGTGAAACTTTGTTCAAGTCTTTGGATATTATGACACAATTCTAAATCCTTCTAGGGTTTTTTTGAAAAACCTATGTTTCTATGTTAGTGGTGCTCAAAGTTTTCTTGTATATGTGCTATTTTTTCAATAGTTAAAGCATTAAAAATGTCTAGGCCTAAATGGGTTAATGTGGTCGACTTCAAGAGGGAAATTAGCTACAACAAATAAACCCCAAGGACGCTCAAACCCCAAACCAAATCTGCTCCGTCGGGTGGAAACCTCATATGTCCAAGAAATAAATGAGAAAGGTAGCAGGTCGCCTCGACATGCGTTTCGAGATTGCAGTAGGGCATTCATATACAAAAAAAAAAGTTTAAATAAAGTTTTATCTGCCTCGATAGCAACTCAATGCAAAAATAACCAACCGACCTAATAAACAACCGTGGCAAAAGGGCAAAAGAGTTATGACGAGCTAGTTCCAAAGGGACGTAGAAGTGAGGAGCTGTGAGGTTGTGAGTGTGTGTGTGTGTGTGTGTGTGTGTGTGTGTGTGTGTGTGTGTGTGTGTGTGTGTGTGTGTGTGTGTGTGTGCGCGCGTGCGTGCGTGTGACAGTGACGCCCAGGGAGGCTGAGGGATGAAGTTTATTCACACAGTGCTGATGTGGTGAGACAGCCAAGGAGCCTCGGGGCTGCTTGCATAATCGCTGTGGGACAGAAAACCTTTTATCTCCGTATTAGAACTGTGTGTGTTTTTTTTTCTCTCGCACATTTGACGTTCTACTCCATCATCCTACGACGCCGCACAAAAGCATCAAAAGTAGCAGATCCACAAGCTCAAAAGGCGGCACGAAACAGCGCGGTCCGCGGGAGCCAGACAGACTGACAGAAGGACAACCATGCAGACAGATAGACAGCAGACAACCTCAAAGAAGCCACAGATTCACTGTATTCCAAGAGGACACGTCATTTTAAGCACTTGGAACCTACTATTCTTATATTAGCGAAAGAGACCTGAGCTGCCAAATGTCTGCCGTCGTTTCCTTCTACACCGAATCTCGTCGACAGAAATAGACGATCTACAAGCTCACAACGCGCTGTGAGCTTGTAGATTGGCATATTTCTGGCTAATGTACCCACCCACAATAGGGATGCTGGTGTTCAAGTGGTTAAAAAAACACACCATGAAATTAAGACATCTTTTCTCAAATGCTACCTCACATTTTCCTTCCAAACTGTCCTCGCTTTCCAAGAGTAAATGATAATGATTTCTTTCTTCTTCACCACATCAGGCCCAATGGATACAGGCTTCTTCAGACTAATGACTTGGTTGTGAGCAGAGAAATAATCCCACTGCATGTTTAAACGTATTTTGATATGATGGTATTACTAAGAGAAAGCACTGGAAAGCAGATCGTCTCATATAATATATTCATATTGTAACGGATGTTGCTCTCGTTAATGATAGTCAGTCACTCATATTTGATAAAGTTTGTTTCTGGTGAAACTTTAAATAATTCGGCAGCAGTAACATTAGCGTTTTCTTCATATCCATATGAGTCAAACCTCCAGGATCATTTGTTTATTTGTTCTTATTTGACGTGATATAAAAAAAAAAAAAAAAAACGATGGAAATTTCCGAATGGGCGGAAAAATGCAACCCAGCTAGGATGTGTAAATTACGTCAGACTTCTGAGCTCTATTGTGTGCTGGCTGTTTTCTCAGTTTCATAATATTGATATACATATTTTATTGACCTTTGTTCATTCAGGGAAGACCATTGAGTGCAAGCTCTCTTGTTCAAGGACGCACTGAGTACAATATGATCACAACATTAAAAAACAAAAAAAACAAAAAAAACAAACATAACATTTAAAGGTAAGGTAAGTGATTTCACTTAAGTTTCGGTTTCAGTTTTCATGTACAGTAGGTGACAGGTCGGGGGCCTTCCTCAATCATGATCAGCGGGCCTTAAGCTCACCAAGGCCCGCCCCCACTCAACCATGATTGGAGGAAAACCTGCCACCCAACAGTTTTGGCAACTGAAAATTATTTTTTCTCCTCACAGGAGACCTGCAGGCCAGCGGCCGGTCCAGTGACCAGGGCTCACCTCACTGGTCCTGAAGATGAGTCTGTAGTTGTACTGTTGTCCGTGGTCCTTGTCCTCCTCCATCTTCTCCCTGCGGAGGCTGACCGCCACCGGACCCAGAGCCTCGTCCACCCCAAAGTAGTTCCAGTGTTCTGGGGAAGGAGACACCATTAAAACCCTAACACCAAAGTAGTTCCAGTGTTCTGGGGAAGGAGACACCATTAAAACCCTAACCACAAAGTAGTTCCAGTGTTCTGGGGAAGGAGACACCATTAAAACCCTAACCCAAAGTAGTTCCAGTGTTCTGGGGAAGGAGACGCCATTAAAACCCTAACCCAAAGTAGTTCCAGTGTTCTGGGGAGGGAGACACCATTTTTAAAACCCTAACCCCAAGTAGTTCCAGTGTTCCAAAATAAATGCTTAGCCGGTTTTAAAGGGTCAAAGTACACAATAACGGGCACATCTCTAAACCAAATCGGATGGGTGCTGGATCCAAAAATACCTAGCTCCCATTAAAAGGATTTGTATTAATCTGCAAAAACAGCAATGTTCTGAGCCATCATCATTTTAAAACAATCATTTTAAAACAATCATGTTTAATGGGGGCTATTTTGGGTGCAGATTGTCCATTGTGTTGTGTATAGAAGTGTGTACAGTATAGTATAGGGCAAAACATAAATTAAAAGACCCTTTTTCCCATAGAGATTTACACAAATATTTATACTAATTATTTAAAGTCTGGAATCAAGCCATCCAGGATCCTGGCGAATCATGACCATAAAACCTTTGATTCTGTGAGAAATGAATGGCCGATTTAATTTCTTAGTGGCACCAGAAAACCACACCCACTGCTATGCCTATCAAACCTCCATGCATGTATTGACTAACAAGCACACACAAATAAAAGAAAGGCGTGAAGTCCATCTCTCACCCCATCTCTCACAAAACTGTCGCACAAAACTAGTGAAAATAGCAGATTAACAAGCACGCATCAACAATTGTGCTTGTAGATCGGCTATTTTCACTAGTTTAAATCAGTGTTTCTCAACCACTGTGCCTGGGGACCTTTGGTGTGCCCTTGAGAAGGGTCAGTGTGCCCCTTGAAACTGCTTGAAAGCCAGTATTGTATTGATCATTTTAAAAATGATTTAAACTAGTGAAAACAGCTGATCTACAAACACACAACGCCTTGCAGTGCGAGGTTTCCTCCCGACAGTGACGATATTTACACCCCCATAGTATGTTGGTGTGCCCATGGATTCTTGGGACATGAAAAGTGTGCCCATGCAGAAAAAAGGTTGAGAAACACTGGTTTAAATAATTTTCAAAATGCTAAATACAAAACGAACGGGTATGGACAATAGCACCCGACAACGACGATATACGGGTATATGGTTTCCAAACAAAGTCCATCTCTCACCCCTCAGGTAGAAGAACTTGCGGTAGTAGTAGGCCCCCAGGTCCACGTGCTCCACGATGTAGTGCTTGCCCTTGTCGCTGAGCGTGCTGGGGCCCTCCTTGGGGCCCTCCAGCACCGCCACCCCAGCGTTGGTGCAGTGGGAGCTGGCCGCAGTCGTCTCGTACGTGCTGCTCCCTCCTCCGCCACCGTCCCCGGAACTCAGGCTCCCTGAACTTCCCCCTAGGGATGGGACCATATGAAAATGTCATGTCTCGATTATTGTGACGAAAGGAATTTAGGATATTATCGCGATAATCAAAATATCCCCTCACATGCATTATCCTGGGGCGGAACATTTGCCAAATAATTGCTGATCTACATACAAGTTCACAACGCGTCGCCAACTCGTTGTTTTTTGGCAAAGAGATTTGGTAGACAGTGAAAAAAAGACTATCAAGTACGTTATTTCCAGATCTGTTTTACCAAATATAGAGGGTTTAAATGTACCGGATATGCAGCTCGACAAATAAAAGGTGAATTGATCCCAGTGCATGACGGAGGACAATTTTGTCTACCATGTACGGGAGGATCTCTTGTAACCCAGGGCGAAAAACTACAGTAAGTGACCGCGATAATCCATTCCATTGCAAGGCTTGTTTGAATGTGACCTTTGGTAGATGTCAATAACATTGAGGCATTGAGGGCTTATAAAATAATCTCGTCATCTCTCGTTAATGGTTCTGAATTGAGTTAACGCCCTACTTGATCATACTACAGCGTCAAGCCTCTATCATAGTCCAAGGTGAAGAGCTATCACCTCACCGTGTAGTTTTCTAGCCATCACCTAAAATGTATAACAAAGCCAAGGTGATAGCTAGAAAACTACACCACCGTGAGGTGATAACTCTTCACCTTGGACTATGATAGAGGCTTCAGACAGAAGCATCAAAAGTAGCGGATTGACAAGCTTGAAACACAGCGCGAAGCGAAGTGTTTTGAGCTTGAAGATCTGCTACTTTTGAATATGAATCCTGAGAAGTGAAAGTTTTGGGAACATAATGGCCATACCGCCAGCGCCGGCCGCCAGCCTGGGGGGCACCCCCGCCCCCCCTCCCCCGATCCTCTGCCTGCCCGTGCCGTCGGCGCCGATCTCGTTGCGGAAGCAGGGGCAGCTGAGCAGGATCTCGTTGCTCTGCTCCTCGCCGCCGCCCACCTCCAGGCCGGGGCTGTCCCTGGCGTTTAGCTCCTCCTGGATGGAGAAACATAGACCTTTACTGATGTGGAGTTTATTAATGTACATCGTCACTGTCGGGCAGAAACCTTGAATCTCCAAGTTTCAAATGTGTAGATTGTTTCTTACAGTAAAGCCCTGCTTCATCATAATTGTCGCACAAGACTAGTGAAAATAGCAGATCTACAAGCACGCAACGCCTCGCGGTGCGAGGCGTTGTGTGCTTGTTGATCGGCTATTTTCACTATTTTACTTATATTATTTTACTTATATTATATTATATTATATTTTACTTTTCGAATGATAAATGCAAAACGAAGGGTTTTGCACATAGGCCTACAAGGTTTTCACCCGACAGTGACGACATACAGTACTGTCTATGGTTTCCAAATGACAGGAACGAAATACAATCCCAGTACCGTTACGACATCAACATAATACGCTGATATCAATGCAATGTCAACAGCATTTATCAGTGCAGTAACCACTCCCCGACAGTGTTGCTGAGGAATGGAATACACTGATGGTATTACGATACAGTCTCAGCTCCAAGTACGTATGAGAGTCAGTTTCCACGCAGTAATGTTCTGGTGTTAAGCACCTTTTCCACTGCGAGGCAGAACCAGAACGTTCCAGAACCTGAACCCATTTTTTTGGTTCTGGTTTTGTTTCCATTGCACACGGCCCGGTTTCAGAAGGTTCTGGGAACTTTTGCTCTTGATGTATTTCTGGGAACCTATGGGCGGGGCCAGCAGCGCTGCTGCTCTTTTTTGGGACCTTCCCAGTTCTGGTAATATGAAAACGTAAGCAGAACTTGGTCCCGGAACTTCACAGGTTCTTTAAAGTTCTTGGTTCTGGAAAGTTCTGGTTCTGTGTTCTGATTCGGCCCTATAGTGGAGAAGGGGAGTCAGTCACCTGGCTGCCACCGGGGGAGCTGTAGGGCAGGCTGTGGGTGGAGGAGAGCGTGGACGTGGCCGAGGCTTCGGCGGCGGCCGACGCGCCTGTGATGGTGTTCTTCTTCCTGCCGGCAGCAGTCTGCCGCGACTGGATGACCTGCAAGGACCACCGATAATCAGGGGTTTTGGATTAAGTGAGATACAAGCGATAACATCGATATGTGATGTAATACCCCATTAAGACCTGGAATTGTTGTATACTTTAGCTATTGAAAAATAGCAGATCTACAAGCTCACAGCGCGGCACCGAGTGCCCCGCTGCGAGCTTGTAGATCTGCTATTTTTTGAAAAGTCGTGAAAATGTGTGCAAACCTTTGAATATATGTATTTTTAGAACGATCATTTGTTACTTAAATTTTGCTTCTGAGGGGTCCCTGGAATGTAATATTTTGAGATGGGGGTCCGTGGCCAAATGCATATCATTTTGGGGGTCCTTGACATGAAAGGGTTTCAGCACCACTGACATAGAAACAACAGACACACAACAGAAACCCAAAAGACTTTTCATAAAAATTTCATGATAAAAAAATAAATAAAAAAAAGTAGCAGATATACAAGCTCACAGCGTGGCACTCGGTGCCACGCTGTGAGCTTGTATATCTGCTATTTTTCAATAGTTAAAGCATAAAATACTGGTTAAAGTAATAATACGTAAATGGCATTTCCAGTTCTTAATGGAATAAACAAGCAAAGGGAACAAACCTCGTTGAGGTCGAACAGCATGCTCTGCACGTCGTAATGTGAGAAGCCCTTCTGGCAGCTCCAGGGCTTGAGGGGGGGGCACGCCTCCTCCGAGCGGCCGTCCTCGGCGTCCGAGCCCGCCCTGGGGGAGTCCGACTCGCCGCGCACGTGCCGGAGCTTCCGGAAGATGGACTCGCCCCCGGTCTCCGATTTCGAACGTCTCTTGGGCTTCTCTCGCTCTTTGGCCTTCGGAGGGGACGGCCCGTCGGGTACATCCTCCTGGGATATAAATAAGGTGAATTTATTTTTTTGATAGATTTATTTGTTTTACAAGGAATTGCGGTAAAACGATTCATTTTTGGTTTTGTGGCATTGAATATTGGAAGATGATATGAATAGAAATGATGTTCAAGTTGGACTTTCAGGCTTCGTAGACAACAATTGCACAGGGCAGATGATCAATAACTTAAATATACGTAAACAAATGACTGACAATGACCGGTAGCAATAATCGAAATAAATAACGTGCCAAAACAGACCAACCATTTAATAATTGTATATATAAAAAAAAAATGCCGATCTACAAGCTCACAGTGCATTGAGTGGCTAGTGTCACTAAGACAAACGGAAGCTATTCTGAAGAGTACGTGATCAGGTGATTAAGCATCTGTGTCATGTTAGCTTTTAGCATTGGCTATTCAAAAATATCAGATTTATAAGCTCACCGCGTGTCAAGAGGCTTGCATATCTGCTATTTTTGGACGTTACGTGTGTTGAAAGTGTGAGAACTACTGATTAAGACTAGGTCATTCGTAGAATCAGCCTCAGGCCTTTAAAGGACAACTTTTTTTTACAACAAGGGTTCTTTAGATTGTAAATAGAGAAAAGAAAAGATGAGTGTTAAAATGTTTTAATTGCAGTATAGAAACACTCTGTTACAAGTAAAAGTCAGGAATTAAAAATGTACTAAGTAAAAGTATAAAAGTATTGGTTTAAAAATGCAGTCAAAGTATCAAAGGTAAACGTACAAAATGTTTGAAAATAGCAGATCTACAAGCTCACAACATGAGCTTGTAGATGGGCTATTTTCAAATAGCCAAGGTATAAAATAGGGCTAAAGTGGATTAATGTATGTTTTATAATATTATAATTTATATCTGCAAAGTAACTTGTAACTAAAGTTGTCAAACAATTGTAGTGGAGTAAAAGTACAATATCTGGATCCAAGATGTAATGGAGTAGAAGTAAAAGTATTGGAAATTGGAAATACTCAAGTAAAGTTCAGATACCTCAAAACTGTACATAAGTAAGTGTACTTAGTTACTTTACACCACTGACAGGTATTAACCTGTAGGTGATTGTGACAGGTACTAACTTGTAGGTGATTGTGACAGGTACTAACATGTAGTAGGGCATTCACGAATAGTGATTTTTGAAGCGGTGAAAGCCGCTTCCAAGGTGTGGATTTGTCTGTCCCATGTCTGTCCCATGTCTGTCCCGTGCATGCAGAATTGAGGATTGGTCAAGCTTCACATGACAATTTGGCCCTCCAGACAAAATCATTAATTCATTCAGAATTCATGAAAATATAGAACTAGAGCACATAGAAAGTATAGATCTAGAAGATAGAATGTATAAATCTAGAACACAGATTTCATAGCTCTAGAACACATAGAATAAGAATTCACCGCTTCACTTCGAACCGAGGTTTGATTTTTAGTATTCGAATTATTCGACCTCAAAGTATTCGAATAGTCAAATATTCGACAGGACTGTCCAAACTGTCAAATATTAAACAAGCAAGAGGCGAACATTGTGAAAATAGCCAATCTACATTAGTGCTGCACGGTTAATCGTTTTCAAACCGAAATCGCGATTTGAAATCTCACGATTAGCGAATCGCAAAGGCCGTTCTGGTGATTTTCATTAATTTATTTAGAAAGTAGACTTCCCAAGCAATATGGAGACGTTTTAATTTTCGAAATCGCTTCATAATTAACTACGGTATGATCAAATCAAACTGTGGTGTCTTTAATTGCCTATAGCTGTGCATCCCCGCGCCGCACCGCGGATTAGCCGACAGAATTGTTGCTCCATTCTCAAGAGGAGGAGAGGCTGTCTGTCTAACAGCACGTAAAAGTTTATTTCCGTTCCAAAGGAGTACTCCAAAGCTACAGGTAGTGAATGTTCTTGTAATCATTATAAATATAACATCCTTCAATCCTTGTGCATAGATTAAAAGCTCCCGTTTGTCGTAAACTGAAAGCGAAAGTGAATGTGATGTTTTGGTACAGTCGTTGCTCCCCTCCTCCGTCCCCAGCAGCCAATCTACATTAGTGCTGCACGGTTAATCGTTTTCAAACCGAAATCGCGATTTGAAATCTCACGATTAGCGAATCGCAAAGGCCGTTTTGTTTATTTATTTAGAAAGTAGACTTCCCAAGCAATATGGAGACGTTTTAATTTTCGAAATCGCTTCATAATTAACTACGGTATGATCAAATCAAACTGTGGTGTCTTTAATTGCCTATAGCTGTGCATCCCCGCGCCGCACCGCGGATTAGCCGACAGAATTGTTGCTCCATTCTCAAGAGGAGGAGAGGCTGTCTGTCTAACAGCACGTAAAAGTTTATTTCCGTTCCAAAGGAGTACTCCAAAGCTACAGGTAGTGAATGTTCTTGTAATCATTATAAATATAACATCCTTCAATCCTTGTGCATAGATTAAAAGCTCCCGTTTGTCGTAAACTGAAAGCGAAAGTGAATGTGATGTTTTGGTACAGTAGTTGCTCCCCTCCTCCGTCCCCAGCACCAGGCTTGTCAACATTAGACAGTCAGAATTCAGGAGATTCTTTGGGGGTAGTTGAGGGGGGCTTGTAACTCCACAAACGGGGGTCTGGAGGTCCTCCCCCCGAAACTTAGTAGATGTATTCAGGAGCAAGGCAGGAGATGGGGTCAAAATTCAGGAGACTCCTGACGAATTCAGGAGTGTTGGCAAGCCTGCCCCAGCCACATGTGAAACTCTTGGGTGTGTGTCTTATGGTGCATTTTTTGCCTTGATGAAAGCAAGGCAGCGACATATGGTACTCCTTGACAATGAGAGGCATTATTACTGAGATTTTTCTGAATATAAAAAAACGTTTTATATTGCTAAAGCAAAATAAAAGGGTTCTTTTGGAAATTTAACTGAACTGAATCAAACCATTTGCATGATTGCCAATTAGCCTAGTTAGAAACAATCAATTTATTTTTAAATGTATTACACAATAAATATTCAACAGAAGCTAGACTTAAGGTAGTGAAGTGATTTTCTTTGGTTAAAATAATTTATTACCGGTATATCAACCTTTTTTTGTTTTTTTACCTACCTTAAAATAGATATATAAATATCGCGAATAAAATCGCAATCGCAATATTAGTCTGAAAAATCGCAATTAGATATTTTCCCAAAATCGTGCAGCCCTAATCTACATGCTCACAATATTTATCTGTGGAACCGAGTCACAGTACAATTCCAAGTGCTTGTCAGGGTGGGGGTCCCCAGTTCAAATATGTTTATTTTGGGTGTCACAGCCTAAAAAGGGTTGAGAACCCCTGGTATAGAGCATTAACAAATTCATCCACCAGGGCCATTGACAAAAAAATAAATAAATTAGAGAATATTCGACTTCGGTGAACAACGTCGAATAATGACTTTGATATTCGAATATTTGGTGAATACCCTAACCTGTAGGTCGGCGGCGGCTTGTTTGGTGGCAACGCTCAGCAGCTCCTCCAGCCTCTCGGGTGCGGGGCTCCTCTGGTCCTCCTTCTCGCCCTGGTAGCCCTTCAACATCTGGAAGAAGCTCTCGCCATGCGCCGCCGTACCGTGCTGGTCGATGGAGGAGGTGCTGCCGTACTCGCGGTGCAGCGGCGACCACTTGGTCCCCGCCCCGGCGGGGCCCCAGTCCTCGCCGCTGTCCCCGCTGCCCTCCAGCTCGCAGATGGTCATGTCGCTGTTGCTCCGCTGGCGGATGCGCCGCTGCCGCGGGTTCTTGTGCACGGGGCCCCGGTACTCCCCGGGCGCCAGGTAGCGGCTGTCAGGGCTGTAGTTGTTGGACTGGGCCTGGGTTTAAGGGGTGCAACGATTCAGCGATTAATCGCAATCGAATCGATTATTAAATGAGTTGCCAACTATTTTAGTAAAAATAGCAGATCTACAAGCTATTTTTTTTATAGTTGAAGCATAAAATAATGGTTAAAGTAATGATGAGTAATAATACTTAAAGGAGTAGTTCACCACTTTTCAACCTGTCTTCATATAATAGGTCCTCACTAATGTTCATGATAAAATAGCACAATTTTTTTCTATTCAGTCTGGGTCTCATAGGAGAGCTGTCAAATCCTTCCTACCGGTGACATCATCGTTTGACCAAAAAAAAAAGAAATTAAATAATATTTTTGAAAAAAAAAAAAGATTTTTATTATCACGAGAACAATGGCTTCCACTTTAACATTGCAACTTTTTCAGGAATAGAAAGCCTGCAGTTTTTATTAGCTTGCATTTCCCATTGATGATGTCACCGGTAGGAAGGATTTGACCCACCCACAGCTCTCCTATGAGACCCAAACTGAGTAGAAAAAAATTGTTTATCATGAACATTAGTGAGGACCTATTATATGAAGATAGGTTGAAAAGTGGTGGAGTGCCCCTTTAATCGATTATGAAAATATTGGTTAGTTGCAGGCTTGCAGCCCTACCTGGGACCTGTTCTTCAGGGAGTTGTGGATGTTCCTGAGCATGGACGAGTCCTGGGGGCTGAGCGTGTGGCCCAGCTTCACGTGGCCGGGTCCGCCGCCGGGCGCCGCCGCCGACGTCTCGGGGTCCAGCCTTGGATGCCACAGCAAGGCCCCTCCGAAGTCTTTCCTCGGGGGCCAGTCGGCCACGCGCGCCCGCACGCCCATCTTAGGGACTCCCGTACCTAGTCGCCGGTCATACGAGTAATTGCGATTAACGATTTAATTGTGATTTTTTTTACATTGAACGTTGGAACATATTGTGTGAATACAAAAGTTACTTCGGTTTGCCTTTGAGGGCTTTGTAATCAAACAATTCACAGGTCAGATACATGATAAATATCTTAAGTTTACAAAGACATTGCTGACATATTTAATAATTGTATACCGTACTTAAAAAAGATATATATTCAAATGGCGTGAATAGCTGATCTACAAGCTTACAACACGCGTTTTTAAAGCATTTTCAAAATTAGCAGATGTACAAGCGCCAGCTGCTGTTTTATTTTTTTTGTTATTTTTTATTTTTCAGGTTTTTTTTTTCAGACAAACATGACTAACAGACTTGGACCTACACAAAAGACAAAAGACATACGAGAAATTATACATACAGATAATAGACAAATAACGGGGGAGGAAAAAAAAGTATATATACATCTCAAGTGGTAAAAAGCTTCAAAAACAGAAAAAAGAGAAGGGGGGCACAAGGAACTCTCGCCCATGTCTCACCGCCCCCATGGGAAGAGAAAGAAAACTACTGTTATCCTCTACCCCCATCTGAACAGTGCGGCACGGGCCAGAATCCTGCAGTGCCTTATCATGCGTGTGCGTACATGGTGGTGGGATGTCGATCATATTATCATAACCAGACTTACATACAAGGATCATAAGCCAACCTAAATCAGTTGCCCCCTTCTAGAAAATCTAAGAAGGGGGACCATACTTCGAGAAACACCTCTGCCTTGTCTTGCATTTCATACTTAAGCCTCTCCAAGGGTAACAAAGACATTATTTGGGCCATCCACATATGTTCGTTTGGGATTTCATCAGTCTTCCATAACGTCAAAATGCATTTTTTGGCCAAAAACCTAAAAAAATCAAACAGCTTCCGATGTGAAGAGCTCATGGGTACATTTAGATCCACTCCTAAGAGGTATAGAATAGAAGATTTCCTCAGTTTTGACTTAAATATCTTTTCAATTGAAGCATGAATTGTTTGCCAAAAGGGTTTAATTTTGGAACAAAACCAGAACATGTGTGAATATGTGCCCAAAGTTAATTTACATTTATTACATAATGGCGAATACTCCTGGGACATTTTGTTTAAACAGACTGGAGTTAAAAACGTTTTGAAAATAAATTTATAGTTGTGTTCCACTACTCTAGCCGGAAGCGAAGATGGGTTTACTTTTGCACATATCATTGTCCATGTTTCTTGATCTATAGTTAGATTTAAGTCTAATTCCCATAGCCTTTTCAGAGGTTGGAAGGATGAAGTCACTCTACCATTAAGAATTTTATAGATCTTTGACGTAAATTTAGACATAGATTGATTGCTGAAAAACATTTTTTCTATTTCGTCTACTTGAAATCTAAATATGTTTTTCTTAATCAAGGATTGTAAAAGATGTCTCACCTGTAAGTACTGAAACAGGTTTGCAGAGGACAAACCATATTCTTCCTTTACCTCTGAAAAGGATTTCATATCTATGTCTCTGAATAGACAACCCAGATTGTTAACGCCTTTAATTGTCCACCTATGTAAACCTTTCTCACTTAAGCTTGCTGGTAAATCGGGATTATGAGAAATGGGTGAAAGTACAGATATATGCTTGTTAATTTTGCAGTATTTCTTACAATTTGGCCAAACTGATAAGATACTATTAATTACGAAGGATTTATTCGGCCCTGCCAGAGTCTTGTTTATAAATGGAATAGATTTTAGCGGAATTGGGTGACTGAATTGGGATTCTATTGGTTTCCAAAGAGAGTCTTCCGAATCATGAAACCATTCAGTCATTCGTTTAATTTGAGCCGACCAGTAGTATAACTCAAGATTAGGCAGAGCTAAACCTCCTTCTTTATATGGTTTACATAAAGTGGCCAAAGAGATTCGCACTTTTTTGTGGTTCCAGAGAAATTTAGAAATATCTGCATTTACATTTTTAAAGAATAATGCTGGAATGGGACAGGGTAATGACTGAAATAAGTAGTTTAATCTTGGTAATAAGTTCATTTTTACTACATTTATCCGACCTATAAGTGTTAGAGGTAAGTTGGTCCATACATCGATGTCCTCCTTGATTCTTTGCACAAGCGGTGTGTAGTTGCGGTTGAATAAGTTATCAAGTGTTGGAGAGATACACACACCAAGATAGGTAAAGCCTTCTTTTGTATGTTTAAAAGGAGACAGAGTGTTAAATCTGTCATCGTCGTTATGGTTAAGTGGACAAAGAATAGATTTTGATAAATTTATTTTATAGCCGGAAAGGGAGCCATATAAGTTAATTATGGATAGTAAATTTGGAATTGATTGGTCTAAATTAGATATAAATAGTAAGGTGTCATCGGCATATAAAGAAATCTTATGCTCCGAATTTCCGGCAACTATGCCTTTAATATTGTGATTCAGTCTAACTGATTGGGCAAATGATTCAGCGACGAGTGCATATAAAGAACCGGATAACGGACATCCTTGCCTAGTCCCTCTCGCCAGTTTAATTTTTTTTGAAAGAAAGCCATTTGTGAAAACTTGTGCTGTTGGAGAACTATATAATGTTTTTATGCAGTTTATGAACATGGGGCCGAGACCGAAATGTGCCAGGGAGGAGAGGAGAAAGCTCCAGTCCACGCGATCGAAGGCCTTGTCTCCATCAAGCGATATAATTGCGGATTCACCTCCACTCTTATTTACATAGTCAATTATATTTACCAGGCGGCGTATGTTGTCAGCACCATGGCGACCTTTAACAAAGCCTGTCTGGTCATTTTTTATCAGAGATGGAAGAACAAGGTCCAATCGCTTAGCTAAAAGCTTGGCGAGGATTTTATAGTCTGCATTAAGGAGTGAAATTGGCCTATAGGATGAACATTCATGCATATCTTTGTCTTTTTTTTTAATAAGTGTGATCGCTGCCTCTTTCATAGAACCTGGGATAATATTGCAGTCAGCAAATTCCTTTACCATAGGCATAAAAAGTGGCTGTAAATCAGACCAGAAATGTACATAGAATTCTACAGGGAGTCCGTCAAGGCCAGGACTTTTCCCAACAGACATTGCCTTAATGGTGTCATAGACTTCTTCAGATGAAAATGGGGTATTTAAAAGCAAGCGTTCTTCAAGAGTAACCTTGGGTAGGTTAGCAGCTTGTAGAAAAGAGTCAATATTTTCACTGGCTGGAGAAATATGTGCTTGATAAAGGTTATTAAAAAACGTAAAAAAAGCGTCATTAATCTCAATCGGGTCATATGAAATGACTTGATTATGTGTCCTAATTGCTTTGATCTCACGTTCTGCTTGTTCTTTTTTAAGTTGATATGACAGCAATTTTCCTATTTTATTATTAAATTCATAGTGTTTTTGTCTAGAAAATAGCAATAACTTTTTAGTGTCATTAACATATTCAAGTTCCAGCTTAGCTTTAGCAATTGAGAAGGCCTGCCGATTTTCATCTGAAGGGTTACATTTATTTATTGCATCCAAGTGTTTTACTTGGTTCTCTAGTATTGTTCTGGCCTTTTGGGACTCCTTTTTTTAAATGAAGCATATGAAATTATGTAGCCACGAAAAGTAGCTTTTGCTGCATCCCATAAGGTGGATGCGGTCACCCCTGAATGTTTGTTATCGTTATAGAAATCAATAATTATCTTCTTAAAATATGAGTCAAAATCAGTGTCATTTAACAATGAAGTATTAAACTTCCAGCTCTTAGCCTGGGGCTTGGGTTGGGTCAACTTAATGTCAAGAAAGATGGGAGCGTGATCCGAGATGATTATCTGTCCTATGTCACATTTTGATACTGAGTGGACCATACTACTTGGAATTAAAAAATAGTCTAATCTTGAGAAGGATTTATGTGGGTTTGAAAAAAAGGTATAATTTCTGGACATAGGATTGAGCTCTCTCCATGCATCTATGAGTCCAACTTCCTCACACAGCCCATTGAGGGCTATGGAGGATCTTGATCTCACCGCTGCAGGAGGTGCCTTATCAATAAGAGGGTTCATGAGAAGATTAAGATCTCCGGCAATTAAGCCCACACCTTTACAGTGATAGCTAAACAGTGTAACCATCTCAGCCATGAACTCAGGGCAATCCTCATTAGGTGCATATACATTCAACAGTGTTATATGCTGACCAAACAATGTACCAGCAATTAAAATGTATCTGCCCTCTGAGTCAAGTATTTGGGTTTCAAATATGAAGGGAGTTTGTTTATCAATAATAATAGCAACTCCTCTACTATTAGATCTGAATGAGGACGAATAAACCTGCCCAACCCAGCCCTGTCTAAGCTTTAAGTGTTCTATTGAGGTCATATGAGTTTCTTGTAATAAGGCAATAGAAGTTTTATGTTTTTTTAGATGTGTTAGAACTGTTCTGAGCTTGATGGGTTGGCCTAAGCCTCTAACATTCCAGGATGTAATATTTAGATTAGACATATTATGCTTGAAGTAAGGTTAACTAATATTCGCAGCTGGCTAGTAGGAGTATATCGGCTGTCAATGGAAAATTCAACATCCACCTGGGGTAACACACAGCTATAATGTTTACATTCAGATTGATAGCAATACCACTTGAAATCAAAGAAAATTAAATACAAGACACATTCGGGGTGGTGAGTAAAAGCAAACAAAAAACAAAACAAACACATAAACATTACACAGAACAAACATGCAGACATACATTCATTTATGGTGCCGAGTAGCACCATGAGAACACAAATCTCTAAGGGGCTACAGCTGCTGTTTTAACTCATACTAGTAGAGGAAAAAATAGGCCAGAAGTTGACCATACCCCTACCCGGGGTAGAACAAAACGCGACATAGTTTTTTCATATCTTTAGGATGTCCCTTTCATGAAATGGATTGTCCCGAGTTTTGCTTTTACTGCAAAAGTCATGAAATTGATCCATGAAGGGACTCACCACATAAGCAAAAAAACGCCTATCCTGAAAGATGGAGTTCCAAGTCAAACCTTTGTCATTTTCTACCTGCAGGTTGTTTTCACCTCATACTTGCACAGAAGGTCTACAGGTAGTGTCCTTACATCCCAGAACAATCAGAATGCAAAAATATGGTTCTGTTTTGAATCTGCTGCCTTTTATATAAGGACCTTCTATAGGCGGAAATGACATTCCTAAGGAAAATTCCCCTGTAATCCTTCTATAAGGGGTAGTACAAACTATGACAAAGTTTTTTCATAACTTTTACTTGTCCTCTTCATGAAATGGATGGTCAGTAGTTTTGCTTTTACTGCAAAAGTCATGAAATTGATCCATGAAGGGACTCACCACATAGGCAAAAAATACGCCTACCCTGAAAGATGGAGTTCCAAGTCAATCCTTTGTAATTTTCTATTGCTGGTTGTTTTTACCTCATTCTTGCACAGATGGTCTACAGGTAGCGTCCTTAAATCCCAAAATAATCAGAATGCAAAAAAGTGATTTACCAAGAAAGGGCAGAAATATCCCCACAAGTTAATCATACACCATTTCCACTTACTGGTAGGGAAGGAGCTGGAAACAAGGGCCTACTACAAACTTGATATCCCGGTATCAATAAGCTTTGGGATTATCAAGCTTGTTATTAAGCATAGCGGCCCATGACATCATGTTTAAATAATCAAGACAAGAGGCGATTAATACATTGTTACAGTACTATTCATAATATATAGCCATTTAACACTTACTGCACACTAATGAATGATTTTCTAAAGATATTAAATGACAATATTTTTTACTTTTGTCTATTCTCATCCTCATAGACAAACTCAGACTCACAACAACTGGCCAATGCAAAAAGATACCAGTTCTGTTCAGAATCTCACATCTCACATCTTCCCACAAAATATTATAAAGCGCTCAACAGTGGGCTCGATAAAAGCCCATGGGTCAATAAGCAGGATCGATAAGGTGCTCATTATCAATACAAATTAACAAACTCCATTCAGATTGTCAATAGGGAATACACCAACAACCAAAATAAACCAGAAGAATATGTCATAATATGCTTGTATTGTGAATCAGGAGTTTTTCTATATACCGTATGTGTGCCATTCTTACTGCATGCCAAATAATCAAACAGCAGCTTTTTCTCATTTTAATTTATTTCGTTTATTTCTTTTTCAATATTTTCATATCAACAACTAATTTGAGTGTGAGGGGGACTGACCAATCTCCCAAATTCAGACATAATTTTGTCAGGAGTTTGTTCGTGACGTAATCGGCTGTGTATCTATTGGTCAATGGCTGGTCAATGAATTAATTGAATTCAGTCTTACTATTTATGTTATGGTAATAAATATGGTATGATGGTATATATTATTATAATATAAACGGTAAGAAGGAATTCAGTTCCCAGTGGATTACAACCAAGGGCCACTACAATGCTCTACAGTCAAGGCTGGTCCACAAGGCACAAGCTGGTATAAAAGGATTGTGTCATTTCTTGTTTATTTTAGTTTACAGGCAATGTACTGTAAATACAGGAGCAATATTATGTACAACACAATCCCACAGAGAGACATTGAGGCACGTACTACTTTGACTGCAACAATCCTTATCATAGCAGTAGAGTTGGGTGAGGTCTCTTACTGCTTGGTGCAGGCTATTTTTTGAACAGGACAGGCTTTAGTGATGTATCCTTTAGCATCCAACCCTTCCCAACTGGATTCCACAAAAGGGGTTTGGGGACATGATTGTGGCACCATATACTGTACCAGTTTGGTACATAGCCTGTTGAACATTCAAAAATATCCTCAGTGGGAGGCAGGTGTGAGACTGGCATGTCTGTCGTTGATGCAAGAATACAACGGAGCTCATCAAGACTAGAACACACCTGGCCCTTTGCCTTCTTTTTTAGGCCATAGAGAGTGAGGGCCTACTATGTCAGTCAACAACTCCTTGGAATAGCTGCCATTTTCATGCATGCTGGTCATGGGATAGAAAACGATACATCCCAATGTCTGATATTACAAATACATTGGGAGTGGCTTTGTGTGAGAGTCTTCTAGCATGGCATGCATTGACTGGATGCAATGCAACAAGCAGCCTGTTCAGAATAAGCAAAAAGCTTTCAACAAGCTGGCGAAGCACATTCATGAACTTCAGGATCTGAGAATCTTTGGCTTACTGCATGCCAAATAATCAAACATTGGTCAGTCTCCCTTACACTGCTCAAAATAGTTGTTGATTGAAAAAGAAATAAATGAAAATGAGAAAAGGCTGCTGATTATTTGGCATTAAGAATGGCGCACAAAGTGTAGTGTATTCTACTGAATATAGGCTTACATATATAATGTACTGCATTTAAGTCTGAATACCATAGACTGCTTATAGAACAATATGTTTGCTGCTTTTGAGGTGAAGAGAATTAGGCCTTGGGATGGGTGCATCTCTCCACTCCGACATGTCTCCTTTCCGACATGTCTGCATTCCGACACTAACCCTATCTCTACCCCTAACACTAAACCTTAGGCCCATGGGAGTGTCGCCCAGACAATTGGACTCGAGTCATGATGACTCGACTTGACTCGGACTCGAGTCATATTTTTGACGACTTGCGACTTGATCGGACATAAGGACAAAAACTTGAGACTCGACTTGACTTGGAAGACAATGACTCCCGACTCGACTCGACTTGAGACACGCTGACTCGGACGACTTGCCGCTACGCCACTGAACGCCACGCTAGGTTCACACTTTTATTGATTGATTGATTTGATTGATTGAGACAGGCATGTAAGCAAGAGCACAAGCACGGAAGCAGACAAACACTATGATCAGACCGGGCACCAGACACACACAGCACGAATGGCTACTGCTGCCCCCGAGCCCTCCACTGCAGTTCTAAAAGTAGTGCAGTTTGCATATAAAAACTTCCACTCCGATGGTAAACAGAGTCAAACTTTATCCGCCACTTGAAGACTGCGCATGAAGACAAGTGAAACATAAGAAGATAACATTAGAACTAAGTGTGTGTGCGCGTGTGCATGTGTGTGTTGGTGATATACTGTCGGTCAATCGTGTTTTGAACATTAATAAGACAACAATGTCACTCACCACTGTCACGAACGTTGATCTGTGACTGCATAAATAATCCATTCATGGTAGCAAGCCTCCGTCTTCCAACACTTTCTCACTTTTCATAACATACATCCAGTCGTCAGCAGGGTTAAGAACTTCACTAAATAACTCCCACGCAAAAGCTTTATTCCTTTTCATTTAGCCTTTGACAAGTTTTCCACTCCACTGTTATTCTTGGGAGCTTTTCGCTGGAGCGTCAGGAGCCTGAAGAGGCATGCATCCACGCAACATGGCCCGTAATGTTACACTGACAAATGTGACCGACCAGAAATGTGTTGCCAGCCTGTGGTGGTTGCGTAGTCATTCTATAGTTTACGACGGGTTACGAAATTTGGTGTAACTTGGGGTTACTTGCGGTCATGAATGGGACCCCATGCCAGCAAAACAAATGATGCACGTGTCGTGGAGTAGGCAGCTAAATTTGTGCCTGATGAGAAATGACTCATCAGGCACAGTACTCAGGCACAGTACTATAGTACAAAACAAAGCATGCACGTTAAGATTATTGTGTCTTGTTTGTTTTTGTTTTTAAAGCAATAGGCCTGTAGCAGTTTTGTAGTCTATTTTTTTTTTCTTTTTTCAGAGGATATACCAGGGGTCTAAATTGACCCTTACAGGTCTGTACTGACAGTGTACAACCAAATCCATTTGGTTCTAGGGGAGAGAGCAGAGAGACCTCGGAATTTAAAAGTTTGAGAACCTCTGCCATGATAGATTATGGTCAGAGGGTAGGCTTGGTGTTAGGCTACTGTTTTTTTCCTACTGAATGTTAATTACCTAATAGTTATGGTCACAGAGGTATCATTTACTCAACTTGACAACCTTGTGACTTGACTTGACTTGACAACCTTGTGACTCGACTCGGCGCGACTCGACTCGACGCGACTTGAAATGACAACCTTGTTACTCGACTCGACGCGACTTGACATAACCTTTGACTCGACTCGACTTGACTTGCCCACAACAGAACAACTTGAGACTTGATTGAGACTTGGACCAAATGACTTGTGACTCGACTTGGACTCGGATCAGAGGGACTTGTACAATTGTCTGGTGTCGCCACTCCGACAATAAGAAGTCCATTTCGGAGTGGCGACATGTCGGAATGGAGAGAGCCTCCCCCTTGGGATGTAGGGACACTACCTGTAGACCATCTGTGCAATATGAGATGAAACAACCAGCAGGTAGAAAATGACAAAGGATTGACTTGGAACTCCATCTTTCAGGGTAAGCTTTTTTATGGTGAGTACCTTTATGGATCAATTTCATGACTTCTGCAGTAAAAGTAAAGC
This sequence comes from Nannobrachium achirus, assembly GCF_963921795.1. Lineage (NCBI taxonomy): Eukaryota > Metazoa > Chordata > Actinopteri > Myctophiformes > Myctophidae > Nannobrachium > Nannobrachium achirus. The sequence goes on from NC_137827.1 coordinate 18,839,809, forward strand.
TACTGACCATCCATTTCATGAAGAGGACAAGTAAAAACACTGTCAGGGTTTGTACTACCCCTTATAGAAGATTATCTCCAGGATCACAGGGGATTTTTCCTTAGGGATGTCATTTCCGCCTATAGAAAGTCCTTATATTAAAGGCTGCAGATTCAAAACAGAACCATATTTTTGCATTCTGATTGTTCTGGGATGTAAGGACACTACTTGTAGACCATCTGTGCAAGTATGAGGTAAAAGCAACCTGCAGGTAGAAAATGACAAAGGATTGAATTGGAACCCCATCTTTCAGGGTAGGCGATTTTTGCCTACAGTATGTGGTGAGTCCCTTCATGGAACAATTTCATGACTTTGGCAGTAAAAGTAAAACTCGGGACAGTGCATTTCATGAAGGGGACATCCTAAAGATATGAAAAAACTATGTCGCGTTTTGTTCTACCCCTTATAGAAGATTATCACCAGACTTACAGGGGAACATTCCTTAGAAATGTAATTTCCGCCTATAGAAAGTCCTTATATAAAAGGCTGCAGATTCAAAACAGAACCATATTTTTGCATTCTGATTGTTCTGGGATGTAAGGACACTACCTGTGGACCATCTGTGCAAGTATGAGGTAAAAACAACCTGCAGGTAGAAAATGACAAAGTATTGACTTGGAACTCCATCTTTCAGGATAGGCGTTTTTTTGCCTATGTGATGAGTCCCTTCATGGATCAATTTCATGACTTTTGCAGTCAAAGTAAAACTTGGGACAATCCATTTCATGAAGGGGACATCCTAAAGATATGAAAAAACTATGTCGCGTTTTGTTCTACCCCGGGTAGGGGTACCTCAAAAACTAAGGCTCTTTTTTAGGATTTTTTCCTCCTCTATACCTCGCGATCCCCGTAGAGACCGTAGATTTCCCGCTGTACCGCGCTGCCATGCCCGTAGAGCCCGCAAAGTTTAATTAGCTTTAATCATTATGAAAGGATTAAAAGTATTAGCGCAGATTTTCGCTGATTCTGGCTCTTTAGGCCCGCCCCCCTAACTGTATCCGGTCATTTCCGGTCTGGACCGGATCCAGCTTTCCGTATCCAGTCTGAGCCTGGGCCATAGTCCCGCCTCCATTGGTTTACTGTGTAACAGAAGTGGAAGCTACTGGGCGATGGAACGCTCGTTTTTCAAACGGATTTTTGCGTTTGGAAACTTTGATCCAGTCTCTACACGCCTGGATTATGATCCCCGCACATATCGTGCGTTTTGTGCGCGAACGTGTCCACGTGTTACCATAGCGCACAGTTGGCTTTTTTCAATGCCTTTTCATGTAAACACTGGCTGATAAGCAGAGATACAGCGTGGCAACGGATATGTCTTTTTCAATGGGGTTTTTTGTATTCGAAAGCTTGTCACCGAGTCTACACGTCTACTAGATGAGTCGCGCACAGATTGTGCACGATGCGTGCGCGTGCCCACGTTAAAAGGTAAGGACAATTTGGCAGCTGCTTACTACAGCTATGTTTAAAATGGCAGAGAAAAAGTTAATAAATGGATAAAGTGGTTGAAATTATTGCGATGCTACAGCACATGAAGAACTTTAAAGGGATATTTCACTTAAAAAAAAAAACCTTTTGGTCTTTTTATCATCTAATCAGGCTTTTGGAAACACCCAGGACAGTTTTTGAATAGACCGTTTGTCAGCCTTCTGATTGGTCCCTGAGACTCCCTGACTGGCCAACCAGAAAAAAACATTCACTTTTTGCTATCGGGGGTGGAGTTTGTGCAGTGGAGAATGTTGCTTCAGCCTTTCAAAAACTGTCCGCAGTGCGCGACACGGAGATCGGCCGGTACGGTGATAGCGACGGCAAGCGTCAAGCGATCTCGCTCATCATAACGAATAAGCTTCAACAAACTAGTTCACATGTACCTTATCAATGGTCTAAGAGTCACGATTGGGTACATATAATTTAAATGGGCAGAATTACGAAAAGCCAGCCTATTATGTGAGGAGAAACATTCTCTCTGTCCTCTTCCTAGTACCCAAGATGCAATGCGCTTCTCTTTCTATCTCTGATCCAGAGGATTAAACTAATTAAAACATTTATTTTTCGGGGGAAAACTACTGTTTTGCTATGTAATTACTGTACCTTTTTCTTCCCTTTTTATTAATATCACGTAGATGTGTTTTTTGTGGTACTTTATATAGCTGTAATGAGGCTATGAAGGGAAAAAAAATCGCATCCACTACCACTATAAAAGAATCTGCAAAGAGGATTCTGTCCCACTGGGATTAAACAAATTAAAACATATATTTTCGGGTAAATCCCCTGTTTTGCAATGTAACTACTGTACCTTTGTCTTCCCTTTTTATTAATATCACCTAGGTGTTTTTCCTTTGGTACTTTATATAGCTGTAATGAGGCTATGAAGGGGAAAAAAATCCCATCCACTTCCACTATAAAAACAATCTGCCCAGGGTTAATGTCCCATCATAGTAACAGGGCAGAATGGGGCGGGATTTGCAAAAGGGTTTATTGCTTGATTCACCCTCTGCATACGTGAGCAGCAGGCCATGTTTTATTTTCTTTGGTTTATTATTTTTAAATAATAATAATAAATAAATAAATAACGATTAAAAATAAATGAAAAGAATTATTGGAAAAAACATGGCCTGCTCACGTATTCTGAGGGTGTCAGGAGTCACCAGAATAAAGGACGGGTATTTTCATTGAATCTATCACGGTTAAATATCAAAGAAATACTGAATCAAGCAATTCAAATATCAAATAAATACTGAATCAAGCAATTCAAAAACTGTCCTGTGTGTTCCTAAAAGCCTGATTAGACAATAAAATGATCAAAGATTTTTTTTTTAAAGCACTGAATTAGTCCAAAGCAAAAAAATAATTTGCTTTAAGTAGCAAATGAGGGGTCAAACTAAACTCTAGCGGCTGATAACACCAATTTAGCTGTGTCTCAGAAAGGGTTATCATACTAAAATATAATCTACAGATATAGAGCTTTTCAAAAATGCATGGTACTGTAACCTTTGCCACCTTTGGGATACCGACATCTCATACGGCCCATGGACTAAATTACTTAGTGAGTGATATAGTGACGGGCAGGGGCGTCACACCAAATTCTGGGCCCTGGGTACAAGGATTCACTGCGGGCCCCCCATGAATGTTAACTATTGAAAAATAGCAGATATACAAGCTCGCAGCGCGGCACTAGATCTGCTATTTTTGAAAAATTGAAAAAAATGTGTGCAAGAAACCTATGTTTCCATGTCAGTGGTGCTCAAACTTTTTCATGTCAAGGACCTCCAAGATGATATGTATTTGGCCACAGAACCCCATCTCAAAACATTTAGTTCCAGGGACCCCCCACCCCCAGAAGCAGAATTTTAGTTACAAATGTCCGCTTAAAAAATACTATTCAAAGATTTGCACACAATTTCACGACTTTTAAAAAATAGCAGATCTACAAGCTCGCAGCGCGGCACTCGGTGCCGCGCTGTGAGCTTGTATATCTGCTATTTTTCAATAGCTAAAGTTGCTAGGGCCCCTCCACCTTGGGCCCTGGTAACTCAGTCCCACTTTCCTCCCCCTTGTGACACCCCTGGTGACGGGTCCTAACCTGGAGCCCCAGAGGGATGGACATTCTCCGGGACCCCCGCCCCTCCTCCGTTGACCATGCGGAGGTGGCGGCTGGTGTAGAACTCGTCGGTGGCGGGCACCGAGCCGCCCACGGTGCGCTCCATGGGCAGGTGCTTCAGACTGGTCATGGGTGGCACTCAGCAGCAGGCAGGCATGGCCGCCTCTGTGGCGGGGGCACGCCTTTCCCTGGTCTCATGAGCAGCTGGGACCCTCAGGAGAAAAGGGGGTAGACGGGTGGGGGGGGTGGGGGGTCACAGGAGAGGGGACAGGCAGGGGACGCGGTGCGAGGCCACCTCTTCAGTCCTCAAAGCTTGCATCCGTTTGGCGGATCCGCGGTGGCATTCAGCTTTCTCTTCGGAATCTCTCTTCCAAATGTGAAACAAACCTGGGAAAAACAGATAAAAAGAGAATGTTAGATAGTAAAACTCAACGATGTTTTAAACGAGAATTCTGCATTCTGTCGAGGTGCCAACTTGCGCCTCGTGCACAAGTACTTGTGCGCCAGCAGAGCGCGCCATGAGGTGCGCTCACCAATGGCATCACCAGGAATGCTGGTCTCTCATTGGCTGTAAAAGATGACATTGCCTGAAATGCTGGTCCCTGATTGGGCTACAGGCTTAAACACACACGGCTACATATCTAGCTACCTACATACGCAGCCAAACGCAGTACTGCGTGCTCTTAATAAAGCAGTGTTTCCCCAAATGTTTGTGAAATCCTTGGGGTTTCTATAAATGAGCAGACGCAGGAACGATACCAGTAGTACTGATTGTCAGAGTCTTTATCTGTCTGTGTCCCTTTAATGCCCATATGAGAAGATTTCTGTTTCTCTGCGTTAGACATGCCAAAATCTGGCCGGTTGTTTTGAGCTCATGGATTTTTCACTATTTTTGAAATAGGACCTATTGCAGTGTTTCTCAACCAATGTGCCTGGGGACCTTTGGTGTGCCCCTGAGAAGGGTCAAGTGTGCCCCTTGAAACTGCTTGAAAGCCAGTATTGTATTTATCATTTTAAAAATGATTTAAACTAGCCGATCTACAAGCAGCCCAACCACAACCGCGAGGCGTTGTGTGCTTGTAGATCGGCCGTTTTCACTACTGTTGTGCGACAGCCTTGTATGGTGAAGCAGGGCTTTACTTTGCGAAGAAACTTACAAATTTGAAACTTTGAGATACAAGGTTTCTTCCCGACAGTGACGATATTTACACCCCCGTATTATGTTGGTGTGCCCATGGATTCTTGGGACATGAAAAGTGTGCCCATGCAGAAAAAAGGTTGAGAAACACTGACCTATTGAATCGAGAGCTGCAAAAGTGTGGGAACCAATGTTCTACAGCCTACCGGTACTCAACTTTCCCTGATTAGACGATAAGACAAAGTGTGGAAACAGTCAAGTGAACTCAGAACAAACCAACGGTCTTCAATAATCCAGCCATTGGAAAAAAGAGCCTTTGTCATTCTAAACCTAGGCTACCTGACACTTACTTCCTCCTCCTGACGTATGTACACTCCGTCGCACCACGGTGTCCCGCACCCAAAATAGACAACCTACAAGATCACAGCCCGCTGACTCATGGTGCCATTGTGAGCTTGAAGGTCTGCTGTCTGCGGCACGCGACACCGTCGTGCGACGCAGTATAAATTAGGCTTAAACGAGGGCCCTGTTACCTCCACAAGTCTAATTTACAACTCTCTATTTCATTCCCAGAGGTATACATGTAAGCAAGTAGGGTTAATCAAAATAATCAATTATTTAAAAAAAAATACACTAATTGATAATGGATTATTTAATAAAATCTATTAATGATCATCCCCTTTTTTGGGCATGTCATTAATATAGGACTGCACTGCACTGCTATTGGATATGCGTGACATCTACAGTATTCCGATTGATTCCGATTGAGCACTGGTTCTCAAAATGGCGCCCAGGGGATAATATTTTTAGTTTTTACATTTGAAGCCAGTTGAGTTAATATCAGGTTTGATTTGCATTCTCTCAGAGTTAAATAAACAAAAGTACAAAGTTCAAAACGCATCGCTTCACGCCACATTTCGAGCTTGTAGATCTGCCACGTTTGAGTCACACAACCCAAAAAATAAACTCAAAAAGTTAAAATATGTAGATAAGAGGTTTCTCGCCCGACAGCGACGACATGAAACCGTGGGTCCTTGAAATTAAATAGATTGAGAATCACCTGCACAACAGAACTGGGACGGGAGTGTTTTTCCCTGATGACTTCCTCTGACTCAGTGAAAGGTCACTGACACGTTCAATTTCAAGATAAGACCGCCTGCTTTTCAAACCAATTTCAGCATAAGCATCAAGGGGAAACATGCCGCCCCCCCTTCCCCCCAAAACTTAATTTCCGCCTTATTAAACCTGAGCCCAACGATACCTTTGCCACTAATCACTTCCAATTCCCCACCGAGTCAACATTCTGTAAAGTGGATTTTTGCTGGAAATGTAATGAACCTATTCAGGGGAACTTTTATGCAATGATGGAGCCCAAATAGGGGCGACAAGAGAGTAGGGATGGGACGATATGAAAATGTCATATCACGATATATTGTGACAAAAGAAATCGCGATAATCAAAATCCATTATCCTGGGGCGGAACATATGCCAAAAAATTGCCGATCTACAAGCTCACAACGCGTCGCGTGATAAGAGTGAAAAAGAAAAGACTGTATCAAGTACGTATATTAGAAGTATCTTTTACCAATTATATAGGGTTTAAATGGTACCGGATATGCAGATCGGCAAATAAAAGGTGAATTGATCCCAGTGCATGACAGGGGGACAATGTCACGATAAATTAAGTCTCCAGGATACGATTATCGTGTTTTTTATCGCGATAAACGATAATATCGCTTATCGTCCCATCCCAACAAGAGAGAAATCACAAGGTTTGGATCTATGAATAAATCTCCGTCCCGTTCTAGTTGGCAGAGAGCTCTGAGGGTTTCGTGCCATCGCCAAGTTAGCACTGGGCTTGTGACCCATCTGATGTCGCCTCGCGCGTGGCTGCATCGCTGACGAGAGGGTGGCGAGGTGGGGGGGGGGGGGGGGGGGGGGGGGGGGGTTTACTGGATCAAACGTCCCGAGCTGCACATCAGCAAAGGGAGCGGCGGGGAGAAAGCAAACAGAATCCAGAGCTGCAGATCGTTGTTGTCTGGCAAAAACCTTGTATCTCCTATTTTGTTTTTTGGCTTTTTCTGCCTTTATCGAGTAACTAACCTGCCGACGCTACTCGGAACAACGGACCGGCGGAACAATGAGCGGACCCCCTTGGATTCAGCAATCAGGAAAATGGGGTACTGAAGCCCAAAAAGTTTGAGAACCACTGCCCTAGAGCATGTCCGTATTTCAATGTTTTATATATCGTTGCTGTCGTCGCCCTACTTGATCATCCTATAGCGTCACACAAAAGCACGTTTTTGAATTTGAATCCAGAAAAGTACGAGTTTTGGACATATGAGGTTTCCACAGGACAGAGAGACCATATATTTTCTTGTAGATCTGCTATTTTTGAGCGGTGGTAGACCGCTCCATAGCATGGCCGTGTGTGTGTGTCTGTAGCCTGTACATGTCATGTTTTGCCATAGCATTGTGTGTGTGTCTGTAGCCTGTACACCCTAGACTTAAATCCTAGACTGAAAACGTTATGCAAGCACGACCACCGCACACTTCACAGTGGGTGTGATTTTTAACATATTCTTGTAAACATTCCAAAAGTGAAAGTCTTTAACACATTCCCCGCCATTTTAACATACCTTCGTACTCTACGGTGCCTCTGGTCTCCATAGACTTCCATGTAATTCATAGTGCACGGATCATGCACACCCATGCCTAGATAATGCACCACGTGTGTCCACATTGCTCACAGCTTTCAAACAAAAAAATCCGAATGGAAATCCGTTCAGGCATTCATGAGATAGAAGCCATTATGTTTTCCTAAAATGTAAACAAAGATGGCTGCCATGTTTGATAGATGGGGTTGCTATGGGGGTTAAACATGCAATTTCGCGATTTCTATCATGCCTACTACATTTTTTGGGGTCAGAAAAAAAATTTGAATTTCTTTTTTTTTCAAAATGGCGGAAATTCTCGCAGGCATCGGGCCTGGCAGGGAAAGACATTGAAATAATCTCGGGACTATCGGGCCTGGCATGCAATGAGTTAATAAAGACACTGGATCCATAGGAACTTCAGTTTTTTTTGTCCCATTTTCCAGAAGGAAAGGAATATATATATATATCAGTTTTTTTGGACATACAAGGTTTCCAGCGCGACAGCGGCGGCGGAGGAGGCGGCATCAATAAAGCCGGGGAGGCCTTTGAAAGTTAGCGGTTAGAAGTGGGTGATGTGTCTCTGCCTGGCAGATCGGGCCAATTTGGCAGAGGAGTCACTGTGGGAGATTAAGGCTTCTCTCTCAGTCAGTCAGCCCCTGCCTCGGCTCTGGAGCTGTGATCACATTAGCCACTGGCTGTCAAGAGAGCTGAGGCGCTTGGAGGAACTACTCTGATGTTCCGACTTTTACTTTTAACCCGTTTACAACCGCAACGCATTATTATTACGCATTATCACTTTATTAACCGTTATTTTATGCTTTATTAACCGTTATTTTATGCTTTAACTATTAGAAAAATAGCAGATATACAAGCTCACAGCTTGTTGCTATTTTTGAAAGATCGTGAACAAAGCTTTTTCTGAAAAACGTATGTTTCTATGTCAGTGGTTCCCCAACTTTTTCATGTCAACGACCCCCAAAATTATAGGAATTTGGCCGCCGACCCCCCATCTCAAAATAGGTTGTTCTAGGGGACCCGCCAAAATGATATATAAGATTTGCACACATTTTCATGATCTACAAGACCTACAAGCTCATATTGCGGCACTCGGTGCCGCGCTATGAGCTTGCATACAAGTATAAAATAATTCCCGGTCTTAATAGGTTAAGTAAAAGTAGCAATGCCACACTGTAGAAACCGTTGCTGTCAGGGCAGAAACCTCCTATCTCCATACTCCAGCTTTTTGTGTTGTTTTTTTTTCTTTCTTCCGTGAATTAACGTCCTAACTTGATCACACTACAGCGGCAAAAGTAGCAGATCCACAAGCTCAAAATGCGGCACGAAGCGTGGCGTTTCGCACTTGTAGATCTGCTACTTTTGATGCTTTTGAATTTGAACCCTGAAAAAAAAAGGTAATGGTTTTGGACATTATGAGGTTTGCACCCAACAGAGACGATATCTCTTTCTCGTCACACCTCGCACACAGAGCTCTCTGTACATTTTGTATTCATCCAAATTTGTTAACAAATATTAAGTCTTATCCACATGCTCACTGTAATCCGAGACAGTGTCAGAAGAACTCCTATACCAGTAAGACGCCTAAGGGGGACAAGCGCCATGTCTTGGCCATCTGCCAGTGATGTATATCGGACCAGTTACCCATAGTATATGGAGACCCATGGTACCCATATATGGAGATCCATGTACTGTATATGGAGTTATGCTGTGAGAGCCCAAACATGCTTACATGTCTGTCCTGATGAAGGTCGCAATGACCAAAACTTGATCATTCAAAACCTGAAAAGAAAAGCTACGTTTCGTCTTTTTTGCAAGTTCCCTACAGTGTGCGTGCAGGTCCCCTCCTTTGATTCCATTATCAGAGATCCCTTTATAACTCATTTGCCGCAATGCCCGTAGCGCCCGTAAATATTCCGCTGTACGGCCCTGCCATGCCCGTAAATCCCGCAAATGTGCTTTTAAATTATGTAATGCTAAATTACACTCTTCCCCAGCCCCTGATAAAGTTTGAGCCTTCTGTCATATAGGGAACCCAAAATATCACACATCAAAGTTAGTGTGTTTGAAAACAAGAGTGTAATAAATGTATAAATCTCAATAAAAGTGTCTAATTCTCCCCATAACCTACAGTGAAGGTACAGTGAAGGCATATCGCACATACGCTGCAGCCTCCAGCACACAGAATGCGTCTTTTTTTTTTTTTTTTTTCAGGCGTGCATCCCCTCACTCCAACATGCATGCCATTCACACACACCCCCATTCCAACACCAATGCCCTTGCCCTACTATGGAAGTGTTGCCAGAAGTCAATCTGAATGACAGCATGTCAGAAGCCCCCCAAGCGGAGGCTAGCCTATAGCAACAACTAACAGTTCAGCTCGATGAGACCGTTCTTCATAAATCAAACAAAATCCTGTGACATTTTCACTTCAAAAGCCATAATCTGCTATGGGCCTACACAAGACAGCTTCAAAGTTCAAAGTCTCCACAACAAACTATTGTCCAGATTTGCAGCCAACAACCAAAATAAACCATCACAAACACAATAGATAACACATCTAAACCTCACCTCACGTCAGCGGGGGTCCCCTCGACCGATCCCGATCATAAGGCACTGCTCGCGGGAGAGAGTAGATGTCCCAGGTCCCTGTGGACCCCGACTCCCCCCGTGCCCTGGTCAAGCGACCAATGTCCTCTGTGTCGTGTCCGGAGGCTGACCACAAACTCCTCCATTCTCCATTCGCGTCGGTAAAACTTATAAGACATCCTCGTCGTCAAGCGTTAGCCTTGTCTTCTCCGTGTCTGCTCCAGCTGTCCGAAACAAGTGGATCCCACCGGGAATAGTGTAGTAAGAAAAGCAATTGCGACTAATGTTTTGTTTTCATCCATTCCATTCCTAAAGTTGTCCTTCCCCACACACAGCATGTCGGCTTACGTGCATGCAAGCGCAATCACGCACGCACACAACGCATGTGCATGTGGGTGCACATGCGTGCAGCAGACTGAAAAGAAAGTGAATTTCGATCCATCGCGCGCCTGCATCTCCCCATGTGATGTGATCAGCATGTTCGATCAGCTGTCTTGCGGATACCCAAGCTTGTACAAGTTCCTGTCCCCCCCGAGCCCCCTGTGATTGGCTGAACCGGAGGTAGGGAGCGCTCCATTGTAGTCACTTGGACCGCGCAGAGGACCTGATCACTATTCACTGCACACTGTGCACAGTGAGTAACGTGATCCCAAACGATTCAATTCGGTGGAGCTTTATTGGCATGAGAAAACGCAAAGTACAAAAGAACTGTTTGCTGGGTTCTCGCCAAAGCAAGTGTCACAAATAAAATAAAAACAGTTGAAAATGGGTAACATATAGGTCTAGATACAGTTGGAGGGGGTATCATTCCCCCCTGCTTTTACTACTTAGCAATATATATATATTTATATATATATATATATATAGATCTGCTATTATGTACATGTGTGTGTGTATAGCCTACAGTATAGTGTGTGTGTGTGTGTGTGTGTGTGTGTGTGTGTGTGTGTGTGTGTGTGTGTGTGTGTGTGTGTGTGTGTGTGTGTGTGTGTGTGTCCTTTTAGTAGACCTTGTACCAGTGAACTGTACCGTCATGAAACTGTACCTTTTCCTATGCAATATTCTAATAAAGTCTTCAATCAATCAATCAATCAATCAATCAATCAAATGTGTGTGTGTGTGTGTGTGTGTGTGTGTGTGTGTGTGTGTGTGTGTGTGTGTGTGTGTGTGTGTGTGTGTGTGCGTGTGTGTGAGGAGGTACTGCAGAGTAGACCATCGTGGGCCCGTCGGAGTCCAATATAAAAAGCGTATTTCTCTTTGTGTGAAGTAAGACGCCCTAAGGGCAAGAGGTGACCTATTACAGCACTATTACACAATTCCAGTTATACACAATTACACTTATTACACTCATCTGATAAGGCCTGAGGTCATAAAGACAGATATCAAGTGACTTATCTGCTTGACAATAGACCATTCACAAAAACCTAAATAACTCCATTTCATTTGATTTTCAAGCTCGGAAAATCAAAAAACAAGGGTTTTGAAATGGCTATAACTATAGAATGGTACATCGTAAATACAACATTATATTTTTGGGTGAAACTAGAGTTTGTCCTCTTTCATTTTCATTACTGTATGACATTGTCATGCAAAAACAGAATTTAGGAAAAATGTAAATATAAAAAAAAAATATCACACTCGTGTGAACTGAGCGGTGGTGTGTGTGTGTGTGTGTGTGTGTGTGTGTGTGTGTGTGTGTGTGTGTGTGTGTGTGTGTGTGTGTGTGTGTGTGTGTGTGCCCCCTGTGTGTGTGTGTGTGTGTGTGTGTGTGTGTGTGTGTGTGTGTGTGTGTGTGTGTGCCCCCTGTGTGTGTTTGTGTGTGAGTGTGCCTGGCCTATGCCTGGCCTATCCTGAACAACAGCGCCCCTCCCTTAACATGTGTGGTCAGAAAAGGTTACTGCAGGCTACATATCCGGAGACAGACAGACAGACAGACAGACAGACAGACAAACAGACAGACAGACCCACACACACGGCCACGTATAGGAGCGTTGTGACCACCGCTCAAATATCCATTATACAAAATGGCAGAAAAGCCTTACAGTACAATGTTAAAATGGCAGCAAATGAGTTAATAATAACAATCCAAATCTACAAATCAACTTTGACCAAAGCTGTCAAATACTGTTTGAGTAGAGTAGAAAGTATCACCACAAAAAAAAAGAAGTGTCAATCCTCAAGTAAAGTGAGAAACGCCTCAAATTTGTACTGAAGTAACAGTACTCGAGTAAATGTACTTACTTACCCAAACAGCGATGCCAGGCTGTGGCCGACTGTGATCACATTAGCCAGTGGCTGTCAGCACTGTGACGGACCCACGGCACACAGTCACACAGTCAGCCACCAACCATTCACACAGTCAGACTCACATTACTGTCAACTACCCACACACACACACACACACACACACACACACACACACACACACACACACACACACACACACACACACACACACACACACACACACACACACACACACACACACACACACACACACAGAGCCAGTGGGGATTAGCAGACATCCTTCCACACACCAAGGGAGATTCATTTACCTGCACAAAACTGCACCGCTGAGTCATTGCTGTCAGGCGGAGACCTCCTATCTCCATTATTTTATTATTATTTTATATTAATTGTGGGCTCGCTGAAAGGCGAGACCAGTATGTTATACCAAATCTTTATCCACAACTTTCCAACATCCCATAATGCATTGCGCAGAAGTTGTGTGGAGCTTCCGGCGCCGCAGCCGAGTGTGAATCTACAAGCTCACAACGGTTGCATCTGCGACGCGACGCGAGCGTATGTCTGCTGTTAACCGGAAGTGTGGTGCAAAACAATTCTCCAGTAAATTCCCGCAGAAAGTGGTGGATAGGTCAAGTTTATTCTTACCGCGAAAGAATTACCGACAGTACAAAGGCACGGCCCTTGGCCAATGAGGAGCAGCGTTATAGGTGACATCATCACCAACAAGTGCGACCATATATAAATAACAACACGTTGGCTCGAGACAGTACAGAGGCAATGATTGAGCATCGTTCTTGGTCAGTTTGTTCTCCCACATCTTTATATAGTAAGGTTGTTCTCGTCAAAACCGTCCGACCGTATGGGCCCATACATGGTGTTCCATGCGAGCCCACACTGTTTCGTAGGAAAAGTATTTCTAGTTATCAGTGTGGTTGCCTGGAGGGCAACACACTATTGTTCTAGTGTAGCTTACTTTTTTTTGTGGATCAACTTTTAGCCAATTAGGAAGCAGCATTCTCGGTGACATCACCATTATAGAGTAAGTCCATTGAGTTCAACGTGGGAGTGGTGCTAGCTTGAGGATAAGTTAAGCTTCACATGACAATTTCTTTTTAGTTTGTGTTGCTGCTGTTAGTCATGGCTGCCAGTTCCCACCTGATGTTGTGTGGGAGATGTGACCACTCCAGTCCGTACTGAATAACCGCTAGCTTGCATAGCGTCTTCAGGCTAGGACTTAAGTCTAAGATGTACAGGTCAGGTTTGCAGATGTTCATCAGGTAAGCAGGTTTGTCACATCCTCCAAAGAGAATGATACGATTTCCCACCATGCAACAGCACATCATATGCATCCCACCGGGGCCATTTCCTCTAGGCTTAAGCTTCTTCCAGGAGAAGGTCTCTGGGTTGAATTTCCACAGATCATTTAAGGCATAAGATTTGTAGCCACCAAATACGTACAGCTCTCCGTTGTAGGTAGCGGCTGGATGACCATAGCGTCCTTCTGGAAGAAGCTGTACAGAAGGAGTCCTCAGCCAGCAGTTGGTCTCAGTGTCAAACACTCTGATGATGTTGTTTAAAGGAGCCCCGCCCCCAAATACAAACATCTTTGTCCCGATGATGGTGGCAGAGTGACATGACGAAGCAGGAGGTGGGGTGCCACTAGTGATAATTAAAGACCAGAGCATTGTGGTGGTGTCCAACTTGTACACGTCGTTATGGTATCGAGCCTCACCGCTGTATCCGCCATGAACATACATGACCTTCTCCAGGACACAGGTTGAGTGGCCAGCCCTCGCCTCTGGAACCGTTCCAGAAACCTTGGGCCTGAGCCATCTGTGGGCATCGATATCAAACGCATGAAGCACGTTGCAGTGTTCCTTTTTGTCACAATTATAACCTCCCCAGATGTAGATGATATATTCTATCAACACAGCTTTTGTGTGGCATAGATTGGAAACTTCGGATTCTGCTCTTCCAGTTGTCAACTTTCTCCAGCGTAAAGACACAGTGTTGAAGACATGAAAATCAAGTTGTTTCTTGTCATCGATCACTCCAAATGAATAGACCTCGTCTCCTACAGTAACATCAGCTTGACTGCGTCCTATAGGTGCTCCGTTTAAATGCAGCGTCCAGTAGAACATTCCTCGCAAGATATCCCCCAAGGATTAGACCTGATCATTGAAATGTTGCTGTGTGCCCTACCGCTTATATTGGTTCAGTGGCACAAACCTCACACAGAGTTGGACCAATCCACAAAGCTGATGGGTTGGCTGACACATCAATGAATTCCATGCATGTTGATGCCCCTAATATGGTCATGCACTGGGATCAATTTACCTTTTATTCGGCAAGCTGCATATCCGGAACCAATTGGTAAAACGTACTTAAAGTGTAGGCACCATGAAATTTGCCTTGTAAAACTGTTGACACATGTCTCTAAAGGTCCCCCTAAGTATTTTTTACATATATTTGAGTCATATTAGTTTCAAAATACATAGTTACATTTGAGGTTTATAAATTAATAAGACCAACTGCGGCCATTTTGGGAAATAACTTCGGAAATAAAGTTGTCGCGTGAAAATGACGAAAGCAAGAGAATCTCTCTTGCCCTCCTGTCTCGGTGAAATGCAAGCTGGACACGCCCATTTCTAAAAATTGTTGGGCCCTACTCAAGTACAGTATCTGAGTAAATGTAGCCTACTTAGTTACCGACTGCAGGCGAGCCAATTAGAAGAAGAGCTGGTCGCGGCTATCTCCGCCTCAAAGTACATAAATACTTGAGTAAATGTAGGCTACTTAGTTACTTTACACTCGACTCACTAGCAGGCTGCACGTAGATGCGAGCGGGCGAGTGGCTCTCATCCACTCACAATGATGACAAGCCTCGGTCAAAGTGCTTGGTTTAGTACTTGAGTAAATGTTGGCTACTTAGTTACTTTACACACGAGTCACGAGTGTAGATGCGAGCCTAGATGCGAGCGCAAGCCTCGGTCAAAGTGCTTGTTTTAATGTTTTATTTTAAATCTATCTTCTAATTATTATTAACTTATCCTCACAAATAGTCGCCCTGTCCGGCTGTCCCCTATTTATCTTATTTTGTCATGATGATTTGTCCCAGGAACGGCCCGGGAAAGAAAAGCTCCATAAAAATCACCGAGTCACAATGGCTTGTTCATCCCACACATGAACCTCTCATCGCGGCATGAACAGCGAACAGCAGCCGCTATCCACAAAGCCTGGAGCGAAGTCAAGACCCGCCCCTCACGACTGTAGAAAGTCTTTGACTCGTGCGAGCTGTGCTTCAGCATGAATACAGCGAAATCAGTCAGGACAATTACAAAACATGACACAACGTGTGATAGCATACATATCGTTGGTCATCGTCGCTGACAAAGTTATGTATTTACTGTATTATTAGGGTATATATATCGTAATTCCCACGGCCAATTCTCCACCGACTTCCATTGGGTCACGTGACCAACATTCCTCAAGTGACACGCTGTTTCTGCTCGTCACTTTCCGAGGTGGCTGGGCGGTGCCTCGGGAGTTGAGACCTCCTTCTTCTGACAGCTCTGAATATTAACCCTTTCAGGGTATAGTTGCATTGGCAAATATTTTCACAATTATATCACAATTATTTGGAGACAAAGTAGAGCTCATTCTGTTACCCTTCCTTTAAAGGGGAAGACCACCCATTTTCAATATGTCATTAATATACCTTAGAGGAGTTGTGTGGAAATAAAAAAAAAGTTCCCCCTCTTCTGTGTTGCCTAGAACTGGAGGATTGATTTTGGGGTTTGTATTGCAAATCACAACTTGATGACATCACACATTGTACTTTACAATACAAACCCCAAAATCAATCCTCCAGTTCTAGGCAACACAGAAGGGGGGGGAACCTTTTTTTTTATTTCCACACAACTCCTCTAAGGTATATTAATGACATAGTTCAATATTGAAAATGGGTGGTCTTCCCTTTTAACTCATTTGCTGCCCTCTCCCGAGTTTCCAGAGTTTCCTGAGTTGGCAGCCATTTTGGACCTCCAAAAATGTAGTAGGCATGATCGCAATCGCAAAATTGTGTTTAACCCCCATACCAACCACATCTTTCAAACATGGCAGCCATGTTTGTTTACATTTGAAGAAAACATAATGGCTTCTATTCATGAATGCCTGAACGGATTTCCAAGCTGACTCCTTTCCAAGTGAAGGAGCAGCGGTTCTACTCCAAGTCTCTCTCAGGTGATTGAACTTCTCACCATATCTCTAAGGGAGATACCAGCCACCCTTCTGAGAAAACTCATTTCGGCCGCTTGTACCCGAGACCTTATACTTTCGGTCATGACCCACACTTCATGACCATAGGTGAGAGTGGGAACGAAGATTGCTCGGAAGACAGAGAGCTTTGCCTTATGGCTCAACTCTTTTTTCTTCACCACAGTACGATTTAGCGACTGCAAAACCGCTCCTGCTGCTCCGATTCTCCGGCTGATCTCCTTCTCCGTCTTTCCCTTTCTCTCACTTGTGAACAAGACCCCGAGATACTTAAACTCCTTCACCTGGGGTAAAGTCTCATTCCCAACTTGGACTGCACAATCCATCGGTTCCCTGCTGAGAACCATGGCCTCAGATTTAGAGATGCTGATCCTCATTCCGGCCGCTGTACACTCGGCTGCGAACCGATCCAGTGAGAGCTGAAGGTCTTGGACCGATGGTGCCATCGGGACCAAGTCATCCGCAAAAAGCAGTGACGCAACCTTTAGCTCACCAAGCCTTATACCTTCTCCACCACCACTTCGCCTCGAAATCCTGTCTAAGCTTCTGTACCTTGCACAATAGATTGAATGTCCTCTCTCATGATCAGACAACCAGAAAAAGGATCATGGGGTCACACAAATGATTAGGCTTCATCCTTCAAGAAGTGTGAACACCATTATAAAATGACAATTTACAACTTAGGCATTTAGCAGACACTCTTATGTATTCCAGAGCGACTTACACAAGTGGAACATCGGAACAAGCGGAGTAAGCCTTGTACTTATAGAACATGCCTATATAATATTTAGGGTCTGAATAGTCAGCAAGTTTCATGGCCTTACGATTTTTGACATATGTATTTTATGCAAGTGACAATTTTTTGGCCAGCATAGTAGGGATGGGACGATTTGAAAATTTCATGTCACGTTTATTGTGACCAAAGAAATTGCGATTTACGATATTATCGTGATAATCAAAATATCCCCAACATCCATTATCCTGGGGCGTAACATTTGCCAAAGAAATAGCAGATCTACAAGCTCACAACGCATGGCAACCAGTGTGAGCTTGTAGATTGGCTATTTTTTGGCAAAGATATTTGATAGAGAGTGATTCAAGTAGGTATATTATAAGTAGGTACCGGATATGCAGCTCGGCAAATAAAGGTGAATTGATCCCAGTGCATGACGGAGGATCATTTCACGATAACCTTATCGCGATAAACGATAATACCGATTATCGTCCCATCCCCAGAGGATAGGCCCTCAAGACGATAGGCTCACCAGAATCAGTGCAGGTTCACCCTCAGAGGAGGTACATAGGTATACTCCATAGCCAGCAGCTAAAAGAGTTCAAATCAATCTGAGGCAAAGAAGAAAGAGTACTGAATGAGGTCCAATTCGCTCGGGTGCCGCTATAAGAGAGTATGATTTTTATATGACCCTCGTTTGCAAATGCAGGATTCCTATAACATTTTTATTCAGAAACAGCTGTTTCTCCAGATAACAACAACAGCTGCCCAAGGGAGGCATTTCTAGCCCTGCATGGGATAAACTAGTATATATAAGTTTACAAGGTGACACAGGTTTTTATTTATCGTCTCCAATAAATTCCTTGTCTTGCGAGTCAAGTCGAGGATGTTTTTGCTTTAATGTCATATTTAAGGAGTGTGGGGGAGGGGGTGTTTGATTAGGTCAGTGGTTCTCAAACTTGGTGTTGGGACCCCCCATTTTGTGAGGTCCCCAGATGATTAGCTTAATGTAATTTATTTTCCTCACTCAACTGTAAACAAACCTACATACAGTATAAGTGTATACAGGGTATCTGCACATTTATAAAGTGACATTTTAAGGACTTTCAAGACCGTTTTAATACCAAAAGGCCAAACTGTCAAATATTAAGTAAGCAAGGCGAGGCGAACATTGTGAAAATAGCCGATCTACATGCCCACAACGCCTCGCAGCGCGAGGCGTTGTGAGCATGTAGATCTGCTATTTTCACAATATTTATCTGTGGAACAGAGTCACATTAAATGTAATACCTACAATTCCAAGTGCTTGTTAGGGTGAGGGTCCCCAGTTCAAATATGTTTATTTTGGGGGTCACGGCCTAAAAAAAAGGTTTGAGAACCCCTGGATTAGGTCAATGAGAGCCACACCTGCCAACCCCGACAGGGGTGTGTGTTTCTTTTTTCCTCTCTTCCTTCCTTCCTTCTTTTCACATGTATGTGTCAGACATGTGGAGGCAGCTCCAGCATGTTGACTAAGGAGGATTCACTTCCTGAAAATGAGTCTCTAACCCGGAGGGCCTGTCAGGAGAGGCACAGAGGATGCCGCGAGGTGATGTTACACGGCACGCCTGGGCCACACACTCAAAGAGGAGACAAAACCCATTATTGTGTGGCGTGTGGGGCGGCAATTAGGCTTAACCACAGTGGTGGAAAAATTATACTCACATTACTTAACTAGCCAAAAAGTATCGATACTGTAATATAGAAATACTCTGTTACAAGTAAAGGTCCGGAATTCTAAATATACTTGGGTAAAATGTCATCACTATCTGGCCAAAACCTCTTAACTTTATTTCTGAGGTTTTTGATTTTTTTGGGCATAAATCAGGGCTATTGAAAACCCTTTACAGCTGAGTGTTGGTTAAAATAATATTGAGCCAATGGAAAGTAGTAAAAAGTGATTGGGACAAAACCTCCTAACTCCACACTTTCTGCCAAACGCCAGCTAACTCCACCCGATTGGCCCTCTCTTGTTTTCATAAATATGTGCTATTGAACACCCTTTACGTCTGTGTGTTGGTTAAAATAGTATTGAACCAATGAAAAAACCTCCTAACTCCACTTGAGCTCATTTTCCCGAAAATGAACATTTTGAGTTACATTTGTGTGTGTGTATGCTTGCATACAGGGTGTGTGTGATGCGTCAGTGCAGTAGTACTGTGTAGAAGTGCTTGTAGTTAGTGCATGTTGCATGCTGCTCCTGCTTGCTACTCTCTGCTTTCAGCTACTGCCACCGGCTAGCCCTCCTCGCGGGGGGTGAAAAGAGGAGCCGAGTGCGTAAGCCTCCTCCTGCCGGTACACAGCCTCTCCACCGCCAAGACTCCTGCAGTGCCTCCTCGTGGCCACACACGGATACGTGTCCTTGCGGGCACTAAACCAAACTGCAGGGGATCGGGGAGCAGCAGTGGGCCCCATAGGTGAGGTGCGCAGGCCCACCGGTGTGTGGATACGCCCTGGCGCCTTGCCAACCACTGTCCCAGCTATGGGTAAATAGCAGGGGGGCGGGGGGGGCTCATAGCCATGGTAGGCAACCCACCTAGGAGAAGGACACTCTGAAGTAAAACCAGGACTGTGAGTAGTTGCGCCCCACAGTCCTTAACCAGCATTGTAAAGCCAACCATGGAGAACAAAGTCATCCCAAATCCTATACTTCCAGCGGCGGGAGTCCGCAGGAGCATCGCAGCGGATGGTGGTGCTGGTCCTCCTCCCGGAGGACATCATGACGACAGGTCCCCAAACCCGCGAGGGAGGGTCCTGTCCGATCACAGCACCACATCCAATGCACTCATGCGCTGTCGGAGACCATTCGTAATGGGAACCTTCAACGCATGTACAGTGAGAGAAGAAGCTAGATTGGTGGAGCTAGCACACTGTGCTGAGGAACGGGGGGTGGAGATCCTGGGAATCCAGGAACACAGACGAGTGCACACAGATGACCGGATCGTTTACCGCAGAGTGGAGAGATGCACGTTCATCACTGCATCTGCGTGGCGAAACGAGGCCCAGGCTGCAACAGGGGGCGTAGGGCTAATGCTGGGTTCTCGAGCGCGCAAGGCTCTCCGGCGGGTTTACCATCACACCGATAGGATCCTTATCGCAGAGTTCTCGAGCAACCCAGTAACAACAGTCATGGTCGTGTACTCGCCCACTAACGTGGCACCACCTGAGGAGGTGGAAAGGTTCTATGAGGACCTCTCAACAGCGGTCCGAGGCGTCCCAGCGCACAACTTCCTGGCAATCCTGGGTGACTTCAATGCACGGATTGGACCAGAGGACGCCCCCTTCCCATACCACGACTCTACCAACCGCAACGGGACATACCTCACTGCCCTTCTCATGGAACACCAGCTCCTGGCAGCAAACACCATGTTCAGGAAAAGAACAGGGAAGAGATGGACCTTCCAGGACCGAGCCTCGGGTATGCAACGCCAGTTGGACTATATCCTACACTCTAAGAAAGAATTCTGTGACCGAGTAAATAGCACTATTAGAAAAAGTTATATTTACTCAATAAAATCACTGAATATCATGTATGTGATTGTTTGAGTAGGTCACACCAAACAAAATGAGTAAAAATCCAACTGTTCTTTTTGAGTTAGATGTACATATATTATTTGAGTTAATTTCATGAGAATAAATTAGTATTTGACCAACTGATTTTATTCATGAATTATACTCAATTTGTTTTGGTAATTTTCCTTCATAATATTTGAGTATGGAGTACTTATATGGATCAATTTAAAAAGACCCTTAATTATTATTCATTCCAACTTAATAATCTTTCATCTCTCACAACAACTTAAACAATTGAGTAGATATGACTAAGATTCAAAATTGTACACAAGGGTTCATGGGAAAGTTCTACTGGAACATTCTGTCAACAAACAGCAGCAGCACACATCTTCTTCAACAAGAAACCTGGAGAGTGTTTGCAAATATTGGTAAGTAGATTTACTGTATCTTTGTGCATATAGGCTACACAAATGTATTGGGTATAACTTATGTTCTTTACAAAGGTTTGCAGCTAGTTAAGGTTACAGTGAGAGGAATGTGCAAGCCCTCTAGTCATTGTGACTTTTTGCATTTATTACAAGCTATGCACAGCTGCATACAATGGTGTGTACAATGAAGATAAAATGCACAGGTATAGGCCTACATTATTATCTACATGTCTTCTTTTTTACTCTCTTCCCCTCATCTCTGTCTTCCAGGTTAGTGCAAAGTTCAGGATGATCACCACACTGAATCTTGAGCCAAAATGTATGGCAATGTTGGACTTCTATACCCCCAAACTACTGTCCATGTTCCAGTCCAAGAAGGGCAGTTTGGGCACAAATGAGTATTGTACTTCAGGTATGAAACTTTCAATTACTCTAACTGCTTTAATTATATTTCACCTGGCTAATGACAATAATTACTATATTAATTTATGCTAAACTCATCTTTATCCCCTGCAACTCTCTCTCTCCTGATTATTCATTTCTAAATGTATGTCTTAATAGCTACTAAGGACAGTCTCCCAGCTTCCGTTGCTAAAACTGGGTTGTGGAAACAATTGTATTGCCAAAGTTTATGTTAGTTATGAAAGTGCAGTCATACTTTTTCTTTATTGTTCAAATAATTATTTTTCTATTCTGCAGAGAGGAATCCCCAATCAACGAACACGAGAGGTCATCATCCGATGTCTCATCGACCATCTGGAAGAAGATAGTGTCAAGATCAAGGACTTTCAAGTTAGTAAAATAAATGTTTTGACGTTTTAATGTCATCGTGGATGAGACCATCACATGCAAAGGAACAGCATAGTGATGTCCAGAGAATGAGGTTGTGACATTGGCTGAATGGCTGTTGCATCCGTTGCATGTCTGGTCGAACTGATTCAAGATTATGCCCAGGGCTGCATGTGTGGAGACAGCTAGGATTGCTCAATGTGTGTCTGTGTGTCTTGTAACATTTAGCCTGAAAGTGAGCTCTAAACAATTATCTTCACAATGTGTGCAGGAAGGAAGCTGCTGGTGCACCTGTCAGAGTAGAAGAGAAGTTGACAGAGGAGGTGATGATGAAGATGAGCGGCTGTGGCTCAGGAAGTAGAGTGGGGTGGCCAATGATCCGTGGGTCGGCGGTTCACATCCCAGCTACTCCTGTCTACATGTCGAAGTGTCCTTGGGCAAGACACTGAACCCTGCGTTGCCTCCAATGGTGTTAGCTTGTCAGTTGCCACCATTGGTGTGTGAATGTGGGAAGTGAGGACGCTGGCGTTGACTGTTCGCCGCTTCACCTCCCAATGTATGAATGAATGGACCATTGTAAGCGCTTTGAGTTCGCAACTTGCTTAGAAAAGCGCTATAAAAATGCAATTCATTATCATTATGAAGATCTACCTGCTGCAGAACCAAGAGGACTCAATGAATGAACCTACTGATGTAGGTATTGTGATTAAGGGCATCACTGCCCTCAACAATCTTGGGGGTCTGCTGCTATCTGTTGGGACTGTTCTATGCCTTTAATCTGAGATACCCCAAGAACCTCAGATATGGTCTTGAGATGTTCCAAAAAGTACTAGTTGAGTTGGATCCTGGACACCTTTCAGCCAAAGTTCAGAGACTGAAAAAATGTCTGCTTGCCGACTACTGTTCAGCAAGATGCTCTCAGAAAGTGGGTATAACCTACTGAAAGTGGATTTATTGTCAAAACAGCATTTTTGCAATGGTATTTGTTGCTGATAGTAATTAGTTAATGTAAAGTGTTTGTTTCTGGTGCATTCGAGTCATAATGCAAACAGGTCAGTTTAGCATATAGACATTACACGTGTGCATAGTCAATATGTTTAAATGTTGAGCTACTGTAAATGCTTATTTATTATTTCATATTCCAAGTTGTGATTTTCTTTCATGCCAAATGGCCTCTGACTGTCTTTAATGTATTTTGTGGTTATGACTTACTGTTCATTTGATGGGCTCATTGTTCTTATGGTGCATAATGTTTGACAGACTGCTTACTTACAGTATGCACAGTTCAATTAGAGGTACTTATATACAGTATTGTGAACACACACTGCTCTTTAGTAAACAGAATTTTAAAAGTGTCAGGGATACCCCTTTCCTGATCATTATCTTTAAACATATTGTTTTTGCAGGCATTGTTGCATGTCATTTACATACTAAAGTATGTTGAATGTTCATACTTGACGTGGTGTTACACTGGTCAAAATTAGTTGATTAAAAACATAATTATCTGCATAATTATTTCATGTGTATTCATTTGACATCATGTACTCCTGGAGTAAAAGGTAAAGTAAATGAAAGGGGTAAATGGTACTATATGAATTAAATCAATAAAAGTAAATGAATAAAGTAAATGTGACATATTTGTTTTGTTAAATCATACTCTAATATTCAATTAGATCTACTTAATATTTCAATGTATTTACTTGTAGTCTTTTGTGGCATTGACTGAATAATTTAATTATATCTACTCAATTTCTTTAGGTCATTGTACTCAATTTTAGTTGTTAATAAGTACGTAAAAGTTTTGGTTACTTTTACTCAAATTAATTGAGTATCATCTACCTGATTTCATAACAGTAATATTTACTCAATATTTTTGAGTGTAAAAATGTTTCACCAATAAAATTGAGTAGAGCCTAGTTTTTGTTTTTAGAGTGTAGTGAGGCAAAAGTGGAGGAATTCCATCCTGAACGCTGAGCCATACAGCACGTTCAGCTCTGTGGGCTCTGATCACCGAGTGGTTTCCATGAGGGTGCGACTGAGCCTCAGGGTCCCCAAACCAAGCCCCAAGATCCGGCATGACTGGAAGGCATTCACAGCCGATCCTGGCCTTCAAACCAGGTATGCGGAGGTGGTCAGGAAACGCTTTCGGCAGCTGGACAAGGAAGAGGAGCCCAGCAGCGAATATGGGAGATTCGTTGCTGCGAATGAGGAGGCAACCAGATTGTGCGTGCCCGTGCTGAACAGAGCAAGAACCTCACTTCGGTCTAGACATCCAGAGGTTGTAGCAGCACGGGGGAGGGTGGAGGAAGCGCGACTCAACTTTGAGCGTGAACCAAACGTGGAGAGAAGTAGGTCACTGAATGAAGCCAAACAGCTTCTGTTCAGCACCTATGACACCATCAAAGGGGAGGAACTGATGGAGAGTGTGCGGAGAGTGCAGGCAGCGCAGGGTGAAAAACAGTATGGGGAGGCATGGAGGGTAATCAATGAGATGACTGGACGGAAGAGGGCTAAGGAGGGCCAGGTTGAGGGACACAGCCCTGAGGAGAGGGTGGCGACCTGGTTCAGTCACTTCCAGAGCCTGTTGGGCACATCAGCAGAAGATGAAGAGGAGGAAAATATACCAGCATTCCTCCAGGGCCTGAATATCGATGATGGTCCCTTCACAGCCAGTGAGCTCGCCAGGGCAAAATCCACAGTGAGAGAGGGAAAAAGTGCTGGGCCGGATGGCATACCCCCAGAGGTCTTGAAGAACTGCGATCTCGATGACCTCATCCTAGAGTTTTGCAACGTTGCTCTACTGCACAACAAGCAGCCTGAAAAATGGTCTCTATCGAACATCATCCCGGTGCCAAAATCTGGAGACCTCTCAATGCCAGACAACTACCGAGGCATCAGCCTAACATGTATCACTGCCAAGGTCTTCAACCGAATGATCCTGAACAGGATACGGCGTGCCATCGACCCTCACCTGAGGGAGAACCAAAATGGTTTTCGAGAGGAGAGAACTACCGTAGCCCAGATCTTGGCATTAAGGAGATTGATAGAGGAGGTGAAAAAGGATAACCTGACAGCTGTTCTGTGCTTTATCGACTTCAAAAAGGCATTTGATTCGATCCACAGAGGCAAGATGGTGAAGATCCTTGAGGCCTACGATGTCCCTCCTAACATACTCCGGGCTATTGAGACCATGTATGCAGGAACAAGGGCCAAGGTGGTGACTCCAGACGGCAACAGTGAGGAGTTTGACATCCGTGCTGGTGTAATGCAGGGGGACACCCTAGCCCCCTTCCTCTTCATCATTGTCCTAGATTACGCGCTCAGGAAAGCCATCGGTGGACGAGAGCAGGATCTTGGCTTCACATTAACACCAAGGAGGTCGAGACGACATCCCAAAGTAGTCCTGACGGACCTGGACTATGCGGACGACATCAGCCTGCTCTCCGACAACATGACACAAGCACAGGAACTCCTGAACAGAGTGGAGTTAGAGTGTACCAAGGTTGGCCTTAGGCTAAATGCCAAGAAAACTGAGGTTATCACATATAACTTACCGGAACACCCACCTCTGACAACAACAGGAGGCGCTGTGTTGAAGGAAGTCAAGGACTTCAAGTACCT
The DNA here is from genome assembly GCF_963921795.1 of Nannobrachium achirus. NCBI lineage: Eukaryota > Metazoa > Chordata > Actinopteri > Myctophiformes > Myctophidae > Nannobrachium > Nannobrachium achirus. Next base: position 18,865,490 of record NC_137827.1, read on the forward strand.
GGGCGCATGGGTCAACTCAACAGAGAAAGATCTTCAAGTGAGGAAGGCACTTGCATGGAGGGCCTTGAACGGCATGAACAGTGTATGGAACTCCAACCTCCCCCGACAAATCAAACTCAGCTTCTTCTTTGCAACGGTAGAGTCTGTTCTCCTCTATGGCAGTGAATGCTGGACCCTGAAGCCAACCCTGCAGAAGTCTCTAGATGGGTGCTACACCAGAATGTTGCGTGCAGTACTTAACATCAGCAAGAGTGCACATGTTACCAACAAGAGCCTGTATGAGGGAATACCAAGGGTTAGCGAAAAAATTGCTGCCAGAAGAATGAGACTAGCAGGACACTGCCAAAGACATCAGGAGCTTCCTGCCAGCAAACTGGTGCTGTGGGAACCAACACATGGGCACCGGTCACGAGGACGTCCCACAATAACATACGTGGATGTACTCAAGAAAGACGTAGGAGCACAAAGCACCAACGAGCTGGCCAGATGTATGGAGAACCGGGATGACTGGAAGCGACGATGGAAGGCTCGTCTGAGGACGACCTAGAGAGAGAGTTAGGAGGTTTCAGCCCGACAGCAGAGATATGAAAGTGTTGGCATCAAAATGTACTGTACTTACAAGTATCAAAAGTAAAAGTACAACATGTTTGAAAATGGCAGATCTGCAAGCTCACAACGCGTTGCGACCGTGGCTATAAAACAAGGCTAAAGCACTGCTTAACCAAAATTAGTCTGTGTGCACAGCCATCAGAGTATCACTTGCCAAACCGTGTTACACAGGTGAATGAGTCACCTTATGGACGCGTTTATGGCCAGCACCCAGGCAGCAAGGAGGCACGCTCTGATACTGAAGCCACCGTGTGGTAGGGCTGTCAAAATTTGCCAAAAATGGCATTCAAATATTCCCTTCAAAATCCACCGTTGATTCGAATAAATTTGAATATTCGAAAATATCGAATAATTCGAAGCATTCGCACTTCGAAGCTGTTTATTCTAGACAGTCGCTTCTATCGCTTTTTTTTTTTTTTTTACTGTGTGCAGGTCCGCGTTGGTCAGGGACGTGCAAAGAATGTTAAGAGAGGCAGGGGCTGACATTTCTAAAAGGGCCTTTTGGTGGACAATTCTCTGTTAAAAGGGCAGGGGCTCAAGCCCCGTTTGATGTATGTGTGCACGTGCCTGCGTTAGAGCAGAATCGGATCGTCGTTGCAAAGCGTCACTCACAGCAGCTGTGATTGAGTTGAGTTGGAACAGCCACGACATGAAATGAGCAATTATAATCACACCAATGGATTATGTTTTGGTTTGAACCAAATTAGGTAGTCTACAAGAGCAGTGTGAGTGACGGAGGGAGTTTTACCGTTACCGTGGCTGCGTGCGGGGAGATTGACTCGGTGAGAGAAGAAATCCATGCTTTTTTATAGTGTTTTCGGTGGAGAAGTCTCGTTGTTGTATGCCTTCCCGTCACTACCAAATGAGTCGCCCGTTTCAGCTTGACTCGTTAATCATTCTGAATCAACGTGAGCCAGTTTAAAAGCACTGTGTGTGCACTGTCTGCGAGGCGGACGAGTGCATCTCTCCACTCCGACATGTGACGGCCACTGACAGTGTGAAGGGAAAGTGAAGCAGCTGGAGGTTTATTCTTCGCTGTATGACGGTGTCGCTAAACAGGCACCCTTAATGTACAAGCCCACAACGTATTGGATCAGCGACGTATTGTGGACTTGTAGATCAGCCCACTTTTGCAGCAGCGAATGGAGACTTCTGCCTTGCGAGACCAGCCACCTTTTAACGCTCCATGCGCCCAGAATCTCGCGAGAAGTGCGGTAGATTTGTTTTAATTAAATATAAATTAATTCGAAGCTCAATTTTTTACTTTAGAATATTCTTTTATTGTTAACATTCGAACGAATCTTCGAATATCGAATATTCTTTCACACCCCTACCGTGTGGAGGACAGACTTCAGTCTAAGATGGATGACTTGTGATTAAGAACGTGACCGTGAGCCCAGCTTTAAGGTAGCTCTCCACCAAAGAGACTACTACAGGTTACTACAGTTGCTTCATTTTGTGTGTGTGTGTGTGTGTGTGTGTGTGTGTGTGTGTGTGTGTGTGTGTGTGTGTGTGTGTGTGTGTGTGTGTGTGTGTGTGTGTGTGTGTGTGTGTGTGTGCGTGTGTGTGCGTGCGCGCGCCGACAGGGGGTGTTGTCTGTTTCCTCTGTAAAGACCTTTCAGACTGATTAAAGAGCTATAAATAAGTTGGAACCTAGATTTAAATGGGAACTCCGGATATATAATTGCACTGGCTTAACTTGGCTTCAGAGAAAAGTGCACCATCAAAATATGTTCACAATATAGGACCACAATGTAGACAAGTCCCCAGGACCCTTTTGTGTTGTCCTTTTAGCTTTTAATCTCTTACTTACTTTGAATGACTTTTTCTGCCTTTATTGATAGGGGATAGTGGAGATAGACAGGAAAGGGAGAGAGAGAAGGGGAGTGACACGCATCGTCAGGAACAGGATTTGAACCCGCGACACGCTGTCAAGCCTATATGTGGTATGCGCCTGGACCGCTAGGCCATCAGGCACTCAGGCTGTTTACATTTCTGACTAAAGTATTGAATCAATCAATCAATTCCAAAGTAAAAGTACTCAGAACTGACAATAGCCCATATACAAGTTCACATTCACATTGTGCGCGTGTAGACCAGTAGATAGCTGAAGTATATCGTCGTTGTCGGGTGGAAACCTTGTAGGCCTATGTCCAAAACCGTTCGTTTTCATAATTTAAAAAAAATGAACTAAACTAGTGAAAACAGCTGATGCTGTGCTTGTAGATCTGCTGTTTTCACTACTTTTGTGTAAAATTTAAAAAAAAAACATTAACAAAATCTTCTCTTCTGATGGTCAGGGGTCATCGGCATGCTGGCTTGTGGTGGACCTTTCTGTCGCAATACTATCTTTGCCATGGACATGCAAATGAAGCGGAGAATAATATTACCAGAAACACAAAAAGCGGTAGCCCTGAATGACCATAACAGGTCTGTAACTCTGAGAGTGGACTAGTGGACCCCCTTGTGTGTCGCCGTACATCAGTGTCTCATGCATATAGAAAACATGGACTGACATTCAGTAATGGGGACTTGATCAAAATAAGAAAAGAAAAAAATCTCGAATTTGCCTACAGACAAGGACAAGTCTTGCAACGGACATATTGATGGACATAAAACATTTTCAGACTAGAAGCAGTGCTCTTCCGAGCACAGGTCTCCACCAGGCCACACAAATCAGCCTGTTATAGCGCCACCATGAGGCTGATTTAAAAAATGTGGGGCAGAGGTTCTGAATTAGCATCCAGGGAGTGTGTGTGCTCAGTTTGGCAGCGATCGGGCCAACGGCGCCGGAGATTAGCTGGTAACAACCAGGCCACACAAATCGGCCTGTTATAGCGCCACCATGAGGCTGATTTGAAAAATGTGGGGCAGAGGTTCTAGATTGGCATCCAGGGAGTGTGTGTGCTCAGTTTGGCAGCGATCGGGCCAACGGTGACTGAGATTAGCTGCTCACAAACTGCGAGGACGCACGGACGCACGCACGCACGGACGGACGGACGGACGCACGGACGGACGGACGGACGGACGGACGGACGGACGGACGGACGGACGGACGGAGGGGAAAACATACTCTCCCTCAGCCTTCGGCTGGTGGAGACAATAAGAACTGAACAGTACTCGACTAGATGTATTTAGATACTTCCCACTGCTGAGGTCCACTAGGGGTGGAGTGGTCTGAAGTAAAAGACACCCCCCTAGCCAAAACAGAGCAGAGGGGCTGAATGTTGTCAGCAGCCTAGCTGAGGAGGACAAGTGTTCCCAAAGTCCTGGACAAAGAGAGCAGAGACACTGGCCGACAAGCTGCTAATTACTGCTGGCTTAAATGGCGGCTGAGGAGCCGCTTGGACAAGACACTCAGCAGCAGGGGCGTCACACTAGGGGGGAGTGGGACTGAGTTACTAGGGCCCAAGGTGGAGGGGCCTTAATTATTTTATACTTTAGCTATCGTGCCGCACTGTGAGCTTGTATATCTGCTATTTTTGAAAAGATGTGAAAATGTGTGCAAATCTTTGAATATAATATGTATTTTTTAAGCGAAAAACTAAACTAAAAGTTTGCTTCTGGGTTTCCCTGGAATTAAATATTTTGAGATGGGGGTCCGTGGCCAAATACATATAATTTTGGGGGTCCTTCACATAAAAAGGTTTGAGCACCACTGACATAGAAACATAGTTTTTTTTTTAAACTTAGGGATTTAGAAGACATTTATAGAATCGTGTCAAAAATATTCAAAGACCTGCACACATTTTCACGATTTTTCAAAAATAGCAGATCTAGAAGCTCGCAGCCGCACTGTGAGCTTGTATATCTGCTATTTTTCAATGGTTAAAGCACAAAAGAATGCGTTCCCACAGTGAATCCTTGTACCCAGGGCCCAGAATTTGGTGTGACACCCCTGCTCAGCAGCTTCTAAAAAAAGAAAAAGAAAAGAGGCATCATTCCATCTCTCCCGTCCCGGCGGGGTCTCCCCATCATCTCCTCATCTCTCCCTGCCCTCTATAAAAAGGGCTGACTCTGCACTGCAGACAGACACAAAGTCCCCTCTGTCCTAGCATTGGCCGGGCCGGGGGAAGACTGGGGGCCCCCTCGTTTACAGCAACAGCAGCAAGCAAGCACAGTGCAGGCTTTGATAATTGCCCCGGCCCCGGGAATCTCGCTTATATAGGCCTGTTGTGTGTGTGTAAGACCTGCCAAGGGGAACCTTAATGAATCAAAGGCACACAGGGGGAGAGGAGAGGGGCGGAGGGAGGAGGAGAGGTGCGGTATGGACACAGAGATGAAGGAAAAGCAACAGAAAACATCTCTGGAGAGAGAAAGATAAAGTGGCAGGAATAAAGAATGAGCCATTTGACCATAATGTGGGTGATCTGATGATGAACATGGGGTGAGAAGGATATTGGACAGACTCAGAGGAATGAACGGCTCAAGCCTCAGTTATACCCGGTTGCACACTGGTGTTGCCTGCCGTAGCCATAGCAGATCTACAAGCTCACAACGCATCACGAATGTGACGCGTTGTGAGCTTCTAGATCTGCTATTTACTGAGACGACACCGGCACATGACTGTGTATGAATCAGGCTTCTGCCGGACAGAAGGAACAGATGAAGCTGCGGTGGTAACTGGCCTAGGATAACAAGAACGGGAAATGTTCTGCATTGTCATTTTTATTGTTGACATGCAAGTGTGTGCATGTGAATCAGCACAGGCCTCTCTGCCAGTCGCCCTATGATAATCCAGTGGTTCTCAACCTCTGTCGAGCTACCGGACCACAAGTATATTCTGAGTAAATCCTCAAGGTCCACACCACCCCTCAACCCAACAACAACAACAATATATAGTCTCTTCCGGTTGACCAAATTCAAACTGAAAAATAAAAAATAAAATAGAACAAGTAGCAGATAAACAAGCTCTGCTACTTTTGTGTGAAGCTGTAGTATGATGTGGGGCGTTAATTTACAAAAATATGTTTCTGCCACGTCAGCAACGATACAATTACTACCCGCCTGCCCCCTGTACAACATGAGAGCCTTCAGACGCTGGCCTCTTGGACATACAGGACCAAGGACGAGGTGCATGTCCACAGAGACTCCACACTAGGGATGGGACGATACGCGATATTATCGTTTATCGTGATAAAAAACACACACGATAATCGTATCGTGGAGATTACATTTATCGTGAAATCGTCCTCTGTCATGCACTGGGATCAATTCACCTTTTATTTATTATACATTTCTTTCACTCTCTAACAATTGTCTTTGCCACAAAATAGCCGATCTACAAGCTGAAAGTAAAGATGTATTTAACCAATTAAGGGCTGTTTATCGTCACTGTCGGGCAGAAACCTTGTATCTCCAAGTTTCAAGCTTGTAGATCTGCTATTTATTTTTTTTGGCAAATGTTCCGCCCCAGGATAATGGATGTTGGGGATATTTTGATCATCGCGATAATATCGTAAATCGCGATTTATTTGGTCACAATAATCTTGATATGAAATTTTCATTTCGTCCCATACCTACACTCCACGCTGAGCTGGACATACACGATACACGAAAGAAAGAACCAACAGGTTGAGAAACGGTTGCTGTAAATGCACTGACTCACACTGCTGTAAGATCCCCTATGGCCTCATCTCACACTTAAACTGCACCTGGTAAGCAATGTGACATAACTGGGGCACAATGAGATCTGTCACAGCGAAACGGCGGAATGTGTGCGTGTGTGTGTGTGTGTGTGTGTGTGTGTGTGTGTGTGTGTGTGAGAGGGGTGGGGAGGCGGGGGAGGGTGACCTTGCATCAACAGCAGCAGCTAAAACCAGGAACCAGACTGTATGCAGCCAAAATGTAAAATAAACGCCCCCGCGGGGTGAGCCAGCTAGCTGGGTCAACGGGGTCACGCATGGGTCAGGGACAGAGTTACAGCTCTGAAGAAACATTGCATAAGCGCAGGAAACTCTACCAGCACTGGTCTTTATTCTGTCCTGTGACCTGTAGGCCCGCTGCTCCGTTATTACATGATTTGAGATCGTCATAGTTATTTTTTGGCATAAAAACGTCAGAATAGTTTCCGTGCATCTGTACATTTGTATCTGTTGAGAAAGAGTGGAAATGATACGATCTAAGAGAGAGAGGTGACGTGAGGTCTCGGTCTTGACAACTCCAGTGCAATGGTGAAAGCAGCACTCCAACCGCCTAAAACATCGCGCACACACATGCGCGCGCGCACTTGACATTTCACTCTGTACTTGGTCTGCTCTTTTTTACCTCTACAGCAAACCTATTTGCCAGAAATAGCCGATCTGCTATTTTTGGCTAAAGTTCTCAGAATAGGCATGCAAGGATTCAAGTTGTTAATTTAAAATAATTATCCTACTGTATCACACAAAGATTTGGCGGCCCCCCTGTGGTGACTCTGAGGACCCCCCTAGGGGTCCCGCCCGGACCCCCTGTTGAAGACCCCTGAACTATCTTATATTTACAATTGAGCAAAAGCCGCATCCCACTTCCAAGCCCATTCACGCCCACTTTGCATCCACTTCAATTCAACTTCAACTCAACGGTAGGGAGAATGTAGGGAATAATACCGCCCATAACTCTATCATTGGCCCCCCGTTGCCATGGTGACCGCCGTCCATTGGCTCGTATTCCCAGCTATGGGACCGGCGGATCCAATTTCAACCGAGGGGGCGTAGCCAGAACACACACACACACACACACACACACACACACACACACACACACACACACACACACACACACACACACACACACACACACACACACACACACACACACACACACACACACAAAAATAGCTAATAGTTAGCTCACAACTTTCCACTTTTCTCTTTCACCTCAATCGCAGTAACATCCGTATACACCACTTGGCTAGGACTGATCACGTGGCACACGGAGTTCTTAACCGGAAGTGCGTCCGGCGGTCAAATATGTCCGACCGGAAACGTGCGCTGCGCCACAATAGTTCCGCCACAATAGTTCCGCCACAATAGTTCCGCCACAATAGTTCCCCCCCCAAATTTTTTTTTCTTTTTTTTTTTTTTTACTTTTTTTTTTTCAAAAAACTTTTTTTTTTTTTTTTTTTAAAAAGTTTTTTAGTAAAGAAGCGGGCGTGGACTCTAGATGTGAGCGGCCCGAAGGGCCGCGAACCTCTAGTACTATAAAATTGCCACCCTAAAACGTTACCGTCCTCCTCACAATACAAACGTGAGTGTGCCTGTGTGTGCACAGCTGGGCTGGGGAACTATAGGGACAAACCTGACATCTTCACAGAGACAGACAGACATGAGCCAGTGTCATTCCAGCGAGCCGCGCCGGGGTCTGCTCTGGAATTTCACCAATTTCATCAGCGGGAGGATGTGAGGAACGTCTGAGCAACAGGCGAGGAAATAAAGGCATGTCGAGGCGCATTCTGGAGAGGCGAGCGCGAGGGTTGTTGTGTGTGTGACTGTGACTGACTGACTGACTGACTGACTGACTGAGGGAAACTAAAGAGAAAAACTCCCAAGAATCTGTTCTTCATCGCCCACGACTAGGGATGGGACAATATGAACATTTCATATCACGATTATTGTGACAAAAGAAATCGCGATTTACGGGGCGCCTGGTGGCCTAGTGGACCAGGCGCATACCATATAGGCATTACCATTTCGGCATCAATGCCTGTCGGCGTCGCCGCCACCGGTTCGATTCCCGATCCGAGTGACCTTTGCCGCATGTCACTCCCTGTCTCTCCCCCATTTCCTGTCAGTCTACTGTCCTATCCAATAAAGGCAAAAAGCCCCCCCCCCCCCCCCCCCCCCCCCAAAAAAAAATAAAATAAATAAATCGCGATTTACGATATTATCCCGATAATCAAAATCCATTATCCTGGGGCGGAACGTACATTTGCCAAAAAAATAGCAGATCTACAAGCTCACAATGTGTCACAACGTGACGCGTTGTGAGCTTGTAGATCGGCTATTTTTTGGCAAAGACATTTGATAGAGAATGAAAAAAAAGACTATCAAGTACGTATATTATAAGTACCTTTTACCAATTACAGAGGGTTTAAGTGGTACTGAATGTGCAGCTCAGCAAATAAAAGGTGAATTGATCCCAGTGCATGACGGAGGACGATATCACGATAAATATAATCTCCACGATACGATTATCCTGAGTGTTTTTTTATCACGATAAACGATAATATCGCTTATCGTCCCATCCCTAAGTGACTGACTGTCTGAGGGAAACTAAAGAGAAAACTCCCAAGAATCTGTTCCTCTTCGCCCACAACACTGACTTTGTTTTCTCAACCACACGTTTAGCGGGTTGAAGATCTTTGGAAGAAGAAGCGCACCACAATAGACACTGATTGGGTGAAGAAATGCTCAGCGTGACCACACGCAGTGGTGTAAAGTAACTAAGTACATTTACTTAAGTACAGTTTTGAGGTATTTGTACTTTACTTGAGGTTTTCCAGTTTTCAGTGCATACTTATACTTCTACTCCACTACATCTGGGATCCAAATATTGTACTTTTACGCCACTACATTTATTTGAAAATTTGCCAGTAGTTACTTTGAAGATAAAAATGATTATATTATAAAACATACATTAATCCACTTTAGCCCTATTTTATACCTCGGCTATTTGAAAATAGCCGATCTACAAGCTCACAACGCGTCGCATTGCGAGGCGTTGTGAGCTTGTAGATCTGCTATTTTCAAACATTTTGTACTTTTACTTTTGGTACTTTAAGTACATTTTGATGCAAATACTTTCATACTTTGACTCAAGTACATTTGGAATTCCGGACTTTTACTTGTAACGGAGTCATTCTACATATATTGATACTTGTATATATATTATATATATTACATTTCACATTTTTTAGTACTTTTTCCAGCACTGTTGACCACACGAATGTGACCCGTTTTGAGCTTGTATATCTGCCATTTAGGGCTCACAAAACCAGCATGCAACAAAGTATGAATCTGTCTTTAAATTGCTGCCACCCAAGTGACTGATTGTTGTTGTTGTCTGTGTTTGTTTCTGTCTTCACTCAGCCTTGTTGTTGTGTACAGTTGGTATACCTCATAATAATACAAAAGAAAAGAGTCCGCACACCAAATTTGCAGTTCCCAATATAGAGCTTTACTGTGGTAACGTTTCGAGCTGTATGCTCTTCCTCAGACCTTCACAGACAAGTCTTACAAACAGTTTTATAAGTGCAGAACACCCACACCTGTGACCCATCAGCCAATTAGTCCCATCAGTGTCATTGACCAATGACACATCCATAGTACATGTATGTTAGTGTATTTGTACATCATACACAAATCGTATATATAAAACAAAAAATACAAAAAATCCTGTTCACCCAAGATTCAACAATACATATATACAAAAGGACTCAGGCCGAAAGCCATCATACTGCTACCTAAAGAGGCGCCTCTTGTCTACAGTACAAGTAAATAAATCAAGGGACAAAAACCTTTACATAAAAATATCCAACAACAACCAGGAGAGACCACTTATTTTGGGAGACAACCACCCAAACAGGACCCCACATAGGAGAGAATACACAGGTAAGTAGTGGAGATACATACAGGGATATACCCAAGTTTAGATGCACCCCCTATCCATTGAAACAGGTATGACAACACTGAGACCCACCAGGCTGTTATCATAGAAAGGGTTTTATGTCATAGTCCTCATTCAGACCCTTTGGAGCTAAAGTTTGTAGAGTATATATCCAAAAAAGTTCACGTTTTAGAAGCATATTGTTGATGTCTCCCCCTCTACGTGGAATCTTTACCAGCTCAATACCCGTGTATCTGAGCATAGATACATTGTGCCCCACTTTACTGAAGTGTGTGGCCACAGGGCTAGTGATAACATTATTGCGTATAGTACTGCGGTGTTCAGCAATACGTGTTTTTAATGGTCTTGTTGTCTTCCCAATATATGAGAGACCACAAGGGCATTTTAGCATGTAAATCACATTAGCTGTAGAGCATGTGATAATACCTCTTATGTTATACTTTTTCCCCGTATGTGGGTGGTTAAACGAGTTAGATTTTCGTGTAAAATTACACTGTTGGCATCTGCCACAAGGGTAGTTGCCTGATGGAATCTCACTAAGGAAATGAGAGGGAGCTGGGGGGGGCAAATCTGCCCTTACCAGCATGTTACGCAAATTTGGTGGTCTCTTGTGTACCACTCGGGGGGGATTTGGTAAACACTTTTTAAGGGCTGGGTCTGTGTCAATGATATACCAATGTTCTTTAATGGCTCTCTCTATGTCTTTGGATACTGGTGAATATTCCAGTGCACAGAGTACTCTGTGTTCAGTTTGTTTGGGTCTCTTGTTTGTCAAACATTCAGACTGTGTGATACCAGAAAAACGTGTTATTGCGTTCTTGATCCAGGATTCCTTGTACCCTCGCTTCTGGAACCGATCCTCCATTTCCTTTGCTTGAGTATTGTAGTATTCATTCGAGCTGCAGATCCGTCTAATCCGGTTGAATTGAGAGATGGGAAGGTTCCTTTTGAGAGAGAGGGGATGGTATGAGTCACCATGCAGTAGGGAATTCCTGTCAGTAGGTTTTCTGTATAGGTTCGTTTTTAGGCCTTTATTTTCTTTAATAATTAGGATGTCTAGGAAGTTCATTTCCTTACCGCTTGCCTCCATTGTAAATTGTAAATGTCTATTATGGGAGTTCATAAATTTATGGAACTCATTTAGTGAGGCCTCTGAGCCTGACCAAATGAAAAAAATGTCATCCAGGTAGCGCTTCCAATTAGCAATGCATCCCATGAATGGATTTACCTCGTTGTTGAAGATGACATCTTGTTCGAAGAATCCCACATATAGGGAGGCAAAACTGGGGGACATCCTAGATCCCATGGCCACTCCAGAGGTCTGTAGGTAGAAAGTGTTGCCATACAAGAAGAAATTTGATTTGAGAATTTCCTTGGTTAGTCCTAGTAGACAATCTGTGCTAGGGTTGCAATCAGATCTCTGATCTAAGAACACTTTAGCAGCCTGTAGGCCTCCCTCAAAGGGGACATTAGTGTACAGAGACTCGATGTCCATAGTCACCAACAGGTCGGTTTCCTGAATTTGTGGGATTTCTTTTATCATTTTAATGAATTCCATCGAGTCTCGGGTGTATGAGGGTAACTTGGTGACTAATGGCTGCAGAAAATAGTCTACAAATGCTGACATATTTTCTGTTAGTGAACCAATAGCTGAGATAATCGGTCTGCCCGGAGGTATGTCCGTGAATTTTTTATGTATTTTTGGGAGAGTGTAGAAGACTGGAGTAATGGGAAAATCCACCCTCATGAAAGCATGTTCAGGTTTGGTGATAATCCCTTGCTCCAAAAGGCTATTAAGCCCATTGTGGATCCGTTGTTTGGTCTCAACAATGGGGTTATTCTCCAATTTTTTATAGAATTTTTCATTAGCCAGTTGTCTCAAGATCTCCCTGTCATAAGCATCTTTGTTTAAAACCACTATCGCCCCTCCCTTGTCTGCACTCTGGATGACTAGAGTCTTATCCTCTTTCAGAGAAGTTAATTCATCACGTTGCTCTTTTGACAGATTATCACAAAGTTTGTAGGTTTTCCTCTTATTAAAAATAATAGAGACGTCTCTTTCCACCAAACGGCAGTAGGTCTCCAAAGAGGAGTTTCTGTATTTAGGTGGAATGAACGTGGATTTACCTCTGAATGGGGTAGGTGCTCTTATGGGTGTGGGGGATGCGGTGTTATCCACAGATATGCTGGCGTCGTCACTGGTTGATGCGTATGCGGCAGTAGGTCTCCTCTTTGGAGACCTACTGCCGTTTGGTGGAAAGAGACGTCTCTATTATTTTTAATAAGAGGAAAACCTACAAACTTTGTGATAATCTGTCAAAAGAGCAACGTGATGAATTAACTTCTCTGAAAGAGGATAAGACTCTAGTCATCCAGAGTGCAGACAAGGGAGGGGCGATAGTGGTTTTAAACAAAGATGCTTATGACAGGGAGATCTTGAGACAACTGGCTAATGAAAAATTCTATAAAAAATTGGAGAATAACCCCATTGTTGAGACCAAACAACGGATCCACAATGGGCTTAATAGCCTTTTGGAGCAAGGGATTATCACCAAACCTGAACATGCTTTCATGAGGGTGGATTTTCCCATTACTCCAGTCTTCTACACTCTCCCAAAAATACATAAAAAATTCACGGACATACCTCCGGGCAGACCGATTATCTCAGCTATTGGTTCACTAACAGAAAATATGTCAGCATTTGTAGACTATTTTCTGCAGCCATTAGTCACCAAGTTACCCTCATACACCCGAGACTCGATGGAATTCATTAAAATGATAAAAGAAATCCCACAAATTCAGGAAACCGACCTGTTGGTGACTATGGACATCGAGTCTCTGTACACTAATGTCCCCTTTGAGGGAGGCCTACAGGCTGCTAAAGTGTTCTTAGATCAGAGATCTGATTGCAACCCTAGCACAGATTGTCTACTAGGACTAACCAAGGAAATTCTCAAATCAAATTTCTTCTTGTATGGCAACACTTTCTACCTACAGACCTCTGGAGTGGCCATGGGATCTAGGATGTCCCCCAGTTTTGCCTCCCTATATGTGGGATTCTTCGAACAAGATGTCATCTTCAACAACGAGGTAAATCCATTCATGGGATGCATTGCTAATTGGAAGCGCTACCTGGATGACATTTTTTTCATTTGGTCAGGCTCAGAGGCCTCACTAAATGAGTTCCATAAATTTATGAACTCCCATAATAGACATTTACAATTTACAATGGAGGCAAGCGGTAAGGAAATGAACTTCCTAGACATCCTAATTATTAAAGAAAATAAAGGCCTAAAAACGAACCTATACAGAAAACCTACTGACAGGAATTCCCTACTGCATGGTGACTCATACCATCCCCTCTCTCTCAAAAGGAACCTTCCCATCTCTCAATTCAACCGGATTAGACGGATCTGCAGCTCGAATGAATACTACAATACTCAAGCAAAGGAAATGGAGGATCGGTTCCAGAAGCGAGGGTACAAGGAATCCTGGATCAAGAACGCAGTAACACGTTTTTCTGGTATCACACAGTCTGAATGTTTGACAAACAAGAGACCCAAACAAACTGAACACAGAGTACTCTGTGCACTGGAATATTCACCAGTATCCAAAGACATAGAGAGAGCCATTAAAGAACATTGGTATATCATTGACACAGACCCAGCCCTTAAAAAGTGTTTACCAAATCCCCCCCGAGTGGTACACAAGAGACCACCAAATTTGCGTAACATGCTGGTAAGGGCAGATTTGCCCCCCCCAGCTCCCTCTCATTTCCTTAGTGAGATTCCATCAGGCAACTACCCTTGTGGCAGATGCCAACAGTGTAATTTTACACGAAAATCTAACTCGTTTAACCACCCACATACGGGGAAAAAGTATAACATAAGAGGTATTATCACATGCTCTACAGCTAATGTGATTTACATGCTAAAATGCCCTTGTGGTCTCTCATATATTGGGAAGACAACAAGACCATTAAAAACACGTATTGCTGAACACCGCAGTACTATACGCAATAATGTTATCACTAGCCCTGTGGCCACACACTTCAGTAAAGTGGGGCACAATGTATCTATGCTCAGATACACGGGTATTGAGCTGGTAAAGATTCCACGTAGAGGGGGAGACATCAACAATATGCTTCTAAAACGTGAACTTTTTTGGATATATACTCTACAAACTTTAGCTCCAAAGGGTCTGAATGAGGACTATGACATAAAACCCTTTCTATGATAACAGCCTGGTGGGTCTCAGTGTTGTCATACCTGTTTCAATGGATAGGGGGTGCATCTAAACTTGGGTATATCCCTGTATGTATCTCCACTACTTACCTGTGTATTCTCTCCTATGTGGGGTCCTGTTTGGGTGGTTGTCTCCCAAAATAAGTGGTCTCTCCTGGTTGTTGTTGGATATTTTTATGTAAAGGTTTTTGTCCCTTGATTTATTTACTTGTACTGTAGACAAGAGGCGCCTCTTTAGGTAGCAGTATGATGGCTTTCGGCCTGAGTCCTTTTGTATATATGTATTGTTGAATCTTGGGTGAACAGGATTTTTTGTATTTTTTGTTTTATATATACGATTTGTGTATGATGTACAAATACACTAACATACATGTACTATGGATGTGTCATTGGTCAATGACACTGATGGGACTAATTGGCTGATGGGTCACAGGTGTGGGTGTTCTGCACTTATAAAACTGTTTGTAAGACTTGTCTGTGAAGGTCTGAGGAAGAGCATACAGCTCGAAACGTTACCACAGTAAAGCTCTATATTGGGAACTGCAAATTTGGTGTGCGGACTCTTTTCTTTTGTATTATTGATTACTTTTAGTCCAGCACCCAGCCTATATGGCTTTGGATGTGCATGTTTTTTGAGGCTGTTTGTCAGCTTTTTTCTCCATACCTCATAATAAGCCTTTCTTTTTTAATGGCGTCAAAGAGCTACTTCCAGAGGATGGGAAGAAGACTTGGTGAAGTAGTTTGCTGAGTGATCGGCATAGAGAGCAGAGAGAAAGAGAGAGAGAGAGAGAGAAAGTGCTGGCCCTAGAGCAGACATATTCACTTTTAACCCGCCGTTCCCGACCGCTACAGACAGGCAGCCACCTCATTCGAATTTTTCACATTCCTCTCTTCAGGCACCAGCAGCGGCCCTCTTCCTCTCCGTTGCACTTTATATACCACGCGGCTTCTAAAAGTTGGGGCGAACCGCAAGCCTCGATTCGCCCAGCAAAGAAGACAAGCTGGGTATAATACAACCCCCCCCCCCCCACACACACACACACACACACACTTTTAAAATACAAGGCACTATGCACCTCAAGCCCGTCTTCAACTGAATCATGACTTCATGGACCGTAAAGTTGAGTTATTGAGCAGAGTATATATGCGAGAGGCTAATTCTCACGCTGTACACAATTGACCATATTCACACGGCGGCCATCTTGCCATTAAAGTTAATGCAATGCCACCCCAGTTGGCAGTTGCCACCCCAGTTGCCACTTGGTTTCAATGCAAATTTGAAACATGGCCGCCAGGTGAATAAGGCTAATAGAGGGTTGCAGGTTTGTTATGAGGGAGCAGTGGTGGACAAAGTACTCAACGTATCAATACTGCAATATAGAAATACCCCGTTACAAGAAAAGTCGAGAATTAAAAATTTGCTTCAGTAAAAGTATGAAAGGATTGGTATGAAAATGTACTTTTAAGATTTGTTTTTGGGCTTTTATGCCATAATTGGATAGTACAGTAGACTGACAGGAAACGGGGGGAGAGAGATGGGGAGAGACATGCGGCAAAGGTCGTCCGGATCGGGAATCGAACCAGCGACGCCGACAGGCATCAATGCCTATATGGTATGTGCTTAGACCAGTAGGCCACCGGGCCATCCGGCTTTGAATTGGAAGAGGTGGAAGAAGTATTCAGATTTCTGGACTTCACAATGTAGAACTACCGGTACTCTTTTACAAGAGGTAAAAAAAAGGCCTGTGTTTAAAATTAAAGTAAAGAAGTACAGTGCCCCAGTACAAAAGGATTGGCATTCTTCCAAAAATAACCGGAAAAAAAGCTATGTAGACAGCTATGTAGACAGTACAATGGTAGTGCGGTAACAAGTACAATACTTGACTCTGACAAGTAGTGGAGTAGAAGTATAAAGTATTGAAAAAACAGATTCAAGTAAAGTAAAATTACCTCAAAAACTGTACCTCCTACAGTAACTACAGTAGGCTACTTGAGTAACTTTACAGTAGTAGTTACATTCCACCACTGGCTATTTAGCCTCCAGGCTGCAGAGTGACTTGCGGTCTGGTTTTTCCTCTGGACATGGACCACCTAAGCTGTTGAGCAGCGCAATTAGCTGTGGATAGAGGAGTAGAGTGGCCCTGTTGGAGTGTGAGGCAGACATTAGTTATGTCAAAACTCCTCAACCGGCCCACCCACTAACGCTGTCATCCAACCATGACTAGGTTTCTTTTTTTTAAAACAACATAGCATCTCAGGTGGCAATTTTTATCTGACTTTCTCTCCAGACGTAAAACATGAAACCTTAAGAACAGAGCTGCCAAGTCTGCTATTCTAAGTGACTTTGGGCTTAAAAAGCCTTTACAGAACAAGAAATAAGACTTTACAGAACAACAAGCAACTACCAATATTATTTGGTAGTTGCTTATTTGGGCTTGTTTCCCAAATGTTGTTTAAACCAGTGGTTCTCGAACATCTCCAGGACCCTCAAAAAAAATTTAAAAAAAGAAAAAAAAAAGAAAAAAAAAAGAATGTAGAATAGTCTATTTTCAAACAGCCGATTTACAGTACATAGGTTTAACGAGCTCTTGGCCTGCGCTTGCGTTGGTTTTCGTGCTTGTTTTCATAGAGCTGGTTTGCTTATTTCTCTCGCAGGCTCTGGCAACGACACATCTTGGGATGTTAAGGATAGTACAACAAGGCAGAGGTTTTGGAAGAGGAGGACTGTCCATGAATGTGGCTTGGCGGGCCTCCAGACTCCAGAGGTGTGCTGTGTTGGAGAGCTGTGCGGTTGTTGGCCCTGCTCCGTGCATTCTGCTCGCTGAACTGTGCTGCACACACTGTCAGGGGCAGGGACGTGCAGAGAATGTTAGAGAGGCAGGGGCTGACATTTCTACAAGGGCCTTTTGGTGAAAATTTACTTGGAGGTCGGCTATTTTCACTACTCTCATTCATGGTCTGGAGAGGGCACTTTTTTACAGACGGATAAAAGAGCAGGGGCTCAAGCCTCCTTTGATGTCTATGTGTGCACGTGCCTGGTCAGGGGTGGAAAGTAGCCAAGTACATTTACTTAAGTACTGCTCTTAACTCATTGAGTGCCAATCCCGAACTAGTTCGGCTTTATTATCGTATCGCAGAGTGCCGATCCCGAACAAGTTCGGGATCGGCAAAACATAATGGCGATTATCTCAAGAATGCCTGAACGGATTTCCAATCGGATTTTTTTGTTTGAAAGCTGTGAACAAACTGCACAAATCCACTCCAATGCAATCCAGGATTGCATTGGATTTTTTAGAGCTCATTCTTCTCTGTTTTTTTCCCATGCATGAGGTGTGCAAGGTTTAATCATGGCTAAGTTGACGAAAATAAGGCTTCTAAAATGCTTGGTAGCCAATAGCTAACTTCAAGCTAACTTCATCCTCTTCCTGTACATGCACAAAGGAAAGTGTTCAGGCAAGTCATGGCTGCAGGGCTTCTGCATATACCAGCATATCTCTATGGGATTTTCTATGGCCACTGGGCGCCCTCTATTGGTGAAAGGGGTGGCACTAAATGAGTTAAGTACAGTTTTGAGGTACTTTTACTTTACTGGAGTATTTTCCAATTATCAGCACTTTTACTTCTACTCCACTACATCTCAGAGACAAATATTGTACTTTTACTCGACTACAATTATTTGAAAACTTTGTAATCTCAAGAACCCCCAGTTTGACATGCATTAGTCTACGGACCACCATTTAATGGCATTTCTATCTGTGGGACCCCAATTTATATAGCAAAATCAATGTTAATTTAACTTGGAAAGTGTACAAAAATGTATATCTGAGTCTCCCTGAGTTACACCCAATATAGTCCATTTGGTTCCTAACAATCATTTAGCTGGGGACCCCCTGGAACTCCCTCAAGGACCCCTGTGGGTCCCCGCCCGGACCCTACTTTGAGAACCAATGTCTTAACTTCTTGTTATGTGTGCATGGAGATAAATGAACCATCACAATGCTTGGTCTTGGCAGAGACAGTTCTATAGAATGCAAAGCCTCCAATTAGCCTCATGTTGTGCTAAAGCCCACAACTTCCTCCAGTCAGGGAAAACCTAGGCCTACTTGGGATCCATAAGCTCTTTCACCGCACGCACATGCACACACGCACGCACACGCACACACATGCGTGCGTGCGTGCGTGCATGACTGCACGTACGCAAACAAATACAAAACTTCAATTCCAAAGGCACCTGGAGGTATTAATCACTTGGGTCCCTGATTTTTTTGTGTCCAACATTTTGTTTTTAATTATTATTCATTAAAAAAAAAATGAAATAAACGTAATATCACCAAACGTAATATCACCAGTTAGACGCCTCAGGGCGACAAGCGACCTCACCCTAAAGGGCGAGGTGAGGTCGTGCCATGTCATCTGGCCAAAGGGAGGGAGGGCTAAGGTTTCATGAGGGTTAAGAAGAAAATTACAACAACCACTCCTCTACAGTAGTGTAGCAGAAAAAGAAAACACACACCGACAGCTATTTCAATGTGTGCGCGACGCACACAAACACACACACTGATGAACCGCTAACCTCTCTGCAACCTACCATTCATGAAAAGGTGAAAAGGAGTCAAAGAGGGTTTGTTGTGTGACATTTCCCCGAGAGAAGGCTTTGAAAGAGAGAACGCTGCTACTGCAGGCCCCGGGCCAACGCAGAGCAGGGCGAGAGAAGAGACCGAGTCAGCCAGATTTTGTGAGAGAGAAATAAGCAACCACATCTTAGGGGTGGGCGATATGGTGATGATAATTATTGTTGAGACGATACTATGTCTCCACGATATGCCTTTTCAGAGGTATCGTATATATATCGTGATACAATTGAGGGAGCCTTGTAAAAGATCCTGTTTAATCGTTAATACAGAGATTCATTGCAGAATTCAATTTAAACCTGCATTTTGGTCTAAATCAGTAGTTCTCAAAATGTAAAATGTCAAGGTCTCCACTTAACTCTGACAGTATACAAATGAAACCAAATACATAAAGGAACCCAGAGAGTCTAGTTTTTGTCTAGTAAGTAACTTGAAAAATATCCATAATAACCAACTTGAAAAAAGAATTGTGATAAAATCGTGTATCGTGATACAGCTTGGGAAAATATTGTGATATTGTATTTTTCCATATCGCCCACCCCTAGGTCTATAAAAACAAGTCCGAAAAACCAGCAGATCTAGCGGTTTGTTCTGCTTTTTTGTTGCCATTGCCAATTTGTGGAGCTATTACTGCTGGTTTTGTTTGCCGTTTCCGTTGAGCGACTAGTGTCGTCCTCAGGCACGTGCACACACAGACTTCAAAGGGGGCTTGAGCCCCTGCCCTTTTATCCATCTGTAAAAAGTGCCCTCTCCAGAACATGGATGCAGTTTTTACTATGGTGAAAGAAGTGCAACTTTCCATGCCATACCTGAAGGCAGCATTCAAGAGAATTGCCTTGTCCAAACTATCCTGAACTTGAACGCAGCATTTTATGTTGAAAGAATTGCAATATCTGTGTAGAAATCCCAGTATTGACTTGATTATGCTTACTTCAGGGTGGTATCTAGCACCGAAAATAGCAGACCTCCAAGCTCACAACGCGTCGCTGCTTAAAGGGGCCTTTGATATTTCAGCCCCTGCCTCTCTGAAATTCTCTGCACGTCCCTGGTCGCCCTCATCAATCATGCACTAGTGATCTGAGGGTGCTCATAGCGGGCTACAAAGACGTAATGGTGTGTATTCACCCCCTCTCCCACCCCCCACAAGGCATGTGGAGACACTGAATTATAGGATGCAGAGAGACCCACACACACAGAGAGAAACTATTCAAGCTCTCTTCATCTCTCTGCGTCAACACCATGTTAATTACTATGCTGTTATCCCTTCTATTTTAATCACTGATGGAAACTGCTACACCCTGTTTGTGGTGCTGCTGCCACACACACACACACACACACACACACACACACACACACACACACACACACACAC
Source organism: Nannobrachium achirus (assembly GCF_963921795.1). Lineage (NCBI taxonomy): Eukaryota > Metazoa > Chordata > Actinopteri > Myctophiformes > Myctophidae > Nannobrachium > Nannobrachium achirus. The sequence continues at coordinate 18,885,952 of NC_137827.1, forward strand.
ACACACACACACACACACACACACACACACACACACACACACACACACACACACACACACAAAGAGAGGGCAGACCCCAGCCTGTGATGGGGGTGTGTTTGTTTGCTAACCCTTTAGATAGTGGTTCTCAAACTTGGGGTCCCCCAATTCTTTTGTGGGGTCCCCAGATGATTAGCTTAATGAAGGACTTTCAATACCATTTTAAATACCAAACTGACCAAACTGTCAAATATTAAGTAAGCAAGAGGCGAACATTGTGAAAATAGCAGATCTGCATGCTCACAACGGCTCGCAATGCGAGGCATGTAGATTTGCTATTTTCACAATATTTATCTGTGGAACCGGGTCACATTAAATTGAATACCTACAATTCCAAGTGCTTGTCAGGGTGGGGGTCCCCAGTTCATATAATGTTTATTTTGGGGGGAATAAATAAATACAAAGGGAATAAATAATTGCTCATCCACAACCACACCAGGGGGTCTAATGACATACTATCAACCTCCTAGACACATGAAAACCAGAAAAAGTACCAAAACTATGGCACCACCTCTTTAAGAAGGGATTATCTATTTACGTTTTGTCAAGGAGCATGGAGGAAAGGTGGAATGGTGACTATACAAATGTGCCTCTCCCAGTGCCCAGCCCTGCGTTGCCCCATTTTACACAGCACGGTGCCGGGACAGAAAGAAAGGAAAACTCCTCCTTGCACTGGAGCTAATGGAAGTGGCCCGGTTGCTCAATCCAGCGAGGCCAACCTTAGTGCAGAGAGGAGGCCTGCGAACACTTACCGCATTGTTAGCCGTGATTGGGTTTCAGAATAACATTCAGGAGAGCAGAAATAGCTCGCGAGCTGAAAAAATGGGAGATGCGAAGCCGGCCAAGTGGGGAGAGTCTCTCGTCTCGTCATCCCCCCCCCTGCCTGTGATATGAGCCGTCATGGACTGAAGCGCAGTAGGTGAGAGAGAAGAGACTGAGTCAGTCAGACACGCTAACAAGCCTAAAGGCCTGGAAGAAGTACTTTACTTATAAGAGAGTAGGGATGGGACGATAAGCGATATTATCATTTATCGTGATAGAAAACACTCACGATAATTGTATCGTGGAGATTTAATTTATCGTGATATCGTCCTCCTTCATGCAATGGGATCAATTCACCTTTTATTTGCCGAGCTGCATATTACCTGGTACCATTTAAACCCTCTATTGGTAAAACGTACTTATAATATACGTAGTTGATAGTCTTTTTTTTTCACTCTCTATCAAATCTCTTTGCCAAAAAATTGCCGATATACAAGCTCACAACGTGACGCGTTGTGAGCTTGTCAATCTGCTATTTTTTGGCAAATGTTCCGCTCCAGGATAATGGATGTTGGGGATATGTTGATTATCGCGATAATATCGTAAATCACGATTTCTTTGGTCACAATAATCGTGATATGAAATGTTCGTATCGTCCCATCCCTACAAGAGAGTAAGAGTAGCGATACCACAATGTAGAAGTATACTCTGTTACAGGCAAAAGGCCTGTATTCAAAATGTTACTTTGGTAAAAGTTTAGTAAAAATAAATCTAAATACTACTACAGTACTTCCTGAATTAAAAGTACCCTACTCAAACCTCATCTAGAAGCATCACAAAGCAGCGTGTGATGCAATGTCTTGTGAGCTGTTAGATCTACTATTTTCAAATATAGACAAAGTGTAAAAATAGTGTTTTGTAATAATAATCCAAATCTGCAAAGTAATGAGTAATAAAGCCATCAACTAAATGGAGAAAAAAAAAGTGTGTTATTTTCCTCTGAGATGAAGTGGAGAAGAAATATTAAAAGTATTGTGCATCCGTGTTCCCCTGGATTCATGAGCCAAGTACCCAAATGGATATACTTTGCATAACGGGTTTACAGGGTGAGTGTGCAAAATGTATCCTCACTCCTCACATACACGGTATGAAAGCAACAAAGCATTTATTATTATGTGTATGATACAGTGTTGATTTTGACAGCAAAGTTTGATTTAGTTTTAGTCATATTTTAGTCATCTGAAATGTTTTAGTTTTAGTCGACTAAATCTATAAGATTTTAGTCAACTAAATCAACAGTTGATTATGTCGACAAAAATGTATTTTGGCAGGCTTTGATGGTGCTTTTACACTTGGTTTCATGCTGAAAATATCCGATCTACAAGCTCACAACGAGTCCCAGCGCAACGTGTTGTGAGCTTGTAGCTCTGCCATTTTCACAGCGCAACACCTGAGCACAAGCGAACATAAAATTACTTGTCTTTGTCTTTAGACCATTTTAGTCTGTCTGTTAACAAAATTGTCAATAAGTTTTAATTATCTTAGTTTTAGTCATCATAGCTTAGTTTTTGTTTCGTTTAGTTTTCGTCAGTAAAAAAGGTAGTCAACGAGAATTTTTCGTCATAGTTTTAGTCAACGAAATCAACACTAGCGGTGAGCAGAGAGGGCCATGAGGGCGTTGATACCCCCGGCCCGCAAGGTATCGCACCACAGTGGTTCTCAACCTTTTCAGGCCGCGACCACCAAAATAATCATATTTTAACTGGGGACCCCCCACCATGATGAGCACTAACAGTTGAGGCATTACATTTTGTAGAACACGGTTCTATTGTGAAAATAGCAGATCTACATGCTCACAAAGCCTCGCAACAGGCGTTGTGAGCATGTAGATCTGCTATTTTCACAATTTCTGCCTCTAATATTTGACAATTTGGCCAATGTTTAATTAATTATTTTAGAGGTATTAAAAAGTCCTTTCGCCCACACCCTAGGTGGGGTTGGCGAAAGGGCCTTTCTGTGTGGAGTTTACATGTTCTCCCCGTGTCCGTACCGTACTGTGGTTCATAACATTTGGGAGTTTGGGAGAGGAGATGGGTCGGTGTGTGTTAGCACGCACCGCTACACACTGAGCCGAAACACGCCCCGAGGCAGGGAACACTGTGACCACACTGCCGTGTGCCTCGGTGTCCCGCTGCTCTGTGCACGTGTGTGTGTGTGTACGCGTGTACGCGCGCGCGTGTGTGTGTGTGTGTGCGCGTGTGTGTGCATTAGTCACTTCCCCAGTGCCAGTCCAAAGCACCCATGTAGTCCCTACGGCACACAGCCACCAGCAATGGAAATACAATGGGGACACTCAATGTTTCCTCAAAATACTCTCACCCACCCACACACCCACAGCCACCAAGTTCCATTCCATCCACACAACCAATCAAAAATACCTTACTATCCATCTTCACACCCAATGATGTGACCAATGACCACGTTCCTAAAAATACCACTTTACAATCACTGTTCAATATTATTCCACACAAAGGAACAAAGTAAAACAGGACTGCGGTGTAGAAACAAAACAGACAATCGTCGGGGGAGAGACAGTACAGTATATCTATGCCATCCGGCACAAACCTTGGATCCTCATGTCGTCGTTGTCGGGTGGAAACCTCGTATGTCCAAAACCGTACTGTTTTTTGGGTTATTATTGTTTGTGTGCGAGGCGTTGTGTGCTTGTAGATCTGCTATTTCCACTACCTTTGTGCGACACTTTTGTATGATGAAAAAGGGCCTTAGTTTACAAAAAAAACATACAAAGTTGAAACTTGGGAGAAACAAGGTTTCTTCCCGACAACGACGATATTCAAAAGTTTTAATTGTTGCTGTCAGGCAGAAACCTCTCATCTCCATATTTTTTAAATGTACGACTTACACAAAAGCATCAAAAGTAGCAGATCTACAAGCGACGCATTTCGAGCTTGTAGATCAGCTACTTTTGAACTCGAATCCTGAAAGGTAACAGTTTTGGACATAATGAGGTTTCCAGTCGAACTTCGCCCTACAAGAGTGTGGTGCAAAAGTAGCGAAAATAGGCGATCTGCAAGCTCACAACACGTCGCTATGCAACGCATTGTGAGCTTGTATATCGGCTATTTTTTCAAAAAGAATTGATCCAATGTAGTTATTGTTTTGTTGTTTGTTTGTTAGTTCTTTTCATTTGTTCAATGTATTCACTTCCTAAATTTGAACACAGGTCCTTATTGATTTTTACATACAGTACAAACCGGACAGTGACAATATGCTGCATACAGGGACGTGCTGGCCATTGTGAAAAGCAGGACAACTCCCGAACGGCCGGTTCATTCCCAGCCGGTCCAGCCTTCATTCCATTTTGGGGGCTGGGCGGCCAACAAAGTAAATCGTCACTGTCGGGCAGAAACCTCGTATCTCGTAAGTTTCAAATTTGTAGATTTTTTTGCAAAGCATATACCTGCTTCATCATACAAGGCCATTGCACAAAAGTAGTGAAAACAGCTGATCTACAAGCACATAACGCCTCGCAGTGCGAGGCGTTGTGTGCTTGTCGATCGGCTGTTTTCACTAGTTTAAATCATTTTTAAAATGATAAATACAAAACAAACGGTTTTGGACAAACAAGGTTTCCACCCAACAACAACGAAATATAAGTCATGTAATTGGCCCACTAGCTTGTCACGATCTGAAACGGCAAATCTTTGAGTAGCAGCTCTCCAACTCTTTTTCCCAGAATCAGGGGCCCAGCATGTCCCTGGCTGCATAAGGAGCAGTGATGAAGGTCAGTTGACAGTGACCTGACAGATTCTCTGTGCTGGGGGGGGGGGGGGGGGGGGGGGTGTCAACATGGCACACCCCCGCAATGTTTGGAAGTCATCCTGTTAGCCTGTCCCCTAACATCCTCGGTCACAAGTCACACACACAGCCAGCAGTGGTACTCAGAGTGGGATCCGTGGACCCCCAGGGGGCCTTGCAGTGGGGTACCAGGGGGGGGTCCCCAGCAAAATGCGACACATTGTGAGCTTGTAGATCTGCCATTTTTGAATTATTTTGGAAGCTTTTGAACAAAATTGTTATGTGGCTCATGAGGAGGAAGGGAAGAGGACTGTGGGGTTTGTTTGGAAGCAATGGTGGAAGAAGTAACTCAGAGGTCTTCAACAGGGGGTCCGGGACCCCTAGGGACCCCTAGGGGGTCCTCAGAGTTACTAAAGGGGGTCCTCCAAATCGTCCAATCCTTTTTCTATTAACAACTTGAACCCTAGTGTCCATATTCTGAGAATTTTAGCCAAAAGTAGCAGATCTACTAGCTCACAACGCCTCGCGCTGCTAAGACTTTGCCAATTCTGTCAATAAATAAAAAGTAGTTCACCCCCAATTCCATTTTTAATTTTTTCTATGAATTACTCACACCACGGAGACTTGAGTTCAATAATGTTTGTATTTGTCGCATTCCTAAAACAATAATTTGATTACAACAACTTTACCCCCATTGATTCCAGATAACAGAAAATACACTAGCATGGAACCCTGTGGGACTCAACCATAATGGTGATTAAGCAGTTAGAATTGCACTCGAGTACGGCAAATGATACTGTGTTACTTTTTCCACTACTACTGGTTTTTGAAGGGGATTTTCTTTTTCGGGGGAGGGAGGGAGGGAGGATGGTGGATGGTGTCGAAACCCTCTCGTAGGAGAAATATAAAAGCGATAAAGAGCGGCGGTAAGCACTTCTTTAGCGGGATGAAAACCTTGAGGCTTGCTAGGTGCTGAGTGCAGGGGAAAAGCTGGGGTGGCTGCTGGGTGTGGGAGGGTCGTGAGGAGAGCCCGGAGAGAGTTGGGATGAAAGGAGAGAGACAACACAGGGGGGAGGAGGAGGGCATATTATTCTGCCCAGGAAATCCCCATGGGGACTAGGGGGCTGTGTCACTATTAGGCATGGGACGATATGAAAATTTCATATCACAATTATTGGGAACAAAAGAAATTTGCGATTTACGATATTATCACAATAATCAAAATCCATTATCCTGGGGCGGAACATTTGCCAAAAAATAGCAGATCTACAAGCTTGTAGATCGGCTATGTTTTGGCAAAGACATTTGATAGAGAGTGAAAAAAGTACCTTTTACCAATTATAGAGCGTTTAAGTGGTACCGGATATGCAGCTCGGCAAATAAAAGGTGAGTCTTATGTTGAAAGAATTGCCCTCTCTGTGTAGAAATCCATGCCATTACACCACATCTCCAGTATTATTGACTTGATAATGCTTAGTTCAGTGTGGTATCAAGTATCGAAAATAGCCGACCTCCAAGCTCACAAGGTCTGCTATTTTCGATATTTCCACCAAAAGGCCCCTTTAGAACTTTCAGCCCCTGCCTCTCTATTCTAACATTCTCTGCACGTCCCTGCCCTCCTGGTAGAGGGGGAAGGAGAGCCCTTCGCTCTGGACTCGGTGGAGAACAGAACACAGGTGCACAGTCACACTCAGTACCCAGGCAGCAGCCTGTGTGTCAGGGTGGACAGGGCTTGTTCTGAAGCATGCGGTCGGTGCTGCTGCATTCGGGCACGCCGCCAAAATTATCCTTCAGCATGCAGGTTCACAAGTAACAATTCACACACACGCACGCACGTGCACGTTTGTATTAACTATACTCGTGAGGACATCAACGTGTTTTAGGTTTGCCGATTACGCCCAAAGCGGAAAATAAGAGCCAAACTAAAAGCTTGCAATGTGACACGCTAGTGTGAGCTTGTAGATCAGCTACATTCGGTCGGTGCAAGACACCTGCGAGCAGCCAAGTATAAATGAGCCATAACTTATTAAACCCCAACCCCTAAAACTAATCTCTAAACGCCTAATTCTAACCTTAACCTGAATCCTTACTACCCTACTAATTGAGCACAAGGCCGGTTCAACAAACTCCAACTTTTGCACACGGATAGCTCAGATTTGTGCCTATGTTCTTAGCTGCTTACCCTGCCGTTACAGTACTTGCACCATGTACAGTTGTACAAAACATTTTTTTAGTAGACTTATTGGGCAGTGGGCACTAATAGTTGTTTTGATCGAGAACATGATCTGGAGTTAGATTACGAGATACATCCATTTTTGTGAATTTCACAACATTGGCCTGGATGCAAAACCGGATTTCCAGGTTACTTCATCTCCCGATGCATTATGGGAATTTGAGTTTTTGCCTCAGCCCCGGGTCCCGCTGACCACACTACGGTTATTTGATATAAACGTCATATCCCGACTTGAGTCGATATGGCCAACTCTACACGGCCTTCTCCAGGGGAAAGAGAGCCAGCGCCGTAAAGGTTTCATTGTGGATAATGGCGAGGGCATAGACAGCATTGTTTATGGCGAACTCTTTAATTATCCAAAGCAGTGTTGTTTTTGTTGACGAGACGTTAACGAAAATGATTTTGTTAAAGGCCCTTTTTTTCACGACGATGACGTGACGTTAACGTAACGAGCTAAACATAAGTCTGACGAAAATATGACGAGACGAATGTGTGTTTTCGTTGACGTAACGAAGACGAGACGAACATCTGGTCTATCGGACGACGTTAAATAAACATGCATGAAAAGCTGCAATATATTATAGTAGTTGTTTCAATGGAGGAGTAGTGGCCAATCATATGGAACGTTCTAGGACGCATATAGCAACAGGCTCTGTGATTGGCTGGGATGTCGGCAGGAACACACGTGTTGTTTGTTGTTGTGGTCAGAAGTTGCACACATTACAGCTGGGAATGTTACTAAGTTTCTATTTGCAAATGAAAGCTAATCATCTGATTGAGTAAAGACCCTGTATCTGCCTCGCGGCAGCAGCGTCAACATCAATTAATAGATTTGGTCGTCGGAAAAGACACGATATGGATCTATTTTACAACCCAGGAAATAATGCAGGCTTACTTACAGTACAGACAGCAAAAGCAAGTGCTAGTGGCCATGGATACCGTAATCTTATATTATATTACTCCTGTGTGAACTGTGCATATAAATAGGATGGGGCAGGTGTAATATACACTTGTCATTAGCCTATACATTATGAATTCAATTGCACCTGTCAACTTTGATTCCAATGTCTAATAATTTATTTATTTATTTAAAGACACATTTTTCTTTTTTACTAAAACTATTGACTAAAACCTTTGTGTGGGTTCGTCGACTAAAACTTGACTAAAACCTTTCGAGTTCTAGTCGACTAAAACTAGACTAAAACTATCAAGGATATAAATGACTAAAATCTGACTAAAACTAATAAGCATTTCGTCAAAAAGACTAAGACTAAGACTAAATCTAAAATGCCTGCCAAAAACAACACTGATCCAAAGACATTCATTCAAACAGCATTAATTACAAATGTTACACTGCTGTTACGATCACTGCTATAGAGACACTTCGCATACTATCATTCTTTTTTTATGTTGCTGTTGCCCAATACTTTGCCCACCTTACACACTACTATCTGGATGCATACTGTCAAATAGCGCTCTCACAATTATTACATAATCGTCTAATCGCAATTATGTTGAAAAATGTTTACTGTATATGTTCAAACATTTAAAAATAGTGGAAATAGCAGATCTACAAGCTCACAACGTGTCGCAATGCAAAACCTTTTTTAACCATTTTCTTTTGCGACGACCAGGAAAAATAGTCCTCACTATGTCCATTTCTCATATGCTCCTATAATTCTGTGTGGAAATTTGGCTCTCACAAACACAAGCAAGCACGCACACACACACACTCAGCCAAAAAGACATACTGCGTCTAATCCTGTGAACACAGCGGAAACATACACACACACAGAGCAGGACAGGACAGGACAAGACAGGACACATCCACAACTGCGTCGGGAAGGTACACAGCATCTCACTCACTCACACACACACACACACACACACACACACACACACACACACACACACACACACACACACACACACACACACACACACACACACACACACACACACACACACACACACACACACACACACACACACACACACACACACACACACACACACACAGGGCCATCGATTCTTCTGGCACGTGGCCAATGTATTGCCTGCTGCACTTTGAGTCCAATTATAAACAGTCGGGCTGCAAAGTTAATCAATTCATACGGAGTCATGTGGGCAGCCATATTTCAGCTGGGTGTTGCGTAACACAGGGCAGCCCCTGTACTGTACTGTACTGTCTGCTGCTGAATCACAGTCCAAAAGCCTGCATGGTGCACCTCTCCCTCTCTCTCTCTGCCAGCCTGCAATGCAGACTTTACCAAGCATGCACACACACACACACACGCACGCACGCACGCACGCACGCACGCACGCTACAGCCACCTCCTCTGAAACTGTGACATGTTTAGGGCTATCACGATTACGACATTTTACATGACGATTATTACAGTTACTGTCGAACTTCAAATCCAACTGTTAACTTCTCTCACAAATAATTGCGATTAACGATATATATTTTTTACCAGCAAAGCTGCTCTACAGATCGTCTACAAGGACCCCTTAGTCAAGAGAGAGATGAAGCAGAGAAGCAGGGACCCCCACAACCCATAGATAGATACCATATAGTTTCATTGTTTGACAGCACAATCATCAGTGTATTTTGGTTTCATGGCAATTTGTGTTTCCAGATATTTAACCACTTGAACCATCAATAATTAATAAACTTGACCTACCTCACTCTGTATTTGGTCTGCTCTTTTCCCCCTCTACACGAAACCTCTTTGCCAAAAATAGCCGATCTACAAGCTCAAAACGCCTCACAGCGCGAGGCGTTGTGAGCTTGTAGATCTGCTATTTTTGGCTAAAGTTCTCAAAATATGGATGCTAGGGTTCAAGTGGTTAAAGGGGAAGACCACCCATTTTCAATATTGAACTGTGTCATTAATATACCTTAGAGGAGTCGTGTGGAAATAGAAAAAAAGTTCCCCCCCTTCTGTGTTGCCTGGAACTGGAGGATTGATTTTGGGGTTTGTATTGTAAGTACAACTTGATGACATCACACATTGTACTTTACAATACAAACCCCAAAATCAATCCTCCAGTTCTAGGCAACACAGAAGGGGGCGAACTTTTTTTCTATTTCCACACGACTCCTCTAAGGTATATTAATGACATAGTTCAATATTGAAAATGGGTGGTCTTCCCCTTTAATATGGAAATGGAGAAAAAAAGCTTCTATCACACAAAAATTTGGAGACCCCCTGTAGTATCTCTGAGGACCCCCTAGGGGTCCCGGACCCCCTGTTGAAGACCCCTGATTTAAAGTGGTTGAGGAAAAAGTAGAGCGCATCCATAGTGAACCACAGCTTAAAGCAAAGGGCCATGCAAGATTCAAAGCACACTTTATTAGCTGGACACAGCATCAAACAGTTGTTCCAATAATTCTCGTGTTTCAGTCTTGGAGTTGACGGAGACGCGGAGCGAAAGCGGAATGCAATTAACATGGCCCTCCTCATCCCCCCCGGCTGGCAATAATCCCAGCTTTGCATCAACACAAGTCACACAGCGGAGAAATCACGCAGAGTTTATCCTGGAACTCTGTGTGATCCGCCTTCATTTGCATCTAACCCACCAAGACCCCGGGAGGCCCGCTCTACAAATGCCTTCGAAAATTCCTATAGTTCAAAAACTAGGTTAAAAAATGTATATAACAAATCTAGCGAGCTTGTAGATCTGCTATTTCTGAATTAGCCGAGGCTAAAATCAAAGTGACACAAGAATGACAAGATGCTTTCCCGGTTTTAATGGGCTAACAGTGCATCTCTCCTGTGTGTGTGTGTGTGTGTGTGTGTGTGTGTGTGTGTGTGTGTGTGTGTGTGTGTGTGTGTGTGTGTGTGTGTGTGTGTGTGTGTGTGTGTGTAATCACAGCGCACACACACATGCATGCACATCTTCTCCACAAATAGCAGAAAACACACACTCAGCAAAACGCAAACACTCAGAGCTGCACCAGGGACGTACTATTATAAGTTGACGGGAAGATAAGTACATGAGTACAAGTTTGTTTGTGCTCCTCTCCTCCAGTCACTAACAGTCCTAACAGCGTTAGTGTTTGTTTAGTGATAAATCAAGACAGGTACTAATGAACCAGTTGCTTATTAGACGCTGTGTGCATCTCTGGCAGCTGCTGCAGCACTAACAGCTTAGCCTCATACAGTAGAAGAGAACGGCTAAACCTAGCAGCACTAACAGTAGAGGAGAACAGGTAAAGTGCAGTGGAAAGGCAAACAGTTGGTATAGCAATGGAATCGTTGCTTTCGGGTCGGGGGAGAAATCCTCTTTTATCTCCATTTTCCTACGGGGACTGCCCATAAGTCCTACATCTCATAAGTCCTAATTTGGTTAGGGTTAGGTTTAGTCATAGTTTTACTGAGGTTAGGGTTTGGGTTAGGTTTAGGCATAGTTTTACTGAGGTTAGGGTTAGGTTTAGGGCATAGTATTTTCACCAGGTTAACGTTCACCAGATTCAGACTAATGGGATGTAGGAACAATGACATGTCGGACCAATGCCATGGCACCTTTCTAATGTAATGGCACCTTATTAACCGCCTACTTGATCATACTACAGCATCCGTGGTGTGCCACGTTTTGAGCTTGTAGATCTGCTATGTTTTTTTTATATAAATATATATTTTTTTTTCATCCCACAATTTATGTTGTCAATTCACCCGGTGTCAATTGTCTAATGTAATCCTGGGTGCTACACTCCCTCTGCCAACCTGGGGAGAGCAACGGTCTGACCTCATGCTTCCTCCGTCGTCCACCGCAGTGTTTCTACGTGGGGTTACGTGTTGTAGGGGGTACAGGAGAAAATGGGAATATGCATTTTACTAATGACAAAACATTGACAGTCTTTGTGTCAACCTGCTAATCTACTAAATTGTAAACCCAAATTACATCAATAAGTACAACTGTTATTGAATAGAAAGCCATGTTTATTTGCCAATATGCCGTTTTATTTTTGACATATTGGCATTGGAACTGGACTTAGTAGTCAGGGGAAGGGGGTACTGAAAAATCAGTATAAGGGGCCAAAAGAGTTTGAGAACCAGTGATCCAGGGGCTCCCTGGCTAAATTATTAATAGTTGGAACCGAGGGGAGTGCTTCCGGGTCAGAGGGGAGTGCTTCCGGGTCACGAATGGGACAGTAGTGCGTTTGAGGAGCTGCTGCTCCCACTTTCTTTAAAAGTTATTTTTCAAAGCCTCACTTGCTTTTAAACTCCACTAAAAGTGCAGTAATAGCATCCTCTACAACTTTTCATTGATTTGAACCGAAAAAGAAGTTGGTAGAATGTCTAACTCGCAGAAACCAGCGGTCTCTGCAAAGCCGCAGACACGCCAGGCCAAGAAGGACGACCCGCCGGCGCCATTAACAACTGCGGACTTGGCCATTGTTCTTACACGGTTTGACGACTTAAATGCATCCATAACCTCCGAATTCAAGACAACTAATGCAACCATCGCTTCACTTGAGGCGAAAATAGACAACGTGCAAATCCAGCTCTCTGACCAGGGACATCGTCTGACGACACTGGAGGAGAACGCGTCGCGTTATTCCGACAAGCTCGCCGAGCTGGACGCTAGATGTGATACTTTGGAGGATAATTACGTTAGAATCAAGGCCAAGGCTGTCGCTATTGAGTCCCAGGGGCGTAGAAATAACGTCCGTATAATCGGATTACCCGAACTAATCGAAAAAGATCAGCCTAATACCTTTTTTTCTAACCTACTTGTCGAAATGATGGGCAAGGATCTGCTACCAGAAGCGCCCGAGCTTGACATAGTGCATCGGGCCTTGGCTCCCAGGCCTGGGCCTGGTGCCAGACCTCGGGCTGTAATAGCTCGTGTCCACCGTCACCGCATCAAGGACGCCATAATTCGAGACGCCAGGAAGAGAAGGGGAACCCTAAATTACAAGGGGACCCCTGTTCAGATCTTCGAGGACCTGCCACAAGAAATCATCGAACAGCGTTCGGCCTATCGAGACGTGATGTCCGCCCTGTACAAACGCGGCTTCAAACCGAAGCTCCTACATCCATCTCGACTCTTCATAACCACCGCGGAGGGGAGGAAACTTCTTTCCTCTCCAAAAGAAGCCGCAGACTTTTTGAAGAAGAACCAGGGGCAGAACGAGGGGACATCGCCTTCATCTTCGACCGCATCGGTTTGAGAAGGGATGTAGAAGTATATTGGTCTGGCTAGCCTGGCCAGCTAACACATGCTAACATGCTATATATGCTCCAGTAATTTTATTTTTCTACTTTTCTATTTTTTCTACACACATATGGACGATCTCTCGTACTCCACAATGGATACTACAGTGTAAAGTAAATGTTTATATGGGTTTGACTTGTGTTATTTGCTATGTCACTTTTTTTTATTTATTTATATTGTTTTACAGTAGCTTGTGGAATGGTCGATAGTGTGTGGGGTTGGCTAACTAGCTAGTACATGCTAACAGGGTTTTTTTGTCTTTAATTTCCTATTTCCTTTTCTGACGTAAATACGCAACCCTTTTTTGACTGATATTATATGATCAAACGGCGTATGTAGACATGTCCGTTCCAACGGTTAATGCGAACCACTTGTTTACTCAATTAGGTATTTTGTTTACGGCGAATTCTATTGCGCTTGTGGTATGCTAATATGCGCTGTTTCTTTCTCTCCGTACATGACGATTACGTTATGGCGGTTTAGTTAAGTGTTAGAGAGCGATCGAATGCTTTGCACTTCATGATGACATGATTGTAGTCGAGACTTCTCGACATGTTTTCGTTGTTTTTATACTTCATCTTCTTATGTGGCTCTAATATGCTGATAGCCTGAGTTGGTTGTTTGTTTTTGGTCGGTGGCCGCCATTGTGTGCCTCTGACAGGATGGACCAAACTGTGAACTCTGAACTCTGAACCACGCTCGACAATTAATGGTTCTACGCTGCCTCTGCCGGCTGGGAGGTGGTATCACTACTATTTTTGTTACTTTTTCTTTTTGGTTGTAACAGCAGCCTCTCGACTGGCAGGCCTTACTTTATTTTACAACTGACTCATGGACATTAGTTTTTTTTCTTTTTTTACCTTTTAGATAAATATGTCGCCACATAGCACCTTCCCTCTGGGATTATATAACCTATTATGTTTTTTTTTTATTTCTGATGTCTGGAGGCTGCCTTTTGGGACCCGGTGGCAGTCCAGTATTGGGGCGTCTGGGTGGGCAGGTTAAACTTCCTGTCCACCACCATGGAGCACTACCTTCATGGTGCATTCGGCTTGGCCGGGCGCTCCAACGAGCACAATTGGCTGTGTTCGTGGGAGGGAAGTCGATTGGGGAGGAGGAACAGAATTTGTCTCTGCATTAACGGTTCCCACAGTGGTCAGGGCGCCTGTTCAGAGAGGGGTGGAACCGGGGAGGATAGCGTGTACCTCCACATGCGTTACGCCCCCCTGGTGAAGCTCCTTAATGTCAGGTGAAAAGAAGATGGTGGCATGACGGATCGGGTATCGGAGGAGACCCGTTGTTGTCTTTACCCTCCCAATGACTACTGTGGGGATTAGCAGGGATAGGTCTAACGTAGAGTATGGGGATGGGGGATTTGGCTTGACACTAAATTGGCTATATGGGAAAAAATGTTTTCTTTTATTATCTCTTAAGGGCAGGGTTTCTTTTCCTTAAAACTGAATGTGTACGTACCGTGATCACTTCAGATCTTGTGATATTTTGTACCAATGATTATTGTGATTGGAATGTGATTTGGGGTGCCATCACTATGTGTGTACCTGCCTCATTGTGACATTGTACCTTAATAAAAAAGATTTGAAAAGAATAGTTGGAACCAAATCTGTAACTCTGACAGTGTACAAATGGAAGCAAACGGACCGGATATCTATCAATTTGGCACTAAAAGGTTTGAGAAGCCCTGGTGTACACTACAGGTGCAGGAAGAGTGCTTTCCTTCAAGCAGAGGACGCTCCCTGCAGAGCAGAGCTCTCCCTCTAATAAGCATGCAGGAAAAAGTAGCACATAAACACTGCTGGTCCTGCAGCGCATGACCCACTGCCACGGGTGTGAAGTAAATCAGTGGTTCTCAACCTGGGGGACCCCAGGGGGGGGGTCCCCAATTTATTTTGGGGGGGTCCCCAGATGATTAATGTGCAACGATGTTTTCTCACTCAACAGTAAGCAAGCCAACATAATGTTTAAGTGGATTGAGGGTACCGTATATGCACATTTCTATAGTGAAAATGTAAGGACTTTTTAACACCTCTGCAATGACAAATTAAACATTGGCCAAATTGTCAATTATTAGAGGCAGAAATTGAGGCGAGGCGTTGTGAACATGTAGATCTGCTGTTTTCACAACAGAACCGTGTTATACAAAATGTAATGCCTCAACTCTTAGTGCTCGTCAGGGTGGGAGGGTCTCCAGTTCAAATATGATTATTTTGGGGGTCACAGCCTGAAAAGGTTGAGAACCACCGCTCTACAGAAGCGCTGACAGATCTGTGCTTTATTGGTCCTCTGAAACATCGGTCCAATCCAATTCCCACTCGGCAGCACTGCACACCCCCAGGGCCATCTTCTGGGACACACGTTGGAGGTCACTGAGTGCCCGAGTTAAAGACACACAACATACAGTACATACTGAGGAGTGAGGACTCTGCAATTTAGAGTTTGATATAGCACCCCCCACACACACTTCATTCCACAAGGTTTAACCTGGCGTACCTAATTTGGGCATGTCATCATAAGCGAATAAACGATAATGTTCAGCTCTGCACAGACAATCTACAAACTGACTGACGGTGTGTCACAGCGCAACATGTTTATGAGCTTGAAGATCGGCTATTTTTAATTAGTCTGTACATTATTGTGGGCTCGCCTGAAAGGCGAGAGAACACTATGTTATCCTCATTATTTATATATATAGTGAGCCGCAGACAGTACAAAGGCAGGGCCCTTAGCCAATGAGGCGCAATTGGTGGAAACAAATCTGGGAGTGGTGTTAGCTGGAGTATTGGTTGAGCTTCACATGACAGTTAGCACGCTGCAGAATATAGTCACGTTGGCAAACATAAGAAATGAAGAAAAATGTATTTGATTAAGAGTTTTTATTTTAGTTATTGTTGTGGGCTCGCCTGAAAGGCGAGAACACAATGTTATCCTCACTATGTTATCCTCACTATTGTGGGCTCGCCTGAAAGGCAAGAACACTATGTTATCTTCATTATTTATATAGTGAGTTCCGTCACAGACAGTACAAAAGCTTCACATGACAGTTAGCACGCTGCATAATATAGTCACGAGCGAGCCCACACTGTTTCGTAGGAACAGTATTTCTATAGGTTTAAAGTGGTCAAACAGATTTTGATGCTATATATTAATTTCACTTCTTTTGCTGGGGACACCCTGGACCCCCCACAAGGACCCCAGAGAACCACTGGGCTTATATATAGCTTGTATATCTGCTATTTTTCAATAGTTAAAACATAAAATAAATGGGATAATGGACACATCATCCACAAGGGTTGGGTTAACGCTGTGCATAATGTGCACATGTTCCTTCCTGCAGCAAGGGTCTAGCCAGGGTCTATCCAGGGATACATCAATGAAATACACAGGAAACAGGCAGAGAGAGAGTGTTTGTTATTAGTTGGCTCTATCTGGCCTCTGCACCCGGAGCCAAGTGGAAACGTTTGGTCTCTGATAGGGATGCACCCATATGGACATTCTGGACCCATAAGTACCGAACCCATGTTTGAAATGACCAATTTGGCCGAGAGGCCATGCGGTTCTCAAATGTTTTCATGCCAAGGAAGGACCTCCAGAATGACATGTTATTGACCGCGGACGTCCATCCGAAAATGTCTTGTTTCAACTTAAAGCTATACTGTGTAAGTTGCTCAACTGGTGGTCTGTAGCAGTATAGCAAACCGCGGTCGCGTTTGCTTTTTTCGTCCGTTTTTCGCTCGCGGACCGGGCCGTCAGACCACCGCGTCCGCCTCGCCTCGCCGAGACGCTTTCAATGAGGTCTCCCGTGTCCTTCTACGAACAGCGGTTGGGGAGTTACATGCTAGACTCCTCCAGTGTAAACACTGCAGTGTACTTCCTGAAGGCGTGTTTCCTAAACCCACCAGAGAGCCCGGCAGTGTATGTTCTGCGCTGTGATTGGCCGGCAGTGTATAACCCTCGCTGTGATTGGCCGGTAGTGTGATGACGCAATTTTTCCGCGAAAACCGGTCCCGGGCAGGGATCATAGAAAACATATAAAGAGAAGGCTTTAGAAGCTGAAAATAACAGAGTGGGGGGTTCTAAAACTTTAGCGATTTAACAGCTAGGACCATTTTAAGATTTGTTTTATAAAAAAAGTTACATGGTATAACTTTAAGTACAAGCTTGTGGCGCGCTGCTAGCTTGTACATCTGCCCTTTTTGAACAGCCAATGTATAAAGCACGGATAAGGTAGCTAAAATGATTGTGACGCTGTATTAACACATTTATGGGGGACCCCCCCCCCCCCTTTTCCCCACTCAAAACCTCTTCACCGAAAATGGCAGATCTACAAGATCAGCATTTTTGCTTTTCGACCCTTGTAATAATAATAATAAGTCTTAGGTAACAACAACACGGACTCGAATGCCTTTTTATATAATAATTACATAAATAGTTCAGAGTGGAACGAGGGCACATGCATGGCGCGTGTGCGTGCACGTATATCTATATATACACAATATAAAACAGCTGCCAGACCACCTGTATGTCATGTGTATCCACTGTATCCAGGATAAGGAAGCCCTTGGTTCCCAGCAGTCTCATTCCAGCCTCACATAGACATCAAAGGGGGCTTGAGCCCCTGCCCTTTTACCCCTCTGTAAAAAAGTGCCCTCTCCAGACTCCAGACCACAAATGCAGTTTTTACTAGGGTGAAAGAAATGCAGACGCCCTCTTTCCATGCCATACCTGATGGCAGCATTCAAGAAAATCGTCTCGTCCAAACTCTCCCGAACTTGAATGCAGCATCTTATGTTGAAAGAATAGCCCTCTCTGTGTAGAAAACCATGCTGTAAGCCACATCTCGTACATGCCATTTTTATGCTTAGTTCAGTGTGGTATCAAGCACCGGAAATAGCCGACCTCCAAGGTCACAACGCGTCGCAGCGCGACGCGTTGTGAGCTTGGAGGTCGGCTATTTTCAATATTTTCTCCCCAAAGCCTTTTAGAAATGTCAGCCCCTGCCTCTCTAACATTCTCTGCACATCCCTGGCACTGACTGCAGCAGAGCAGGAACTCCCGGCCAGGGTGGAAGTTCAGCGTCGTCGGGTGGAAACCTCGTATCTCCAAACATTAACAACGTTAACATTTCAGGAAAATATGGGGGGGAGGGGGAGGGGGGGGGGGGGGGGGGTTGGTCCAAGTTTATGGACCAATGAAGTTGTCGTTTGGTCACGACGAGCTCCTGTTTCAATGGTTCAATGTGTATCAGAACCAACAGAAAGACTTAATTTTCACTTAAAACAAATGTTTAAAAAACAGTTAAGGGGCTGTTAAGTCTGACATCATTTTGTAGGCAGAGGAGAACTTTTGCCCCCCAAAAAAGCAAATCTTTTTACTATTTTTACTATTTACAAATTTTTCTTCTCTTTGTTGTTGAAAGGAAAGTGGTAGAATTATACTTTAGTCGTTATTTTTGTCTCGGATCTGTTGAAATAGCGAGGGACAGATATTGACAATAAATCTGCTTGGAGGTCTGACTACAAAATGATGTCACGGCCTCAAAGCCCCTATAATGCTTCGTACTGCAAAACATAAAAGGCTTACGGAGTTACAAGGTTTCTGCCCCGACAGCGACGAAACATGGCAAAGGATGTGGAATCTTGGAGCAGCACATGAAGAGGGATTTCTGAGCTGGAATGCAGGAAACGCAGCCGGGCAGCAAACGGAATTAAAAGGCAAGAACACTTTCACCGTAGCGGCAGAACAATGTTCTGCATGCCTTGCTTTAATGTGTTCGAGTATCAGGTGCATGGAAGAAAAGAAAAAAGAAAAACGGAAAACCAAAACCCGCCCGCCCTCCCCGCAATGCACAGTTAGCGCTGTCACAATTATTACATAATCGTCTAATCGCAATTATGTCAAATAATTGCGATTATTTTTCATAATCGTCATAATCGTTTCCATGTTGAAAAATGTTTTCAAAAGTTTTTTAAAGTTTTTTAAAGTAAAAAAAATAGTGGAAATAGCAGATCTACAAGCTCAAACGCGTCGCGATGCGTTGCGAGCTTGTAGATGGGCTATCAATGTTCCTTTTTATGTGTAAAGTTGTCAAATATGTCAGTAATTTCTTTGTATATTTAAGTTATGTGTCATATCTGCCATGTGCAACTTCAAAGCCAAAAAGCCAAACAGAAATGTAACTGTCAACGACAAAAACACAATTAAATCGTTAATCGCAATTATTCGAGAGAAAATTAATCGTCACGTAAAATGTCCTAATCGGGACAGCCCTAATGCACGCGGTTCCCTCGTTTCGCAGCCCAGGGTTTCGCCCACCGCCCTGGAAGTAACAAAAATGCACGCGAGGAATGAGGACGGGCTGAACAGACCTGTCTCCAGCAGCACAGCAAAACGGAGAGCCGCATACATACGCTCCGCTAAGCCACGGGCCAAGCCCTCATGCATTCCTGCATGCTTCTCACATTTCTTGTCCACAGCGGGGACGACTGTAAAGCCTCTGTGGGTTTTGTTTTGGGGGAAATATTTCCACTCCTGCCCACATAGGCAGGCCTCTGCATGGGGCAGACGGGCCCTGCCTGCGCCGCTTGCGCCGGGCCGGGCCCCGTGTTTTCACTTAACTGGGAGCACTGTGTTGGTTATAATCTGTTCCAGAGAGAGTGGTCGGGAGCATTTCCGCTTTTCAGTGCTCCACCAGTGTTTCTCAAACTTTTTTTTTCTATGTCAAGGACCCCCGAATTGATGTGTATGCATTTGTCCGACCGACCACCGTCTGAAAATGTTATGTACCAGCAGGCAGGGACCCCCGGCAGAGAAGATTTGTGTTAAGAAAAAGTCAAAATTCAGCACTTTTGTGCCACGCTGCCAACTTGTAGAACTTGCTACTGTTGAAGAGCCCAACATATAAATGGTCAAACGATTGTGATGCCGTATTAACACATTTCACTGGGGACCCCCTGGTACCCACCCAAGGACCCCCACTTTGAGACTACCTGCTCTAATACTTCTACTCCACGACGTCTCAGAGGTAAATACTAGTACATTGATGTGAAAACTAGTTACTTTGCAGAATCAGATCATTGTTACTTCTTCCACCACTGGGGAGGGAGGGAGAGGGAGAGAGAGAGAGAGAGAGAGAGAGAGAGAGAGAGAGAGAGAGAGAGAGAGAGAGAGAGAGAGAGAGAGAGAGAGACAGAGTGTAGGCCCAATGCTAGTGACAGACAAGTCGAGGCAACACCGCGCATGTCATCATCGCTATGTCAGCAGCAGTGGTGCAGATAGCCTGCAGCAACGCTTCGACATCAATATCCAACATTTCATTACGGAAAGATTTTGTTTTTCCAATTCGGATCTTTTTTCCCCTCTCTCATCTACTGTAAGTGGGTGTTTGTCAAATAGTCGTTAGTGTTTGTTTTTTTGTTTCCCCATCTTCCGATCTCTCACCTATTTTCAATCAGACTATTAATCGAGTGAGTAAATGATAGATCATTCAAGGGGAGGTAAATGTAATTTTCCCATCTCTTTTGTACATTATAGCGTCTGCATTTGTTGATGACATGTAATTAATTTTGCATGCCATGTTGATGAATGGTATGCATAGGACCATGATGGAAAGTGGTCCCCATGATTTTTTGTGTGTTATCCTTTTAGCTTTAATGTCTTACTGTACCATGGCATATCGGCTCAACGATATTTAATCACCATGATATCGCCCGACCCTACCTGAAACACAAGCTGTAAAGAACATTGAAAACATTGAGCAGACGACCACCGACCAGCCAGTCTCAGGTTGAGATCCACAGGAGGCGACCCACCCCGATACAATTTGACTTCTGTCAGGATGGGGGGGTGGGGGTCCGCCTACCACACTGACACAAGCACACAGTCAGGATTACCAGGCATTTTTTGTGTGTGTGTCACAATTCCCGATATGCGAGGCAGTGGGCTCACTGGGCCGGGTGGCACACAGAGGGACGATTGTCTTTGTTTAGATGCCGCTTACTTTGTGAGAGTGGCGGCACTGAAAAGAGATGACATCATGGCTATTGTAGCTTCCGGAGCCCCCTCTCTCTCTCTCTCTCTCTCTCCCTCTCTCTCTCTCTGGTCTAGTTGGTTCCGTTGGCCTGGCTTCACATTCTGGCCTGGCCTACAGGCTGGACAAAGAGGCCAGCATTCCAACAGTTTACAGGAAGCAAAGAGCGCAGCACATACAATCGCACCTCGTCACGGTGAAACTCATCAAGCCCCGATTAGTTTACATCGGTAGTTCTGTCTAAAAAAAAAATTAGTTCCAAGGAGGACCCCCAAATTGATATATATTTGGCCACAGCCAGACAGTCAGTCAGCCAGCCAGCTAGTCATAATACAGCTGACTGAACTTCCCTTTCTATGACCTTATTTCAGGCCTTTATCAGTGGCTCCGACTTTGATAACAAGTCTTTTTTTTCTTCTCTGTCCTTACAATGGTTAACAACACCATGTCGTCAGGGAGCCACAGGCCCAAAAGCTCAAAGAAAAGGGTTGAACCTGTGACGTCATGACATACTTTTTATTTTAGTTTTTCTGTTAATTTGGTCATTAAGGTACACAGAATGAGAGGCCTGCTCTGCCGGAAACATTGCGAAAAAAAAAAAAGTTATGGCCATTTGTATATTCACTGTCCCATCGACTTCACTATACAGGAAAAGAAAAGTATAAAAAAAATGATCTGCTTTAAAAAAAACGGCCCCACAAAACTGAAAAGTGATGAGTCATCACTTTTTTCACTTTCTTTTTGATGAGTCATCATTTTTAAGTTTTGTGGGCCGTTTTTAGCCCATGGAATGTTTTTCATGCAAAACAAATGCTTGCAATGGATTCAGAATCATAAAGAATTTCACAATGTTTCCGGCAGAGCAGGCCTCTCATTCCTTGTGTACCTTATTGACCAAATTAATAGAAAAAACTAAAGTAAATGTATGTCACGACATCACAGGTCCTCTCAGATTTTGGGCCTGTGGCTCCCCGGCTAATGCAAATTATGGCTGCAACTGTCTATTATGTTCTTAGCGAATATTCCATTGATTACATTTTCGATGAATCGAGACGAGGCATTCATAATATTTTCAGTGAATTGATACAGAAACATTTTCAAATATATTTTTTTATCAAAAAGTCGTGCAACGGTGTTGGATATTGCAAGACGTTATGAGCTTGTAGATAAGCTATTTAGCTTTCCCCCCCAACACAATCAATTATGATTTTATACACCGATTAAATGGATTTGTTCTATTAAGTGTCGCAACGCTTCAGTAAGTGGCAGCAGACTTAGCTGTGTGTGTGTGTGTGTGTGTGTGTGTGTGTGTGTGTGTGTGTGTGTGTGTGTGTGTGTGTGTGTGTGTGTGTGTGTGTGTGTGTGTGTGTGTGTGGGTGTGTGTGTGTGGGTGTGTGTGCGTGTCAGTGTTGATTTCGTCGACTAAAACTATGACGAAAAATGTTTGTCGACTGCGTTTTTTTCACTGATGAAAACTAAATAAAAACGAAATAAAAACTAAGCTGTGATGACTAAAACTAAGACTAAATAATATTTAGTCAATTATTATAATAATAATAATAATAATTGTCAATTTCGTCAATAAAATAAAAACTAGACTAAAACGTTAGGGAGGGACTAGTGGAGAGGAGAGTCATTTTATGTTTGGTTGCTCTCAGGTGTTGCATGCTGAAAATAGCAGATCTACAAGCTCACAACGCGTCGCAGACACAACTAAGTGTAAAATCAGTCATTACGATGCCATCAAGGCCTGCCAAAATACATATTTAGTCAACTAAAATTAGACTAAAACTAAAACCTTTCAGGTGACTAAATTATGACTAAAACTAAATGACATTTTATTCAAAAGACTATATGACTAAAACGAAATCAAAATTTGCTGTCAAAAACAAGTTAACTACAATGGTGTGTGTGTGTGTGTGTGTGTGTGTGTGTGTGTGTGTGTGTGTGTGTGTGTGTGTGTGTGTGTGTGTGTGTGTGTGTGTGTGTGTGTGTGTGTGTGTGTTACTGGATTGGTCCAGGGACACATCACATCTCAGGGTCTGTTTAGTCTGTCTTCCAACAACTACAAGACCGTCGCAGCACAGTCAGACAGGCCTCAGGGTCCACGGCTGCCAATCATGCAGCACTAAACATTTCCCAACCCTGAGGGTCAAAAAACTATTTTCAAATTATATTTTTCGAGAAAACATTCTTACTCCTCTCACTTCCCCCTGAAGTTGAGGGAAAGTGCGAAGGTAGTGGATTTGAGCTTTTTCTATTTTTAAGCGAATATTTTTTGAGATGGTGGTCCGCCAACATAATCTGGAGGTCTCAGTTGGAACTGTTACCCCCGCGACCCGATTCCGGATAAACGGTTGAAGATGGATGGATGGATGGATGGTCTGCCAACAATTGTGGGGGGCCTTGACATGAAATAGTTTGAGAACCACTGATAAGAACCACTAGTAACATATGTTTTTTTTTTTTTTTTTTTTTTAGATAACCGTTCTAGTTTTAGATTTAAAAGACATTTTTAGAATCGGCCTCAGGTCTTAATGGGTCAAAACTACACATACACATACACATACTGTACACATACACGTTGTGCGTGCATGAACGTCTGCATTCATTCAAGGGTCTTCCCGGTTTGGGTGCTTGCTTGGAAACACGGGTCACCCTACACTACAGATGACCCTGCTCCTCAACTGAGTGTAAACACTTGAGTGTTTTGAATAGCATAAACATTAACCACATGAAGCCTAGCATCCCGGCTCAAGCTGCCACCCAAATGCGAGCTTGTAGATCAGCTATTTTCGGCAAAGAGGGAGAAAGTGCCACTGAAAAAAAGGAGTGTGCCACTAGTACCGCCAACTAGTATAGACTCCGGGCTCCAACGAAGTAAATATAGGGGCTTAAATGGTTAAAGAACGTTAAATCAATAAATGAATAGGCTTACTTTAGCCTTCAAGTTGAGCATTAATAACAGTGTGTCAGGCTAATCTTAAAAAAAAAAAAAACTAGAAAACTAAAACTAAACAGTTAGTTTAAGTATTTCACGATGGCCACTTAGCATAATTGCTGCCAACACATTCCAGAAGGGCACATTAGAACGCTGCACAATGCTCTTCTTGTTGCTGTGTGACATCTTTGCTCACCCCATTCCCTTCCGACCAGTGCACAGGAGTGGACACAATAGAGACACATCATCCTAATAACCAGTGGTGGACAGACAGTAACCACCAAGTATGTACTTAAGTACCGTGTACTTCAGTCATATTAAGCAGCCCATCTACTAGCTCACAGCGCGTGTTGTTGTGAGCTTGTATCTGTAAAAATGTATACATACAGCAATACTATTAAAAAAGCAAGTACCTCCAGTTAGGGGTGGGCGATATGGAAAAATGCAATATCACAATATTTTCCTAAGCTGTATCACAATGCACAATTTCATCACGATTCTTTTTCACGTTGGTTCTTATGGTTATTTTTCAAGTTACTTGACAAAAACTAGACTCTCTGGGTTCCTTTTGGGTGGTCTAAATTGAACTTTACAAGTATCTAACTCTGACAGTATACAAATGAAACCAAATAGA
Source organism: Nannobrachium achirus (assembly GCF_963921795.1). Classification (NCBI taxonomy): domain Eukaryota; kingdom Metazoa; phylum Chordata; class Actinopteri; order Myctophiformes; family Myctophidae; genus Nannobrachium; species Nannobrachium achirus. The sequence goes on from NC_137827.1 coordinate 18,910,649, forward strand.
CCCTTACGGTACCATTTTGTTTCATTTGTATACTGTCAGAGTTAAGTAGAGACCTTGACATTTTAAAGTTTGAGAACTGATGATTTTGACCAAAATGCAGGTTTTTAAATTTAATTCTGCAATGAATCTCTGTATTTACAAGGCTCCCTCAATTGTATCACGATAAATACGATACCTCTGAAAAGGCATATCGTGGACACATTGGATCGTCTCAACGATAATTATCACCATATTGCCCACCCCTACCTCCAGTACTTTAATTGTATTTTACCAGGAGTGTATCTGTACATATCATCTCCGTCAGGTGGAAACCTCATAATGTCCAAAACCGTTACTTTTCAGGATCAAAATAAAAAAATCACACCCGTGTGAAGTGGAGCTGTGTGTGTGTGTGTGTGTGTGTGTGTGTGTGTGTGTGTGTGTGTGTGTGTGTGTGTGTGTGTGTGTGTGTGTGTGTGTGTGTGTGGATCATGTGTACCGATTTTTGTGACATTTGAAGAAAATATGTAGGAAAAGGAGCAAAAAGTGTGTTTTGGAGAAAATTCAAGATGGCGGAAAATCTATCATGGCGCAAATGGGCGTGGCCTATATGGGGAGATGCGTCATGACCCAAGGAATCCAGGGAAAAAATATTTTTAATTTTCCGACCTACGGTTCAAGAGTTACAGGCCAAAACGTAAAGTGGGGTGTTATGGCGCCACCATGCAGCCAAATGACACAATTATTTTTTATTTAATCCTTGAAATCATTATGAACCTCCTCTCCAAGTCTTGAAACTCTAGCCCCTATGGTTTGCGAGAGACAAATAATTGAATGTGAGTTTTTGCGATTCCCATTATAAGTCAATGGGGAAAATTAATTCACTAATAAATTAATATCAATTAAACTATAGAACCTTTCTCTTAGAAAAGTAATAGCCCACGATTCCCGAGTAAGCCGTTCGATTTGACATATGGCGCGAGTGTGTGGTGGCAAAACTGTGGGACTAGTGGCGTGCCGAAGTTTAGGAAGTTCAGGCTACATACAGACACACACACAGACAGACAGACACACAGACAGACAGACCCACACGGCCACGTATAGGGAGCCTGTGCTTCACACAGCTCCAAAAAAGGAGCTTAAGTAGCAGATCTACAAGCTGAAAACGTGTCACTTCACTCCACGCTTCGAGCTGGTAGATCTGCTACCTTTGATGGTTCTCTGTGACGCTGTAGTATGATCAAGTAGGGCGTTACTTTACGGAAGAAGAGAAAACACACAAAAAGCTATTGAGAATATTGAATATTGAGTTAGGAGGTTTCTGCCCGACAGCAACGATATACTTTGACACAAGTACTGAGGGTTGAGTAGGTTGTCCACCACTGCTCAGCCCATTCCCTTCCAACCAGTGCACAGGACACAATAGACACATAATCCTAACTTAGCAACAGGAAGCTTGCCCTCCGCGAACACGTAGGCAGTGCGTTAGGAAAAAGACCAGTGGCTTTTCAAGAAAGTACGGCCATAACTCTGTGTGTACAAATGGAGACACTGTGGAATCCCTTCAAGGAGCCCTGGGGGTCTCCGGACCCCATTTTGAGAACCACTAGAACAGGGGTCTTCAATGTTTTCAGGCCAAGGACCCCTTAGTTGAGAGAGAGCTGAAGCAGGGAACCCCACTACCTTTTCATAGATTCCATATAGTTTCATTATTTGACAGCACAATCATCAGTGTATTTTGTATTCATGTCAATTTGTGTTTTCAGTTATTGAACCGTCAATACTTAATAAACTTGACCTTTTACTCCGTACTTAGTCTGCTCTTTTTCCCCTCTACACCAAAACTCTTTGCCGAAAATATCCGATCTACAAGCTCACAACGCCTCGCACTGCGAGGCGTTGTGAGCTTGTAGATCTGCTATTTTTGGCTAAAGTTTTCAGAATATGGACGCTTCGTTTCAAGTGGTTAATAGAAAAAAGGAGAAAAAGGTTTCTATCACTCAAAGATTTGGAGGACCCCCTGTAGTAACTCTGAGGATCCCCTAGGGGTCCCGGACCCCCTGCACTAGAATAAAGCACGCATGGCAAGCTCTCATGATAGCAACGCGTTTAACTGTGGCAAAGCAGCCAACAAAACACCACTCCAACAAAAATGATGAAAATAAATGGCATGCCATGTAACACATCAATGCCCCCCACACATTCCCCATTACCAACAACTAAATAGCAGAATAAAACAACAACTAAATAATATAGACCTTCCCCAGGGCATGTTGGTAAGTCTCTCCTAAGCCAGGAGTTCTCAAAGACATCAATTATGACATTTTACATGGCGATTGTCACTCAAATAACTGCGATTAACAATTTAATTGCGTATTTGTCGTTGACAATTACATTTCTGTTTGGCTTGTAGGCTTTGAAGTTGCACCTGGCAGATATGACACATAACCTAAATATACAAAGAAATTACTGACATATGTGACAACTTTATACTTAAAATAGAACATTAGTGGAAATAGACGATCTACGAGCTCATAACGCTACTGCTATTTCCACTACTTTTTGAAAGTGTTTGAAACTATATTAAAAAAAAATCAACATGGAAACTATTTCGATTATGACGATTATGCAAAATAATTGCGATTACCTCAAATAATTGCGATTAGACGATTATGTAATAATTGTGACAGCCCTAACAGAGTGGGTCTGTTTGGTACCATGTGTTCATTTCCAGGGTTACAGAACTGTAAGGGGTCCATTTGGGACCGCTTCAAAGAACCCTGAGGGGTCCCTGGCTGGACCCCACTTTGAGACAACTGTTATCACCTGAGTAGTTGCAAGAAAACAGTGGAGAAAATGGAATCCTGCAGTGCAGCTCAAAAATGGAGGCTGGAATGTCCCTTTTTTTTACTTTATATAGCTTACAAATTAGGTGTACTAGGTGCAAGGTCAAGCCAAGGCACTTGGCTTAGCTCGTCTGTCATGTATCTTAATGTGCTAGTCTGCTACATCTGGGTGGCTTTTTAAGAAGATGTTTGACAAATCCAACAACACACAGGAGAACTGTTCCTACCTCAACTGTTATGTATATATAAAGTTATGTGGCAGCTACAGAAAAACGTTGCTGGTGTACCAGTACCGTATATAATATGCCATGCATATTGTACAATGTACAATGCAACATTGTACATACTGTACGCCGACCTATTTTTATTATCTTACTAGTATTGGACTACTGACTTTTCTCTCTTTTTCTTTACAATGATTACCTATACTCAGTGGTGTGTTCTAGACTTTTTTTGAGAACAGACTATCCGCAGCTATTCATGTGGCCAGGGCATACACCAGTGCATAATGCCTATCAAATACTCTACTTTGCCAGGTTCACGAGGGCAGACGCTATTCATATTTTTATTTTCCCGACAGCAGACACCGTATACGTGCGTTACAGGTGGAACACAGCACTGCCTATACTGCTGCTGCGTCGAAGGAAGCCAAACTAAAATAAGTTTGACACCTATAGTATTCACAGTACATGTACACAATACATAACAATAAAGAACAACCCCGAACCGTGAAACAAAACAAAAAAATAGTACATGGCGATGTGGTTTGAACACTGCTATGACTTCAAACCTGTCAACTGTGACCAAAAATGAGATGATTGAAACCCACACAGCAATGTCTGATCTTAACCTTGAGACGTGGGTATTCTTTTTTGTCAGTAGCTCAAAGCAGACTCAGAGGCTGGATGGCCCATTGTGGGAGATTAAAATAGAACTAGCATGCTTTTCCCAATAGTGATACAAAGCTGCCGCATCTGCACTAGATTAATTCTGCGTGAGAAATCCCATCAGAAGAGACAGGAACCAGTCCAATAAATGAACAGCGGCTACGCTTCAGAACTGAGGCTGAATAGAGTAAATCAAAAGGGCAAAAAGCTGAGATTAAAACGGAATAGTAAAAAGAAATAAATGGCTGTGCGTGCGTGTGTGTGCGCCTGTATGATCCGCCATGCCTGCCAGAGGTCAGCTAAGCCAATCAAGAATGCTAAAAATCCTTGATCCTTTGCCCAACGCTAAGCTCCAAAGCCTGCAGGGTTCCTCTCACCTGACTCATGCCAGGTGATCTACCCCCCCTATCTCCTCAAATACTTGTCCAGGAGACACTACAGCAAGCAGCCATGGGCGGCAGTGGCTCAAGGGTAGAGTAGCCGATTGGCAAACGGAAGGTTCCCAGTTCGATCCCGGGCTCCCCCAGAGTCAGTGTCAAAAGTGTCCTTGAGCAAGACCCCTAATTGCTCCCGATGATCAGGATGGTTTCCATCGCCATCAGTGTATGACTGTGTGTGAATGGGTTGAATGTAATGCACAATCTATGTAAAGCCCCTTGTATAAAAGGCGTTATATACGTAAATGCAACCCTGGGGGAGCCCGGGATCTAACTGGGAACCCTTCGGGAACCCTACGTGTTCTAATGGCCACTGCCGCCCACTAATGTGGTATACTTTATATGTTCCTAATGCTATAACATCATCATTTAATGTCTTAAGTGTTTGCCAAATATTTGGGGGCTGGGCCCACTTGCAAAAGCCTGGCAGGCCGGCCCACCTGTGGGAATTTTGCAGAAACAAACCTCTAATCTGAGTAATCTCCATGTTCAATTTTTTTTGTTTTTCCTTTCTTAAATTAACGGCCTTCTTGATCATACTACAGAGTCACACAAAAGCATGAAAAGTAGCAGATCAGCAAGATCGAAACACGTTTTGAGCTTGAAGATCTGATACTTTTGATGCTTTTTAAATACGATCCTGAACGTAGCAGTTTCGGACATGCCCGAAAGAGACTATTTGGAACAATAAGATGGTGGCAGAGCTGCCAACAAGTACCTACCTTGCCCAGGGGCGTCACAAGGGGGGGAAAAGTGGGACTGAGTTACTAGGGCCCAAGGTGGAGGGGACCTAGTGTTATACTTTAGCTATTGAAAAATAGCAGATATACAAGCTCACAGCGCGAAACCGAGTGCCACGCTGCAAGCTTGTAGATCTGCCATTTTTGAAAAGTCGTGATGTGCAAATCTTTGAATATATGTATTTTTTAAGCGAACATTCGTAACTCAAATTTTGCTTCTGGGGGGTCCCTGGAACTAAATATTTTGAGATGGGGGTACATGGCCAAATACATTTTATTTTGGGAGTCCTTCACATGAAAGTTTGAGCACCACTGACATAGAAACATAGGCTTTTCAAAAAACCTTAGAAGGATCTGAAATAGTTATTCAAAGACATGTTCACGATTTTTCAAAAATAGCAGATCTACAAGCTCGAGTGCCGCGCTGTGAGCTTGTAGATCTGCTATTTTTCAGTAGTTAACGTACCCAGGGCCCAGAGTTTGGTGCGACACCCCTGCCTACCCTTTACCTTCCATCTAACAGAATGCAGATTTGTCACTGCAGGCCCCTGCATTGCTTAATCGTTCCTGTACTATCATGTTCAGCTGCTATCAATCTGCACTGGGGCATTCACACAATCCCACGCCTGTCTCCTACGCTCCATCACAATGTGCTCACTTTGCTTTTCCTTTGTGAGAACAAACAAACAAAACCAAATATTACAGTGGCTCTCAAACATTCCAATTTCAAGGACCCCCGGCCATAACTCTAAATGGAACCAGAATTAACGCATAAAAGGTCCATGATTTGGTTCCATTTGTACACTCTCAGAGTTATAGACATTTGATTCATTTTTTCCCCCCACTCTCAGAGTTACAGACCTGTAGGGGTCCATTTGAGAGCCACTAATCAAATGAATTTAATAAATAAAGTACAGTACAGGCCCATCTATCTATATCTATCAATATTTTCTCATAAAAGCTTGTGTTTATTGGTTACAAGACCATTGTGATAGTTTAGCCTACTAGTTGATGTCTACTGGTTATATTGGGGAGGGGGGGGCAACGCTTGTCAGATGTTGGCCTCCCAAAAAAAACAACAACAAATCACATAGAAAAACAAATACTGTGCTCTCTAGCATATTATCGATCAGATTGAGCACTAGTTTGATCCGATCATCAAATCCTGGCCTAGTGTCTCTTTGGCCAGATTGATCCAGAGGCAACACATCAGGGCTGTATAAACAAATCACACATCATCGTGCTATGACTATAGGAGCAGAAGGACCATGTCCTCCCTCACACAGACAGCAGCAGGCATAAACGTTGATATGTAAGACTTAATGTTCGATCTGCTGGGTTCGATCAGATGCCACCTGTGAATCGTTTGTCAGTCTCCCCCTCCCCAAAAAAAGAACGACTCAAGAGGAAGACAATGCCTTCCTTGCCCTTGACTGTCTGTGTGTGCTGCTGCTGTGATGAAAAAGAAAAACGATTCACAATTTCACACTGAACAACACATCACGCACACACTTCAAACCATGACAGCCCCATTCACGCTCATCCAAAACAATTTTCCCCTGAATCCATGTTTTTTTTTTCTCTCTCTCTCTTACCCACCACCACGACCACAATATCCACGATTCCTTCCTTCCTCGGTCCCCAGCAGCAGCAGCAGCACTCATTCAAACATCATTAGCATTCGTTGCGGTGCACTGATCCTAACATTGTAAAGAGATGACACATACTAACACCAGCAGCAGCGTTCTGCTCTTGCTTCTCACATACACAGACAGCACAGCAGCGGTGCGGTGGACACATGTTATATTTCTGGGCACCTTACAATAGGATACAATGTATCCTAAAACACCATCTTGCATTACAACATCACGTATGCAGAGCACAGCTTTTAGCCTTGGATCAAGACTATCATATTACATAGTATTTTTCTTCTATCGAGTCTGACAATCACTTTCGTGTCTATCCGTGATATGCAAATATCAGAATGGATCAAATACATATATGATAGTCTCATGATCCAAGGCTGTTTAAACGCAGCTTCAAACGCACGTTTTGATCATCCGGACTCACCTTCTTCTCTCGTTTCTGCCTGAACCGCTGGATCTCCCTCTCACACACACACGCACACACACTTAAACACACACTACGACGCGTTTTTCTCCCCCTTTTGTTTAACTCGTGGAAGAAGAAGAAGGTCCTTTAAGTCCAAATCGCGGATTCCTCCAGTCCTCCTCCTCCTGCTATCCACGGCGGTTAGAAGGTGCCCGCTCCCCCGGGTAAAACATCTAGAGGTTCCCCCGCCGCCGGCGCCGTCGGTTCGTCCATGGAAGGAAAGGGACGCCAACTTAAGAAGTTTGATAGAAAAGTTGGAGGGCTTTGCCTCGGTGCGCTAGTATGTATGCAGCTGCTGCTGTAGGGATGAGATCATTGTCAGACACAGCCACCCTCCCTCTCTCTCTCTCTCTCTCTCTCCCTCGCTGTCTCTCCCTCTCTGCACGAGAGTCTCGCGAGAAAAGATTGCAAACGTTACTGTGGTAACAGAGCTCACCTGTGGTGGTGGGGTAGAAACTGTTGTTGCCATGTCTGCTTGTTGTGGGCTCGCCTGGAAGGCGAGCACACGTATGTTATCTTCATTATTTATTAAGTGTGCCTATGCATAGCATGGGCAGACTTATTGTTATCGCTCATATTTATTTACTTACTTACTTAAGTCTGTCCATACTTTTCCCCAAAGTTTGGCACGCTACTCCTCCCACAGTTTTTGCACCACACACTCGCGCCATATGTCAAATCGACCGGCTTACTCGGGAATGGTGTGCTATCAAGTTGCTAAGAGAAAGGTTCTATAGTTTAATTGATATTAATTTATTAGTGGATTAATTTTCCCCATTGACTTATAATGGGAATCGCATTCAATTATTTTTCTCTCGCAAACCATAGGGGCTACAGTTTCAAGACTTGGAGAGGAGGTTCATAATGATTGTAAGAATTAATCAAAAAATAATGACATCACTCGGCCTCATGGTGGCGCTATAACGGCCAACTTTACGTTTTGCCCCGTAACTCTTGAACCGTAGGTCGGAAAATGAAAATTATTTTTTCCCTGGATTCCTTGGGTCATGACGCATCTCCCCATATAGGCCACGCCCATTTGCGTATGGATAGATTTTCCGCCATCTTGAATTTTGTCCAAAACACACTTTTTGCTCCTTTTCCTACATATTTTCTTCAAATGTCTTAAAAACCGGTACACATGATCTATGAAGCCACGCGATAAACATAGTCAAAGGATATTTCGATAGTACATACCGTTTGTTCGTAACGCGCTTCCAAAGTTAGCGGGAGGGGCCCGTTTCACAAACGATAGCCATAAATCACAAACAATAAGTCGAGTCACCACCGAATTTCAACCACAGGTCGGGGGTGGCATACTCAACGAATCCCCAAAAGCATTTCCACTTCGACCCCTAGGGGGCGTCACAAACGCGCGAAACGTAACCGTTTCGTGCCAGAACGCGTTTTTCAGGGGGAACGACCCTCTCAAAACGAAACGCGGACGACTCGGCGGATGGTCTCACAGTCCGAACCGCCGCACAAGGTCGCGCATTTTGCGAGCTGCAGGCACACTTGTCAAAATTGACTCTGTCAATTCTAGTTTATAGCTATATGTGTATCTCCTCAAAACTTTGGCGCGCTTCATCTCTTAAACGCTTACACCTTTCAACACCATTCAAATTTTTATGTGTTCAGCTTACTGAGGACACGTGTGCTTGTACTTTTGGTTTTGAAATGTTTTGTAGTTTAATTATAAAAAAATAAAAATGTTTAACTTTAAGCACCCAATGCATTTCCAATGGGTTTAGTAGAGTGGAGAGAAGGATAATAGACCCATGTTTATGTTAAGGCGCTGTGGCTGCAGTGTTCACACTTCAGATATGCTATCTATATCATTGCGTTCACACAGGTCTGCTCTCTGATTTGATCCAAATGTCTAAGCTGTGTGATGTATAAAACTATAGTTATAGTTAAAACTATAAATAAATGTCCCTCTCCACTCTACTGATTACACAGCTGTGATCAAGAATCAAGTCCGGGCGATGGGATGTAAATCCCATAGCCATATATCCTAGAGCCCGCAGGGACAGTCAGCCATATTAGTGGTTGTTGTTGGTTGTCAGGGAGATATCAAAACCAATGCATTTCCAAGTCAGATCCACAAACACAATAAAAGCCATGCTCCACTCCTCAGTCTGGAGTGGCCACATAGAAGAACGCCTTGGTTATAGACATAGTGGAGGACAGATGTGATCTGGGATTGTTAGCCTACAGTATATGCACTCAATATACTCCACTACAGTTGGAGTCCATTTGACAGTTGCTGGTTCCCAAACACAGAATCAAAAATGTAGATCTAGAACACATAGAATATGTACAGTACAGTAAGGTTCAGTAGAGTACAGTAAAAGTACAGTAAGGTTCAGTAGAGTACAGTAAAGTACAGTAAGGTACAGAAAGGTACAGTACAGAAAGGTACAGTAGAGTACAGTACAGTAAGGTACAGTAAAGTACAATACAGTACAGTAAGGTACAGTAGAGTACAGTAAAGTACAATAAAGTACAGTAAAGTAGAATAAAGTACAGTAAGGTACAGTGGAGTACAGTAAAGTACAGTAGAGTACAGTAAAGTACAGTATAGTAAGGTACAGTAGAGTAGAGTACAGTAAGGTACAGTACGGTACAGTAGAGTACAGTATAGTATAGTACAGTAAGGTACAGTACAGTACAGTAAGGTACAGTAGAGTACAGTACAGTAAGGTACAGTAGAGTACAGTAAAGTACAGTAAGTTACAGTAGAATACAGTAAAGTACAGTACAGTAGAGTACAGTAAAGTACAGTAAGTTACAGTACAGTACAGTACAGTACAGTACAGTACAGTACAGTACAGTACAGTACAGTAAGGTGCAGTACAGTATAGTAAGGTACAGTACAATACTGTAAGGTACTGTACCTTACAGTACCTTAAAGTATCCTATTTGTTGGGTTGGAATCGAGCCCACACTGTTTCGAAGGAACAGTATTTCTAGTTGTTATAAGCGACCTTGCGCTTCTTTTTGTTGTAAAGTTGCTCCTAAATATGAATCGCTCAAGACTCAAGATTCAGCAGCCATGAACTGCAAATTCAAAGAAAATAGAAAAATAAAAAGAATCCCTGGCTGATGAGTTCCCAGATTTGTAAATATTGGTAGTTGCAGGTTGCAGGTTTTGCAACTTGTTTCAAAAATTGTAGTGTAGTTGCTTATTTGGACATTATTATTATTATCGTGACTAATAATTGAAGCCGAGGCCGAATTGGGCCAATCCCATGGATGAGCCCTGACAGCACATGGTTGGTGCTACAGACTCCAAATTTCGCACACAGACAGCTCAGACCTTTGCCTACGTTCTTAGCTAGGCCTCGACCCGACCCGATATGCGGTTTTCCGAAACCAACGCGAAAGGTTTGGAATCTCCATATGCGGAGTCCTGACTACTAATTGAAGCCAATGGACGCCGAATCCGAATTGGCCCGAATCGCATGGATGAGCCCTGACAGCACATGGTTGGTGCTACAGACTCCAAATTTCGCACACAGACAGCTCAGACCTTTGCCTACGTTCTTAGCTAGGCCTCGACCCGACCCGATACACAGTTTTTCGGATCCGGCACAAAAGGTTTGGAATCTCCGTATGCGGAGATGACTGACATCGGGCTGTTCCGGAGCAAGCGCTGACTCATTGTGACATCACTTCATAAAAGGCTCTGACATCACATACGCTAGATGAGTCAACAAAAAATCTCTCTGAATGGGCATAAACTAAAGTCTTTCTTCCTCTCACTTCGAGGTGAGCAAAGTTCAGGGTGCTCTTCAGAGCGGTTGGGTTCAGGGGAATTAGCGGGCTGTGCCTTTAAGAGAACCAGGTGAATAATGTGGATAAGCCCGGGCAGTTCCCTCTCACGCTAAACTTAATCCTGACTACTAATTGAAGTCGAGGCCGAATTGGGCCAATCGCACGAAAGAGCCCGGACAGCACATGATTGGTTCTACAGACTCCAAATTTCGCACGCAGATAGCTCAGATCTTTGCCTACGTTCTTAGCTAGGCCTCGACCCGACCCGATATGCAGTTTTCCGGAACCATTTGGAATCTCCATATGCGAAGTCCTGACTACTAATTGAAGCCAATGGACGCTGAATCCGAATTGGCCCGAATCGCATGAAAGAGCCCTGAAAACACATGGTTGTTGCTACAGACTCCAAATTTCGCACGCAGATAGCTCAGACCTTTGCCTACGTTCTTAGCTAGGCCTCGACCCGACCCGATGAACTTTTTTTTTTTTATCCGGCGCGAAAGGTTCGGAATCTCTGTATGCAGAGATGATGTCTGACATCGGGCTGTTCCGGAGCAAGCGCTGACTCATTGTGACATCACTTCATAAAAGGCTCTGACATCACGTACGCTATATGAGTCAACAAAAAATCCATATATGGAGATACCCGACACATCTCATTAAGTTTGACCTCACAAGCCCCATATTTGGACCTGGACGATAGACCTCATGCTGCTTAGAAACCTGCAAGCAGGTCCTGGCCGCACTCTCAAGAATGGCACCAGAAAGGTGGTAATGCAAATGATGAACAGATTGAGTGTGAGATTGTAGTAGGCACAAAGAGGAGTGAAACAATCTTCCTACCAAGAATACCTCACTATGACAGAGGTGAGCTTCCCTTCACCTTCATTAGACGACAGTTCCCTATCCGTTTAGCTTTCTCTGTTACCATCAATAAGGGTCAGGGCCAAGAGAATGAACGAGTTGGCATCTACTTGCCTCAACCTGTGTTTGCTCATGGCCAACTCTACACAGCCTTCTCCAAAGGTTGTAAAAGTTTTCGTTGTGGATAATGACATGGGCATTACTGACATTGTTTATAGCGAACTCCTTTAGGATAATAAGCATAAAGGGAGAGGCAGAGATGTCCATATATGCATGGGCATAAATGCACACAGATGGTCAAAACGGGTCCTATGACAACAGGTTAGTATAATGGTCTTTGCATTAAAGGTGGGGCATTCATTCCCTATTTACATCATTCCCGAGCATGCCAGGCGCCGACCTAGACGCTCGGCCGCGCTTCTAGTTATTTTAATCAATGGACACCCCTTTACATTTTTTGTTTTGGCGATGGAGTGAAACGAAATGTCAATTCAGGCTAATAATGGAGTGAAACGAAATGTCAATTCAGGCTGAGTGTCAGGCTACTATTGTCCATGTCATGATGGACCCCCAAATTAATAGCGACCGTCAGGTTGTAGTTAGTATGAAAACATCCAGCTCATGTCCGTCACGCTGATGTGTCCATCACGCTCATGTCCATCACACTAATACACAACATTTCGTTACCTATCGACTTCAGTTCCTGCCTCCCATTCCATCCATGAAGGCAGGTCACAAACATTTGTAAGAAACACATTTGTTGTAACAGTCTGTGCCGCGTCACTGATTGGCTGAGTCACTCACGTGGGTCTGTGCCGCGTCGATGATTTTCAGTCAGCTGTGAAGCTCTGTTGTTTCAGCGCAACCTGATGGTCGCTTCTCGGCCTTAGGGCGTCTTTACTTGTATGAAAACGTCCAGCTCATGTCCGTGAGTGAGTCACGCTCATGTCCGTGAGTGAGTGATTCACACTAACATTTCGTTACCTATCAACTTCAGTTCCTCCCTCCCATTCCATCCATGCAGGCAGGTCTCAAAAAGTTGTAACACATTTGATGTCACAGGTCTGACCTCACAGGTCTGTGCTGCGTCGCTGATTAGTTCACTGAGCGGTGTGTGTGTGTGTGTGTGTGTGTGTGTGTGTGTGTGTGTGTGTGTGTGTGTGTGTGCGTGTGTGTGTGTGTGTGTGTGTGTGTGTGTGTTGGGGGAAATTGCTGCGCGACCTAACGGTCGCTTCTCGCTCTTTCTTGCATTTGTCCCTCCCTAAACCCTATCTGAAAATGTTTCGTGACAGGGAGCTCCCGTATCAGATTTGTGTTGTTAGAATCTTTCAAAAAACTAAATATTACTTATTTTCTTTCAAGATTATTTTTTTTAATAGCAGATCTACAAGCTCACAAGTCACAACGGATCCCAACGCATTGTGAGCTTGTAGTTCAAATAGTATTGTAGTCGGGGATCCACATGCCCAAAAGCTCAAGGAATAGGGTTGAACCTGTGATGTTCTGCCGCACTTTTTATTTCTGTTTTATCTATTAGTTTGGTCATTAAGGTCCACAGAATCAGAGGCCTGCTCTGCCGGAAAGGTCGCGAAAAAAAGGTTATGGCCATTTGTATATTCACTGTCCCATTGACTCCACTAGAAATATTCAACAAAGAAAAAAAAATCTGCTTTAAGTAGCATGTGAGGGGTCAAACTACGGGTTCTTCATCATTCTGAATCCATTGCAAGCATTTGTTTTGCATGAAAAACATTCCTTGGGCAAAATATTGGCCACTTTTCACAGTTTTTGCGGGCCAATATTTTGCCCAAGGAATGTTTTTCATGCAAAACAAATGCTTGCAATGGATTCAGAATGATGAAGAACCCCTAGTTTGACCCCTCACATGCTACTTAAAGCAGATTTTTTTTCTTTTTTGAATATTTCTAGTGGAGTCAATGGGACAGTGAATATACAAATGGCCATAACTTTTTTTCGCGATGTTTCTGGCAGAGCAGGCCTCTCATTCTGTGGACATTAATGACCTAACTAATAGATAAAACAGAAATAAAAAGTGCGGCAGAACATCACAGGTCCTCTCCCATTTTGATGACTGGATCCCCGGCTAGTATACATACGTGTGCTCTTGTGGCCTATTCTTTGGGGGTTGTTTTCCGACATGGTTGCTTGTGTCTCTCAAAAAATCTGGCAACACTGGTAGCAAAGGGGAGGAGAGATACCCCAGGCTGGCTGGAATGCTTGCAATTCAATTCAATTCAAAGGAGATTTATCGGCATGAGAAAACATGAGAAAATGAGAAAGCATGCACTCAGTTATGTCATTGTTATTGTTAATAGCTGGTTCAAATTACAGGCCTATAAGCCTACTTGTGGACGCTTCAATTTGAAAACATCAAAGATACACAACAAAATCATATTTAAGTGACATTAATGAATTAAAAATGTCATACAATGAAGGGCCTTTACTTTAATACTTGTCAGAATTGATTGAAAGGCTAAAGTGGAAATGCAGGGACAGACAACAGCCTACAAGTGGAAATGGAAGCCAGTGAAAGCAGGGTGAAGATAATAACCTTCAGTGAACCCATGATGTCAGAAAAGCTACCAGCACCCTGTGACTGTGATCAATCTGGGATGGATTGGACAGACCCTCTCATTATCCCATTGTATTTAAATGTGCTCTATAACTACACTAACTAAAACTAGATAGATAGATAGATAGTTAAGTATTTAAACAGCTAAACAATAACATACTGGATGAATGCTCAATGGCACATGGTCATTTGTTGATGGAATAGGAGATATATTATATATTGATGATGAGTGTTAAAATGTTTTCATTTACTTTCTATCGTTTTAGTGATTTAAGCTATTTTGATTTCAGTGGGAAGGGGCATGCGTACAAGTGGCTAAATAATGTATTTTTAGACAATAATCTTTTTTACTATTTACAGTAACACTTCTAAATCACATCTGCCCACCCACTGAAACAGTTTAATAATAATAATGATCATTTTTATATGAGAAATGATTTCAAGAAATGAAGGGAATGCAGCCTTAGGTGACCTGAAGTGAGAATATTTGCATTATCGTCTTTGATGGGTGGAAACCTTTTATGTCCAAAACTGTTACTTTTCAGGATTCAAATTCAAAAGTATCAGATCGACATGCTTTTGTATTTTGCTGTATTATGATCGTTAACCTACAAAAAAACACACAAAAGGTTAGAATATGGAGAAGTTTCTGCCCGACAGCAACGATATACAGTATGGTGCACAGTCAAAGTGTATTGTTTAGTGTATATGGTGATACAGTGATACAGTAAACTAGGTACAGTGAGATAAATCCATGCATACATGTAGGTAGTGAGGGCAAATGTTCTCAAGTAACAAAATGTACAAAGACAACATGTATTCTACTAATGTCCTCCTTTTCCCTCTATAGTCAGGTAGTGAGTGACATTCTACTACTGGGTTACTTGTCCCCAATAGTCTTGCAGTGAGTGACAGCTTATTTGAGGTATGAAAGCAATTTGTGAAACTGTCAAACAACTTACATAAGAGTACCTGGCGTAACACAAAAATGATAGATAGTGGTTCTCTAAATGTTTCATGTCAATTTGTTGTCCTCTTTATGAAAATATGTTGTGGGCCAGGCAGGCACATGCACACATATAGACATCAAAGGGGGCTTGAGCCCCTGGCCTTTTATTTGTCTGTAAAAAGTGCCCTCTCCAGACCATGAATGCAGTACTATGGTGAAAGAAATGCAAATGCCCTCTTTCCATGTCATACCTGAAGGTGGAATTCAAGAGAATTGCCTTGTCCAAACTCTCCTGTACTTGAACACAGCATCTTATGTTGAAAGAATTGCCCTCTCTATGTAGAAAGTCATGCCGTACGCCACATCTCTAGTATTGGCTTGATTATGCTTAGTTCAGTGTGGTATCAAGCACAGAAAATAGCGGCCCTCCAAGCTCATCAAGTCCTGATGATCTTTACTGCATATCTCTCCCCATTTCCTGTTAATCTCCTCCACTATGCAGCTGGGGACCGCCTGGAACCCCCTCAAGGACCTCAGGGGGTCCCCGGTCCCCACTTTGAGAAGCACAGATATCAATTAAGTTGGCAGATGATGGGAACCAAGCAGTTTTATTACATTTTGTCTCTGGAGAATGCTGATTCACCTCATTCATCTGTGGTAAAAAAAAAAAAAAAAAAGAATCTAATCAACTCAATAGCTCCATCTGCTGGCCAGACACACACCATTCTAGACATAAAAAGGACAAAGGACTGTTTGTATTGAATACACATCTGTATTCTGTTTTGTCAGTAAGTAGTGTAATAAAATAAAATGAAAACAAACACCATATGTACACTTGTTCGATACTGTCACTACATTCACATTTCCGCAGATACATCCATTTAAATCAATCTTATTGAGGCATCCATGAGGTTGGAATATGTTTATTAAATACATTATAATCCAGCACTCTTGAGCACTTACAGGGCCTCTGGTGATAGTCTCATAGCTTTTCAGAATAACACCTTCATTTAATAAGGCTCAAAAGAATGGATGACAGTATTTCACACAGTTTTGACATTTATTTGGTGATGGAAAGTAACCTAGTATACATTTACTGTACAATTCTGATGTATTTCTTTTTACGTTACTTGAGTATGTCAAATTCTCAATACTTTATACTTCTACCCCACTACATCTCAGAGGCAAAATAGACGATCTACAAACAAACTGCATCGTGGCGCGTTGTAGATCGGCTAGTTTTACTT
Source organism: Nannobrachium achirus (assembly GCF_963921795.1). Taxonomy (NCBI): domain Eukaryota; kingdom Metazoa; phylum Chordata; class Actinopteri; order Myctophiformes; family Myctophidae; genus Nannobrachium; species Nannobrachium achirus. Next base: position 18,927,080 of record NC_137827.1, read on the forward strand.
AGATTTTTGTACTTTTAGGTCCGTACATGAAACATATTTTGATGCCAATACCTTTTTGTATACTGTACTTTTCAACACTGAATTTTTGCTTGCAACAGAGCATTTCCACTTTGTGGTATTGCTACTTTTTTAACCAGGAAAGCATCTGTATCATTTTAGATTTGAGGCGTTGGCTATTCAAAAAATAGAAGATATATAAGCGTGCAGTGAGTTACTTTGTGATGCTGATGCGTGGCGAGCTTGTGCATCTGCTATTTTCTGACCATTTCTAAAACATCTTGAAATGTTTGAGAATTACTGATTAAAAGGCATTTGCAGAATTAGGTCTCAAAAGGTTAACCCATTTAGACCGGGAACCCCTGTATGTAGATATACCTTTCAATCCGGGAACCCCCTTTGGGGTAGTTGTTGCTACAGTATGTATTGTACAGTATATAGCAACATACTTAAAACAAAAAATGGAATAAATATTTGAAATTATTTTCCAGAAAACGTACTTCAGGATTTAGAAGGCATGTTTAGAATCGGACTCAGGTCTCTAAATGGCTTAAAAGTACTTAAAGGTATATTCAGTGATTGTATTTTATTCAAATAATAAAAATACAATTGGTAAATTTTCCATTCATTCTCACTAGAATGTGTGCTGACCATAGGACTTCCACCATGGCCCGTGTTACGAGCATAGCTAGATTCAGTTTTCAGAGGTGGGCCAGGTGGCCAGCCAGTCCTCGACCAATCAGGGTAGAGTATGTCCCTAGTTATGTTATGATGTTTAGTTATGATGGTCAAAATAAAAGTGTTGAGAACCACAGTCGCTCTGAATTAAGAACGTCTGCTAAATGCCTAGATTGTAAACTACTGAACTCATAAAATGCCAGTGTCTTGTAGTAAATCAGTATCATACATCTCCTGAAGCTGGAGACGTAGGCCTACCTATATTCAGTGATTGGGTCTAATGATCAAAACGAGAACATTATAATGGTGTAAAAAATCGATACAAAACTAAACATTTCCACACTGTAAGGCCAGTAAGGGACAAGATGACCCCCGGCCACTTTCATTATCACTGAATACACCTTTAATCCACCACGTGCCATTTAACGAAGAAGACATTTTACACAGGGGTGGTGGGCGCTGCAGCGGCAGCGGGTTGAGCCGACTTGGTCAGCTTCAACAGTCTCTGGATGTCCGGCTCGATGTCTATCGTGGGGAACTTTTTGCTGTACCTCTTGAAGGGCTCGCCCTCCGGCCTGATGAGGAACTTCTCAAAGTTCCAGGAGACGTCGGAGCGGCAGACGGGGCTCCAGACCAGGAACTTGGGGTCCTGCATGAGGGAGGTGGGGTCGTCGTCGGGGAAGGGCAGCTTGTCCTTGAGGTAGGCGAACACGGGGTGGACGTTGGCGCCGTTCACCTCGCACTTCTCCAGGACGGTGAAGCTGGGCTGGAAGCCTCCGCCCGGACGCACGTGCTTCAGGCAGTTCAGGATCTCTCCGTTGCTGCAGTTCTCCTGGAAAAGACACACACACCACACACGTGACATCTTCACGATATTGTTGATGTTTTATTATGGTTTTATTAGGGCTATCACAATTATTACATAATCGTCTAATCGCGATTATTTAACATAATCGCAATGATTTGGTCATAATCGTCATAATCGTTTACATGTTGAAAAGTTTTCATATTTTCAAACATTTTTAAAAATAGTGGAAATAGCAGATCTACAAGCTCACAACGCGTCGCAATGCGACGCGTTGTGAGCTTGTAGATCGGCTATTTCCACTATCAATGTTCTTTTTCAAGTATAAAGTTGTCAAATATGCAAGTCATTTCTTTGTATATTCAGGTTATGTGTCATATCTGCCACGTGCAACTTCAAAGCCTACAAGCCAAACAGGAATGTAATTGTCAACGGCAGAAACACAATTAAATCGTTAATCGTTATGGTAAACTGAGGTTAGGGTTAGGGTTTAGGTTAGGTTTAGGTGACACCTCCATTTAGAATAATGGAAGTCAATCTTCTGAATGCCAATGTTTCTGAATGGAGATGTGAATAGACTTATGTACATGATGTGTAATGTAACTTTTTGTATAATTGTAGACTCGCTTTAGCGAGCACACTTAGTTATCCCGTCCCCTATTTTGGGGGGGTCTTTTGTTTTTGAGCTACAAATTCAGTTCAAACTTCAACAGCTTTACAGTTATCATTGCTTGTTTTGTTTTTTTGTTTTTGTTTTGCATGTTGTATCTTACACATATAATTTTATTTTATTTTATTGTTTGGTGGGTAGGGGTGTTCTTATATGGTGTCGAGGAGGAGGAGAATGTCACAAGCCGTAGTAACATCTTAAAGATGGGTCCAGGAAGGTTCCCAAGTCTTTGTTTTGGAGTCGAAGTACCATCCCCACATAGGCTACTGAAATCAGGAATACGCTGTTGGACGGAGGTTGCCCTGTAGAAGAGCCCTTTTCACATGCTGAGTCAGTGAAGCTACGGTGGGAGGAAGCTTCTCAAGGAACTTATTGCCATTTAATTGAGAAAAGCCACTGTCTGGCTAAGGCTTCATCTACACTGCTGCAGCCACAGCTCTTGGTGCTGCCCATGCACTAGTTCTCCCATGGCCAAGGAAGGCTGATGTAGTATCACACATTCTGTGGTACTACATCATGCATCGCGCATGGAAGAAAGGTAAAGCCAGTGACGTCTGGGGATCAAGAGCATTGTAGATATCATGAACGGGGTTAGGAATCAGGCAACCTCAGGCAACTGAGACATCACACAGATACCATGTTATACTATGAGACATCACACAGATACCATGTTATACTATGAGACATCACACAGATACCATGTTATTGCGACCGAAGGTCGCATATACTCTGAAGAACCGTGTCGCTTGAGTGTCCTTCCTTCTGTATCCTCGTGACCGTCCGTATCCTCTGTGATGTCAGTGTGATGTCAGCGAGTTGTGACATCACCTCCTGTACAGGGCGGCTACACGAAATGTGGATAACACTATATATGGAGATAGTCCAGTCCATCATGTCATATGGGACTACCGTCATAGAAAGTAGCCATTGTTAGGCCGGAGTCATTGGCTGTCTAAACATGGAGATGTGGATAACACTATATATGGAGATAGTCTAGTCCAATATGTCATATGGGACTGCAACTATATATGGAGATAGTCCAGTCCATCATGTCATATGGGACTACCGTCATAGAAAGTAGCCATTGTTAGGCCGGAGTCATTGGCTGTCTAAACATGGAGATGTGGATAACACTATATATGGAGATAGTCTAGTCCAATATGTCATATGGGACTACCGTCATAGACAGTAGCCATTGTTAATCCGGGGTCAATGGCTGACTGTCTGTACAGGAAGTGATGTCACATGACATACTTTTTATGCCCATATATGAGTCCTAACATGGAGATGTGGATAACACTATATATGGAGATAGTCTAGTCCAATATGTCATATGGAACTACCGTCATAGATAGACAGTAGCTATTGTTAGGTCGGAGTCAATGGCTGTCTAGTCTGACTGTCTGTACAGGAAGTGATGTCACATGACATACTTTTTATGCCCATATATGAGTCCTTCTGTACCACATCTCCATGTTTAGGCAAACTCCACACAGAAAGGCCCTATCGCCAACCCTTACTAAGTAGCATACATTTACAACATACCTTCTCCAAAAACATCAATATTGAACTCCATATGTATATGGATACATACATGTATTTTTATTAATAAAGGATAAAATAAAATTAAAATGCCATAGATGGGCATTCCCAAAAGCAAAATCCCTTTATGCCCATACATGGGGATTTCTGATGTCATCAATCTCTGGCCCTAACTAGCTCAAAAGCCTGCTTTACTCTGATTTACACCCTACCTTTCCAGATGATGACCTATTGGGTATACACTTATGTCCAAATATAGAAATCCCAAGGCATCAAACCCAAGCTTGGCTTTACTAATTAACTCTTTTAGTGCCACCCGTTCACCACTAGAGGGCGCCCCAGGTGCCATAGAAAATCCCATAGAGATATGCTGGTATATGCAGAAGCCCTGCAGCCATGACTTGCCTGAACACTTTCCTTTGTGCATGTACAGGAAGAGGATGAAGTTAGCTTGAAGTTAGCTATTGGCTACCAAGCATTTTAGAAGCCTTATTTTCGTGAACTTAGCCATGATTAAACCTTGCACACCTCATGCATGGGAAAAAAACAGAGAAGAATGAGCTCTAAAAAATCCAATGCAATCCTGGATTGCATTGGAGTGGATTTGTGCAGTTTGTTCACAGCTTTCAAACAAAAAAATCCGATTGGAAATCCGTTCAGGCATTCTTGAGATAATCGCCATTATGTTTTACATGTTATGTAAACAAACATGGCTGCCCTGTATGTTAGATGGGGTTGTATGGGGGTGGAACATGCAAAATCGCGATTGAAATCATGTTCACTAGATTTGATGGGGTCCAAAAAAAAAATTTTTTTTAAAAAAAATTTCAATTTTTTTTTTTTTTTTTTTTTTTTTCAAAAACCGAACATGTTCGGTTTTGGCATATGTAATACGTTTTAAAAAACCGAACATGTTCGGTTTTGGCACTGGATGAGTTAACATACGTTTTATGCCCATTTATGGAGATCCCCCCAATGTTATCAATATTAAGGACATATCTGGAAATGCCCATATTTGGTAATGTCCACATATGGGCATGTTTTGACATAACATAGTCAGGGCCCTATCGCTCACACCCTAGGTTGGGTTGGCGTGTTCTCCCCGTGTCTCCTAGGGTTGATATCCTCACAAAATTGGGGCAAGTCTACCAAGGGCCACCAGGACCGTAGGGTCCTGAGAAGGATTCATAACAAAGCATTTTAACGGACTTCCTGTAGTCATAAGGTAATTCTACCTCATGACCACAGAAACGTGTCTTTCATGAGGTACTTTTTACCTAACGTTTATTTGGTGAGGCATTGCAGAATGTCTTGAGGAAAATACGATTATTTTGTGATTATATTGTAGCCTACATTGTTTACAAATAATAATACACGTCAAAGTTATTTTATAAGTAATTCCATAAATAAATAATAAATAAAATCGAAGAAATGTATTGAGGAAAAAATAAAATAAATAAAGGTAATAGAATTACCTTATGACTACAGGAAGTCCGTTAAAATGCTTTGTTATGAATCCTTCTCAGTCATATTACTAGATTCTAGCGATCAATAGACTAACTAGATTATATTCTTCTGCTTTCTTATTTTTTATATATATACCACGATGCCTTGTTGTGTACATACCGGCTGTAATAACTCCAGGAGAAAGCTTTCTTTTGCGCTAAAGAAAAAGCTAAAGGAAACGCGGTAATCACGCGAGACGCGAGACTTCATTCTTCTTCTGTGAGTACTATTGGGATCATGTCAACAACGGCCATTTCCCTCAACCCGCGATAAAACAGTGGAATACTGGCTGTCTTGGAACTATAAATAGCAGATTTATGAAGAAAAAAGTAACTTTGCAGCGGTGAAAATTAGCGCTTTTGGAGGACCACAAATGACCGCCGTTTTGGCTGTGGGAGAGAGATCTGAGGAGTCCAGGAGAAGTAAAAACTGGAAGGACTATGATAAAAATCCATCATACCAGGTATGTACAGACGTGATAAAAGGCTGATTAAGGATTAATATGTTTTATTCTGGAATTTTCCTTTAAGCAACCTCCATCCAACAGCTGCATATTCCTGATTTCAGTATGTGGGGATGGTACTAGGACTCCAAAATACTTAAGTTGGGAACCTTACTGGACCCATCTTTCAGATGCTAGTACAGCCTGTGCCTGTTCTCCTCCGTTGGGGCTGCAAGAAGTCATGTAGTGGGCACTGCAAGTGTTGTAATGCTGGAGTCCTCATTATGTGGATGTAAAGGTTCCTGCACCAACAACGAGGGTTCAGACATGACACACATATACATGCAAATTAGGGTTACACCCAATCATAGTGATAAGCATTACAACATCATGTTTGTCATGGTCAAAAACATGAAATAGACAAGTTTGCATTTGTAGCTTATCTGATTCAAAAGTTACTACCAAAACTGTTTATGGATGGTGGCCATATTGCGTTGGCCGTTGTGGCGACCCCGAAGGTTGCCGGCTTGGGCGTCCTAGGTAAATCATTAGAGCATGCCTTTACATTTGCTGCTTTTAGACTGATTAGCATGAAATATCCATAATTCCCCAGACTAAAACTGATTGTTACCATCAGCAGCATCTGGTAACCTGGTAACCAAACTGATTACACTTGCAAGGGTCTTCAACAGGTCCGGGGCCCCTAGTAGAGGGTCTTCCAAATCTTTGTGTGATAGAAACTTTTTTTTCTCCTCTTCTATATTAACCACTTGCCAAAAATAGCAGATCTACAAGCTCACAACGCCTTGCGCTGCGAGGCATTCTGAGCTTGTAGATGGGCTATTTTCGGCATAGAGGTTTGGTGTAGAGGGGGAAAAGAGCAGACTAGTAGCCTACAGAGTGAAAGGTCAAATGTATTAAGTATTGACGGTTCAAGTGGTTAAATATCTGAAAACACAAATTGACATGAATCCAAAATACACTGATGATTGTGCTGTCAAACGATGAAACTATATGGAAACTATGGTTGTGGGGGCCCCTGCTTCATCTCTCTCTCAACTAAGGGGTCCTTGGCCTGATAACGTTGAAGACCCCTGGATTACAGTGTTACACTGACCTGGTAACCAAACTGGTTACAGGGGAAGGCCAGGACCACGAAGCGATGGGGGAACTTGCTCTGCAGCAGGTTGAGCTGGGTGTAGTCCTGGGTGGTGGTGCCTCAGAGGGACGCCACATTCTCGATCAGCACCACCCGTCCCCTCAGCACGTTGAAGTCAAACCGGTCCCCCTCCACCGTGGTGGCCTGCGGAGGTGTGTTCATTTTGATTCAGTGTTAAGGCCTGTCCATACTCTCTCCGAAACTGAACTTTACGTCGGAAAGTTTCGTCTCAACTACAAAATGACACTCTATTTTAACCATGATAGATTAATCAAAAACGCACATCTTTTTTTCTGCCGACTCCTGACGCCCTCCTAATACGTGAGCCGGTCGTGTTTTTCTAAAACCTTATTCATTTATTTTATTGTAATTTTTTTTCCCCCCAAAATTATTATTACAAATAAATGAAAAAGTTATCGAAAAAACACGGCCAGCTCACGTATTAGGAGGTCGCCAGGAGTCACCCAAAAAAAAGACGTGTTTTTGATGAATCTATCATGGTTAATACAATATAACTTGTACAATTGGGGTGATTGTCTATTTGGTCTCCCTGCTCTTCTATTGAGACATTTAGATTGTATTACAAGTCATGTCTCACCAGTAGACATAGGATCTGACATGAATTTTGACCAACATTACATTTATCCCCCTGCTCCATAAGCTCAAAGGTAAAAATGTCGGCACTTGGCCCGGACAGCTGGCGTAGCCGTCTGGGGACCTAGGCTCGTAATCCAGCCTGAGAGCGTGTTGCGGGTTTCAGTACAGATCCCGACGACCTTTGCTTTTGTGAGGGTACCTACTACCTACCCTAGGAGACACAGGGTGGACATGCAAACTCCACACAGAAAGGCCCTTTCGCCAACCCCAGCTAGGGTATGGGCACTGATGACGCGGAGGAGGGAACACGCCTCCCAGTGCCCAAAAATCATCTTTAAAAAAATTATGATAATTTAAAAAAGAAATCTTAAGAAAATCTTAAATATACAGATTTGATTGACAATGGCTGGCACCGATAATCTAAATGAACAATGTACAATAGCCACGGCCAAAAAAAGGCTTGCATTGCATTGAAATACTTTCAATCATTTTCAAAAAGTAGCGAAAATAGCAGATGTAGCCTACACGCTCGTAAAACAGACTAATGGAGCGATTCAAAGGATTATCCAAAAACATATTGCGATTATCTATAAGAAAATGTTTACATAAAATGGAAATTTTCCATTGGCTCACTGCCATCAACTAGACATCATTTACAATTACAAACAATAAAAAACACAACTAACACTAAAGAACACACAAATGCAATAAATAAGAGTGGTGACAGACGTAGGCTACAACCTGCAGATCGTAGAATGTCTTGGCGATGTATGCCATCTTGTCCCTTGTGCTGCGACACACACTGATGGCACACAGGATCCCAGCGTGTGACTGTACCCAACTGACGAGAGACAGAGACAGAGAGAGAAGACAGAGAGAGGGCTCGCTTCCACGGGTGTCAAATAGCCCAGTCTGCGGGCAATGAATATGTACCTGACACCCGACTCTCTCACACGGCGGTGAAGGTAGATTCCTATTACATATAAATCAAGTGGGTTGATTATCTATGTATCACAAGATTTGGCAGTTTATCATTTTCATTCAATGTTATATGAGATACTTTAATGGTTTCCTGTGGAAATAAGCTTAGTCTTTTCTAGGATCTCCTTGTAGTAGACCTTGTACCAGTGAACTGTAGCCTACAGTCATGAAACTGTACCTTTTCCAATGCAAACTTCTAATAAAGTCTTCAATCAATCAATCAAGTGAGATAGGATTATCCCGACATAGCTGCAGTTGTGTGAATTTCACATTTATATTATGATATTTTTGAGGGGCCCAAAGTCTACTCCAAATATGTTTTTCGAGTGTCAATGGTGTAATGTACCCAAGTACATTTACTCAAGTAGGCCCACTGTACTTAAGAACAATTTTGAGGCATTTCTTTTTACTTTACTAGAATATTTCCAGTCTTCAGTACTTTTACTTCTACTACTCAACATCTGAGGCAAATATTGTACTTTTACTTTTATTACAATATTTGAAACTTGCTTAATTCTAATTTTGTACTTTTATTCAAGTAGGCCTACATTTTGAATTCCAGTCTTTTACTAGTAACAGATTATTTCTACATTGCGGTATTGATGCTCAAGTAAAAACAAATGTAGCCTAATACTTTTTTCCACCACTGGTGAACAGAAAGGGGGTTACACGTGTTATGTTATTATATTTAATCTACATGACAATGTTGCAACCTAACTGGGCTTCTGGGTCATAAAACATTTAACATGTCATTACCTTTCTTTTTACAGCATGTGATGAAAAATGAATGAATCTCGCACGGTGTCTATTCGCTCAATGGGACACCCCCCTCCCCTCCTCCAGTCCCGGGCCAGTCCTGGAGAACCACCATGACTTTGCAGTTCTTCTCACATCTCCAAATCAATCTGCTTTTGATACGCAAAATGAAGGTTTCTTCACCAAGTTTATTTTCCTTCAAAAATATAATTTCTTTTTTTTTAAATAAAATATAAAATGCCATTTCAGTGACACTTCATTTCGATGTCAATCCAACTTAAACATTTTGTCCTTTAACGGGACCACTTCACCCATTTTCAACCTGACTTCGTATAATTGATACTCATTTGTGCTCATTATTACAGTGGTTCTCAAAGTGGATTCCAGGGACTCTTTGGGTTCCTCTAGGGGGAGGGTCTAAATTGACCCATACGAGTATGTAACTCTGACAGTGTACAAATGGAACAAAATGAACCCTAACGGGTTCATTTGGTTCCATTTATACACGGTCAGAGTTAAGGGGAGACCTTGAAATTTGAAAGTTTGAGAAACACTGCATTATTAGATGGAATTATGTGTCTACTCTGTCAGAAAACATGCCTATCAGTGACACCATCGGTAGGCAAGAGCAATGGCTTCTATTTCAGCATGTTAACCTCTCCAGGAACAGTAAGGCAGTAGTTTCTATTAGTTTGGAATACCCATCGATGAGGTCATTGGTAGGCAGGTTTCTGAACTGTCCACAGACCACCAGTGAGTAGACGGATATATATGTATAATGAGCATTATGAGAAAACCGTACATTGACAATACATTGACAATACAAAATGATTAAAACTAAACACACAGTACATAACAAATCAACTGACACAAAGGGGAAAAAAATAGAAGTGACAGATATGTGCGCCTTAATGAAGTTCAGTACTTTGATCAGGAGTTTTGTCCATGTTATCCCGTATGTACACGCCGTCTTCATGTGAGAACCGTTTCATGAAGATCTTTAGCCTTAGAGAAGGAAAGGCTAAAGACAACCGAAACAGCTAGAAAGGATATAGGCACATTTTGGATTTACTGATTACATGAGAATATTGTTGTCGGGTGGAAACCTTGTATGTCCAAAACCGTTCGTTTTGTATTTATCATTTTAAAAAACTATCTACACTAGTGCAAGGCGTTGTGGGCTTGTAGATCTGCTGTTTTCACTAGCTTTGTGCGATAGTCTTCTATGATGAAGCAGGGCTTTACTTGATGAAAAAACATACAAATTTGAAACTTGGAGATGCAAGGTTTCTGCCCGACAGTGATGATATGTTTGAAAATGGATGAAGTCCTCCTTTACATAGTCGTAGACTACTGTGTAAAGCGGCAGCCACACTGCTCAAGTGCTCCACCAACGGTTGGCAAAGACCAGTACATTCTTTGTCTGAAGAGTGAACTAGTTTCCGCACGGTAGACAATAAACATGATTAGAATTTAGGGTCATCTTGTTGGAGAATGACAGTCCTCTTCCTCATGTAAATAAGTGCGCGGTGGTAAGTTAATCCCTCCTCGCCTGGTGTGGGTTTCAGGGTGTAAATAATTCATCTTTGTCCTCTGGCTTCCTTGACGTTGACCCTAACCCAAACCACACCTTTAATGTCGTAGTACTTTAGAAAGAGTCAATCTATAACAGTCACAAAAACACACTGCTTATAGTTACCAGCACATGTGTTGAATTGTACAGAACAGAGGATAGTAAAGCTTGACATATTCACAGTTATAGTTAAAAAAGTTACAGAAATATTTGTGCAAAGACATTTCTCAGAAGCAAGACTGTCACAGTGTCATGGGGGGAGTGAACCAACGATAAAGAAATATCTTCATAAACCATATAAATATACAAAATATGGGCTTTACGGGAGCTTCGGGATGCTTTTCCAGTCCCTCTGCTGGTACAGTTAGGTACTACAACCTTCTATAAGCATACTGTACAAAGAGTGAAAGTATGATGGAACAGAAAAAGAAAGGCCATGGACCCCAGGTTATAAAATACAAATATTAAAATAAGGGCTGAACAATCGATGGTCGTCGTTAAACATTCTCCCATTTAGAATTAAATGCCGTGTTTCCCCAACCCTTTTCCTTAGCGCAGGGGTCTTCAACGTTTTCAGGCCAAGGACCCCTTAGCTGAGAGAGAGAGAGATGAAGCAGGGACCCCCCTCTACATATCGTATGAAATTGTGTTGCAGATGTTCATCGATTGCTTTCTTATACAGCTTAAGACTTGTTTAACAGCACAGTATCATCTGTGTAGGTTGGATTAATGTGTCTTCTTTTCCCTCTACACCAATCCTCTCTGCCAAAAAATAGCCGATCTATAAGCTCACTGCGAGGCGTTGTGAGCTTGTAGAAAAGTAGCTCTTGGCACCATGAGGTTTTCTTTTTGGTTAGAATTATTTAATGCTTTAAATACTGAAAAATAGCAGATATACAAGTAGATCTACTTGTAGATCTGCTATTTTTGAAAAATCTTGATATTTTTTTTGCAAGTCTTTGAATATATATTTTTAAAAGCGAACATTTGTAACTCAAATATTTGCTTCTGGGTGGTCCCTGGAACAACATATTTTCCTTGACATGAGAAAAAGTTTGTGAACCGCTGATTTAGAAGACATTTATAGAATCGGGTCAAACATATTCAAAGACTTGCACAAATAATGTTCACAATTCTTTCAAAAATAGCAGATCTACAAGCTCGCAGCGCGTCTGTGAGCTTGTAAATCTGCTATTTTTTAATTGCTGAAGCATAAAATAATGTTTAAAGAGGTGGTGCCATAGTTTTGTACTTTTTCTGTTTTTCATGTGTCTAGGAGGTTGAAAGTACATCATTGGACCCCCTGGTGTGGTTTTTATGAGCAATTATGTATTCTCTTGGTATTTGTTTGTTTTCTCTTGGAGGCTGCCACCTTGTGGTCAAAAGTGTCAGTTAAAAAACACAGATACTTTTACATCACAGAATCAACTCCTCCCCTAATTACCATTCACCCAACACTGTGGGGTGTGGCTAACTTCAGCTGGGTCACCACCCACCATGACATCCATGCATACTTGGTGTGGCCACATAAAAACCCAATTTTAACTCTTTCTGTATACTTTTTTGGAAAAGATCTTCCTCCTAGTATAATCATAATACCCGATAATCATGTTTTAGAGGGGGGAAAAATCATGGCACCACCTCTTTAAAGTGGTTCAAATCTAAAGTGATACAGATTTGCGTTCAGGCCTATATGGATTGGCTAACAGCAGGTCTTGTTGGCCTCGGCGGGCTGGTGAATGTCCTGGGTTTCCTCCAGAGAAACGCGGTCTAGATACTTATCTAGCGATCCCAGCAGGTTGGACGCCTCCCTGGTCTGAGCCTGCAGCACCAGTTCTGTCAGACGAGTGAATGACTGCATGGAAGAGGAAAGAGGAGGAAATACGTTTGGAAGTAGAAGTAGAGTCGTAGAAGTCGTCGGCGGTGGAAAAAGTGCTCAAATTCATTACTAAAGTAAAAGTATCAATGCTGCAATGCAGAAATACTCTTGCTACAAGTAGAAGTCCAGAACTCAATTTAACTTGAGTAAAAGTACAAAAGTATTGGTATCAAAATATATTAAAAAAATATTTGAAAATAGCCGATCTACAAGCTCACAATGCGTCACATTGTGAGCTTTGACTGACAGGCTATGACTCAATGTGAGAACTGCAGGTTTTCAATCTTCTTTCCCCTCGTTGTGAACACAATAACAGCAGCTGTCTGAGCTATACAGTACCCATATGTCCACAACACAAGTCTACCTTCTCTTATAGAGTCCATCTGGTATCTATCTATCTATCTATCTATATCGTATATACGTGTATATCATAAAATACAATTAAATAATGAAATACAATAATTCATGCAGGGTCTTTGGTTCAAATGTGGTCGCTCGTCGCCCTTACGGCGCGTTACTTGTGAATTAGTGCAACCAACGCGGACATTCTATGCCCCCGGCAGATCTCACCGGGTCCTCCGGCGTCTCGGAATGGACGCGGAGGGGGACATGACTCCTGCTGCTGTCCGTTTTGAGTAAATGAGGAAGTGATCCGCGGTGGAAAACAAGTGATAAATCATAGCGATTTTATAATTATAATGGATAAGCCTAAACAAACCAGTTCACATGAACAATACATACAATACAATGTAAAATAAGATATCTGAACGGCTACATACATTTTATATACAATTAAAATGTCGTGAGCCCCAGTTACAGCGGCGCTAGCCCAGGCTTTTCTCTTTGAAATGCCTGGATCCCGAGGCTACTTGTGAATTGAATACAAAGGACCACAATGGAAACAAGTCCCCCAGACTTTTTTGGCTTTAATGTCTTACTGCACCGCCTGCTGTTTACATTTCTGACTAATAAAGTATTCAATCAATCAATTAATCAATCAATCAATCAAGTGGGCCTACCTCAAGGATGTTAATGTTTTTAGAGGCACTGGTCTCAAAGAAGTCCAGTCCATAGGACTGTGCCAGCTACAAAAGTAAAGTTATATGGAAGAAAATGTGTTAGCATATCATATTTCATTTTACAACATTCACTGCTATGAATGAGCGATGACTAGGGCTGTCATGATCACAAAGCTTTACTTTACTAAGTAAATTGCAATACATTATTTGATTGTTACCCATTTAGGCCTAGAATTATAGAATGCTTTAACCAGTGAAAAATAGCAGATATACAAGCTCACAGCGTGGCACCGAGTGCCGTGCTGCGAGCTTGTAGATCTGCTATTTTATTTATATATGTGTTTTCAAAGCGAACGTTTGTAACTCAAATTTTGCTTCTGGGTGGTCCCCGGAACTAAATATTTTGAGATGGGGGTCCGTGGCCAAATACATATCATTTTGGGGGTCCTTCACATGAAAAGGTTTGAGAACCACTGACATAGTAGTCTCTCAAGAACAGACTAACTGAGCTCCATTTAAGTGAAAATGACCTTTTCTAAGACAATGGCTAGCCAGATTGCTGACATAGAAACATAGGTTTTTCAAAAAATCTTAGAAGGATTAAAAAGACACTTATAGAATCGGGTCAAAATTCTAATTTTCAAGATTTTTCAAAAATAGCAGATCTACAAGCTCGCAGCGTGGCACTCAGTGCCGCGCTGTGAGCTTATATATCTGCTATTTTTCAATAGTTAAAGCATAAAATAATGATACACAATATAGTGTACCCGTTCTAAATGGGTTAAAATAATAATAATAGGAACCAGTAATAATAAGAAATAGGCCATATCGTCGATCAGGTGGAAACCACATGTGTTCAAAACCTTTACTTTCAGCACCACTTTTCGAGCTGCTACTTTTGATGCCTTTGTGTGATCAAGCAGGGTTAATTACACAAAAAGTGAGAATATGGAGATAATATTGAATCATTTCATACTTAACGGACAACTTTGTTTTTTTACAACAAGGGTTCATATTTTAGATTGTAATTAGAGAAAAGAAAAGATGAATGTTATGTTTTCAGTTACTGCTTTCTATCCTTTTAGCGACCACCCACTGAAATCAAAATCGCTAAAATGATAGAAAGCAGAAAACATTTTAACTCATCTTTTCTTTTCTCTAATAACAATCTAAAATATCGTCACTGTCGTGCAGAAACCTCATATCTCCAAGTTTCAAATTTGTACGTTCTTTCGCAAAGTAAAGACCTGCTTCATCATACAAGACTGTCATACAAAAGTAGTGAAAACAGCAGATCTACAAGCACACAACGCCTCGCGGCGCGAGGCGTTGTGTGCTTGTAGATCGGCTGTTTTCACTAGTTTAAATCATTTTTGGAGCGGTGAAAGCGCTCCCAATAGACAGGTATGTCCGTGGGTATGTCCGTGGGTGGGTGGGTGGCTGGCTGGCCGTGTCCGTAGCCTGGCAATACCTTGAGTGGCCACACACAACACACTAGTTAAAGGAGGGGCGCTGTTTTGTGCAGGCCAGGCACACTCACCACTCACTCACAGGCACAGTTTACAGTTTACAGTTTAGGCATTTAGCAAGCTGCTCAGATTCACCGCTCCACTTCGAACCGAGGTTTGATTTTTAAAATGATAAATGCAAAATGAACGGTTTTGGACATACAAGGTTTCCACCCGACAGCGACGGTATGAACCTTTGAAAATATTAGAAACAGGTTTGAGCATGTTCAACAGATACAGATGGATGTAAATGAGAGCGCTCATCAGGCGGTTATTATGTAATAATTACATTACATTATGTAATATGTGGCTGCAGCCTGGATTGGAATGATGTGGGAACTATGTACCTTTCTTCCTTGTTCCTTGGTGACCTGCCTCCTCGGGTCCTCGTCAGACTTGTTCCCCACCAGAATCCTCTGCATCTGGCCAGGCCCGTACTGCAAATAACACCACCAGGACACAGTGAGGAAGCAGCTCCTCACTGACTCACACAGCCACACAAACTGGCTGCTTCATTTGCTTGAGAGGTTCACTGGAGCAGTGGTTCTCAACCTGTGGGTCGGTACCCCTCTCAGAGGGGTCCCCAAATTATTTTGGGTGGTCCCCAGATGATTAACTTAATGTGCAACATTGTTTTCTCTATCAACAGTAAACAAAAAAAACATAAAGTTTAAGTACATAGAGGGTCTCTGCACATTTCTAAAGTTCTAAATTTAAGGACTATTTAATACCTCTAAAATGACTAATTAAACGTTGGCCAAATTGTCAAATATTAGAGGCAGAAATTGTGAAAATAACCAATGGCGTTGTGAGCATGTAGATCTGCTATTTTCACAATAGAACCATTTTATTCTAAATGTAATGCCTCAACTCTTTGGGCTCATCAGGGTGGGGGGTCCCCAGTTCAAATATGATTATTCTGGGGACGCGGCCTGAAAAGGTTGAGAACCCCTGCAATAGAGGTTCATCAGTTAATCGAACTAACCGATTTAATCGCTTATTTTAAAAAGAAATCGCACATTGTAGGTGCGAGGAACTCTAGATTTGAGGGCCGAATAGTGGCACAAACCTCTAGTTTCAAAAGGTTTAAAATCAGTGAACACATTATCACTTTTGCATGACACAGTTGTGTGTCCACGTGCGGAAAAAACAACGCTTATGTGGTTAATCAGTTCATTGAGATGCAGCCCTGACGTTGACAAAAGGGGAAGGAACGGGGACACAGATGGATGGGTCAGAACAACAACAACAACAACAACAGGGAACAACGCGGGGAAAGCAGAGCAGAAGGACAAAGGGAAGGGGTGAGTGTGTGCTTATCACTATCACATGATCCACATCACTGTCTATGCGTTCATTGATTCACCTCACCTCGTCCACATCACTGGCCCACTTCACTATGTGCTGGAAGGAAGGCTCGCTGGTGATGTCGTAAACCAGGACGATGCCCTGGTTAGGATGACAGAAAAGGGGAAGGATGAGTATAGAGTACAGGGTTAGAGAATCAACTTAAAACCTAGAATATATCTTGATCGTATTAACCTACTGTATAAAATAAAGACCTGAGGCAGATTATACAAATGCTTTCTAAATCAGTGGTTCTCAAACTATTTTGTGCCAAGGTCCCCCAAAATGATATATATATTTGGCCACTATAAAAAAAGATATATTGATGGTATTAGTCGTGTGGTTGTGGAATGCTCACCTGGGCCCGTCTATAGTACTGTTTGGTAATCGTCTGGTACCGTTCCTGTCCAGCTGTGTCCCTGCAAAGAAGACCAAACGCCAACACCACCAAACAAACTCAACATTTGCGTCAACAACATACAAGAAAACTAAATAGCATCCAACTCCAAGCCATTTCACTCACCAAATCTGTACTCGTACCTTGACACCATCTATTTCTAGCGTTTTCATTTTGAAGTCGACACCTGCGAAATAGAAGGAAAACGTGTTGTTTATCATCTGGGGGGAAGCAACAGATCATTAATACAAAAGAAAGGAATGCTCTGCATCCAGGGATTATCGCCTGCTGGCTTGTGATGGACATTTGTGTCAAAATGGAAGCAAATGGACCCATTGTGGTTGTCCTTGAAAATAAAACATTTGAGAACGGCTATCCTAGTGGACTCCTCAGTAGGTCAGTGTCACACATTTTCTGAAGAAAACCTGTAGACTGACATTCAGTAATTGGGTCTTATGATCAAAATAAGAACATTATAACGGTGTGTGAAAACTATAGACTTTGCCACGGACAAGGACAAGTCATGCCACGGACACATTTGTTTGTGTGCGGACATACTGTATTGAGGACCCCTGTCCGCTTCACAAAGGCACAGCGTCAAAATAGTGAAACACCTTTCAGGGTTCTAAAGCAGAGTACAGATATGACAAGTAGGGCTGTCACGGCATTTTACTTGACGATTAATTGTCGCTCAAATAATTGAGCGATTAACAATTTAATTACGTTTCTATGTTGTTGAACATTGGAACATTATGAATAAACATTACATTTCTTTGGCTTTCAGGCTTTGTAAACAAAAAGGTGCATGCCCTCAATGATGTTAACGTTTTTAGAGGCACTGGTCTCAAAGAAGTCCAGTCTATAGGACTGTGCCAGCTATGGACTTATATAATTTAATAACTTTATAATAATATTACATACATTTAAAGAAATTGTGGAAACAGCCTATCTACAAGCTCAAAACGTGTCACAATGAGACATGATTCAGAGACACTGGTATCCCTAAAGCAGTGTTTGTCAAACTAATTTTGAGTACCTCAAGTTTGGTATATGGACCCCAGAGAAAGAAAGACATTACTCACTAAACAACAGTCATGTAGTCAGAAGTTGAGTGATATGGCAGGTTTACCCACTTCCAACCAACTTGAAAATAGGCTTTGTGCATCAGTCAATCAACTCCTGTTTCATGTTATTGTTCACAGTAGCGTTCAGCTAAAGGTAGCCTGTGACCGTAACAGCTTAAAACTGTGGTATGCCAATATGAATAGTATTTGTAGGAAATACCAGTGGGAGATAGTGACACGGGGTCCAGCAATACAGAGGAGAAAGCAAGTTACTCACAATAGCTGGGCCCTAAATCTAAAGTCTGTTGCATGCTGAGGTTGCATGCCGTAAACAGCAGATATACTGTATTATAAGCTCACAACGTGTCACAAATGTGAACAAAATAAACATTGGAACGGTATTTAAGATAGTGATGCCTGACTAACCTGAGTGTCACTTCCAACCAAGAAGGGAAAACTAGTTTGTTTGTTTCAGCTGCCAAGAGCTCAGTTCAGACATAGACTGCAAAACATCCCAAATACTGACACACCTTGGCCCCATTGTATTCATTATCCACCTCCTCCCACTCGGACTGATATTCTGCAAATATAACATTAATTTCCACTGTTACGCGGACAACACCCAGCTCTATGGCTCTTCCACCTTCCTACCCACCTCCCTCAGTGCCTGTTTACAGCAAATCAAATCCTGGCTCACCTCAAACTTTCTCAAACTGAACAGTGGTAAAACCGAGGTAGTCCTCATTGGTTCCAAGTTCGCACTCACCAAGCATCCCAGTTTCTCCCTCACTATAGACAATTCCTCGGTTTTCCCCTCCCCTCAGGTTAAGAGTCAGGGTGTCGTCCTCGACAGTACCTTATCATTTATAACCATATCAATAACACCATTCGGTCTGCCTACTTCCAACTCCGTAATATCAACCGCCTCCGCCCTTCACTCACCCCCAACAGTGCTGCAATGTTGGTCCACTCCCTCGTCACTTCCCGCCTGGACTATTGTAATTCCCTCCTCTTCGGTCTCCCCCAAAATCTCCTCCGTAAACTCCAACTGGTCCAGAACGCTGCTGCCCGTATCGTAACCAGAACCCCTGCCATCAATCACATCACCCCTGTTTTGTATCAACTCCATTGGCTTCCCATAAAACAACGCACCAACCTAATTCTCCTCCATAACTTCAAGGCCATCCATAACCTCGTCCCTCCATACCCGTCTGACCTCATCGATATCCACATCCACATTCCCCCCGGTCTCTCAGGTCTGCCTCCGCCATCCAACTGATCCCCCCTGACAAACCCTCAGCCCGTGTCTCCACCATGGGGTTACCACCTTTCAGCCGCTCTGCCCCTCACCTCTGGAACTCCCTCCCCCCTGACATCAGAAATTGTGACTCACAACCCAAGTTTAAAACCCACCTCAAAACTTTAGGTAGGCATATGCCTGACCTCATTGTTGCTCTGCTGCAAACTGTTCTGCTTTTATTGTGATTTGTGTTTTTTTTTTTTTTTCAACTGCTGTTTTAAAATTGTTGTACAGCGACCTTGAGTGCCCTGAAAGGCCCCTTATGAATAAAATGTATTATTATTATTATTATTACACTCTAAACCAGGGTTCCTCAAAGTGGGTGCCGTGATACAAGTCCAGGGGTGCCTCAAAATACTCTTGATAATATGAAGAATGTATCAATATTACTTCAGTTTAACCACTTATACTGAGACCTGAGATGCTCTGTACTTGGTGTGATCTTTTTCTGCCTACAGTACACCAAATAATAAATATAGCAGATCTACAAGCTCAACGCGTTGTAGATGGGCTATTTTTGTTAAATGTTCCCCCCATAATAGGGATGCTGCTGGGGTCTAAGTGGTTAAACACCAAGTATAAAAGTTATTTTCGATCTGTAGCCTACTAATGTAAACAGATAGCCTATTCTCTCAAAGTTTTCCTCGTGACAAACTGTATCTTAGGGGGAAAAAATTACATATTTGACATAAATGTAAGGTACTGTAAAGTGGTTCTCACAGTGTGGTCACAAGCGTAATTTGTATAGAGTTGATGGGTTTAATAAACCCAAGGGCCCCCCTACTAGGGACAGTATTATAAATTCATAGGCTATTATATCGCCATTGTCGGGCAGAAACCTTGTATCTCCAAGTTTAAAAATGTCTCGCGGTGCGAGGCATTGTGTGCTTGTAGATCGTCTGTTTTCACTAGTTTAAATCATTTTTAAATGATAAATGCAAGACGAAGAGTTTTGGACAAGCCAAGGTTTCCACTCGACAACGACGATATGTATTTTGTCATTTCCAATATATCATGGGTCTCTAATCTCCTAGTAGTCTATGGGCCCCCCTCACGGCAGTGCAGGGCCCTTTTGATCTGAAAACCCATGCAGAATAAGATCTAATTTCGCCCCTGAGTGTGGTCCAGGGACCATTGGGATTCCTTCAGGACCTACAGGTCTGTAACTGTAACTCTCAGACCCCATAA
Source organism: Nannobrachium achirus (assembly GCF_963921795.1). Classification (NCBI taxonomy): domain Eukaryota; kingdom Metazoa; phylum Chordata; class Actinopteri; order Myctophiformes; family Myctophidae; genus Nannobrachium; species Nannobrachium achirus. Next base: position 18,947,488 of record NC_137827.1, read on the forward strand.
TAGCTCTCAACTCTCAAGAGTTATTATGGAGGTTCCTTGAATTAAGAAAGTTTGAGAACCACTGCTGGATGATGAATCATGTGATGTCAGGGAAAGGAATCACTATTAGACAAGCTCTTTTGTTTGCCATAATAACAACCCTCTGAGTCTGATTGTGTAAAAAGAAAGACATACATGTGTAAAACAGTCATTAGCTTATCTCAAAGAAAGACAGGAAAAGAGACATTAGTGACATGGAACACTAATGTTCCATTTAGCAGTTTCTACACATTTGATTGTAAGGAGAAGAAATAGCAGACAATGCCAAATCATTCTATAATGAACAAAAACATACTTAGTTTCCAGAGTGTTTAAATAGTCCTTCCCATATAATCTACATGTTTGCAGACCTGATATGATAAGCAAACAATTAAACTTGGCTTTGATAAAGCATAATTTGGTCTATTCCAACACACTTCAAACGGTGTCCATGTGTTTATGTAATGGGGATTTATGAGAGTCTTGAGCCAAGCTTCAAATAACAAGTGCTGCTAATATTCTTTTTTCTTTTCTCAGTTTGCATAATCCTTGCTAATGCTTGGGAGACCAGCAGTAGTGGAAACAAGTAGGATATACTCACAATACTGCAATGTAGAAAATACTCTGTTATAAGTAGAAGTCCTGTATTCAAAATGTACTTGAGTATGTATGAAAGTATGTATGAAATGTACAAAGAGTAACAAAAGTAGAACATACTCATTGTTCAGAATGTTATTTAAAGTTTTCAAATGTATAAAAATCTTTTGAAAACAGCAGATCTACAAGCTCACAATGCATTGCACTTCTACTACACTACATCTCAGATCCAAATATTGTACTTTTACTACACTACATTTATTTGAAAACTTTAGTTGGGCTTACTAGTTACTTTGTAGATTGAACATAGGCCTACATTATTCAACATTTTGAAAATAGACGAGATCTGCCATTTTCAAAAGATTGTAATAGCCTACGTTTCGAAATGGGCCATTCTGCTTAATGAGTATTTTGGAAGTAGGCTACAATGTGATAGGCCTACCTATAATAATAGGCTACTTTTGTAGTCTACTTTTTTAATTCCGGGGACTTTCACTTGTAACAGAGTATATCTATTGCAGTAATGCAGTATTGATACCCTTACTTAAAGTAAAACATTTGAGTACTTTTTATCACCACTGAAGTGAAAACACACAAACTTCCATAATAAGCTTTTTGGAACAACAACGTCACCGCTTTCATTCATTGGCTGCGTTTTACATACCGATCGTGGAAATATGCGAAGGATGAAAGTCGTTGTCCGAAAACCTGCTCAGCAAACAGGTCTTTCCAACCCCCGAATCCCCGAGCAGCATCAGCCTGAGCAGCACGTCGTACTGCTTGGAAGAAACCATAATAATAACGATCGTCTATTTGTATTTATTGATTTATTTAGATGCGGGTTCAAAGCCAAGTGTTTTCTTTTTGCTCTCTCACACACAGAAGCCTGGTGGAGAGAGAGAGGAGAGGTGTTCTAATGTTCTCTACTCCCCACAGTCCCCATCCCATCACTGGGAGCGTGTGCGCGTTTCCCAACTGGTCTTGGGCCTTAAGCTAGATGCAGAATAGACCCACATTTAGAGTGAACATTTTTGAAGCGGTGACAGCCGCTTCCAAGGAGTGGCTTTGTGTGTCCCCCATCATCCATATATGGTCATTTCAGTCCAGAATGAACAGGGTTTATCTGTCCGTAAATGTGTGTCCCATCACTCCCATGTGTGTCCCCCATGTCCATATATGGTTATTTCAGTCCAGAATGAACAGGTTTTATCTGTCCCGTACGTCCAGAATATGTGTGTAGTGTCCGTCCCGGTCTGATGATTGGATGATTAAAAATGTCCCTAAAAATGAGGATTGGTCAAGCTTCACATGACAATCCGGCCCTCCAGATAAAATCATTCAGAATTCAGAATTCTGTAGCTCTAGACAATTTTATACTCAGATTCACCGCTTCACTTCGAACCGAGGTTTGATTTTTAACTAAAATCTTGGCTTATGGGGGTCCCTGGAACAAAATGTTTTGAGATGGGGGTCCACGGCCATATAGATCTACATATCATTTTGTGGGTCCTTGACATGACAACGTTTGAGAATCACTGATATAGCAACATAGGTTTTCAGAAAACTGTTAGGATTTAGAAGACATTTGTAGAATCGGCCTATATCAGTGGTTAATTAGGACCCCCATAATGATATGTATTTGGCCGCGGACCCCGATCTCAAAATATTTTGTTCCAGGGACCCCAGAAGCAAATATTAGCGTTAAAAATGGTCAAAGTGTGGTTCCTGTGGAAATGGCCTCGGCTTTCTAGGATCTCCTTTTAGTTGACCTTGTACCAGTGATTTGTACTGTCGTGAAACTGTACTTTTTTCTATTGCAAACTTCTAATAAATTCTTCAATCAATCAAAAAACTCTGTATTTGGGTCTTGCCTTAAGCTAGATGCAGAATAGATACACGCAGCTCAGACCCGTTGGCAAACGAAAGGTCGCTCACTGGGAAGTGAAGGAAGGGGGCGGGGCGGCTCCATGATTTGTGACAGACAGACACAATGGGAGGGGTCAGGTGCGGGACTCCCTTTTTTCCGGGTGTTTCGATTTTATTCCGTATTATGGTCTAAACAACCAGTGGTTCTCAAACTTAGAAGGTCTCCACCTAACTTTTTACACTTATTTTATATCAGGTATAAAATAAGATATTAAATGGTTTCCGGGGCAAATAAGCCAAGTGATTAATAGGATCTCCTTTTAGTTGACCTTGTACCAGTGAACTGTACCGTCATGAAACTGTACCCTTTTCTATGCAAACTTCTAATAAAGTCTTCAATCAATCAATAAAACTCTGACTGTGTACAATATGGTTTAATGGTTCCACTTGTACACACTATCTGTGTGTGCTGTGTTCTGACATCGACATGAGGAGACAGATATGCCTATGATACAGCAGAAGGTTGTCCTTCATTTCATCCAGTAGTTTGAGACAAGAGGCGTACTTGGACTCGTAGAACGTAAAGATGATGTTCCATTTGTACACAGACTTGTAAGGGTACAAACCCCCATAAAGGAACCCAGAGTCCCATAAATCCACTTTGAGAACCACTGTTCTTCTAAAATATATGCAGATCTACAAGCTTGTAGAGATCCATTTTCATATGGCCAAAAATATGGCTGAAGTGTATGTTCTGCAATAATAATTACATAGTAACTAGTGTTCAAATGAATGGAGTAAAAGTACAATTTGCCTCTGAAATGTAGTGGAGTATAAACTTAAAAGTATTGGAAATTGGAAATACTCAAGTAAAGTACATAAACATAAATATTTAATTTTGTTTGTCAAACGATGATGTCACCGGTAGGAAGGATTTGACAGCTCTCCTATGAGACCCAGACTGAATAGAAAAGAATTGTGCTATTTTATTATGAACATTAGTGAGGACCTATTATATGAAGACAGGTTGAAAAGTGGTGAACTACTCCTTTAAGTAGGCCTACTTAATTAAAGGTACTTAGTTACTTTACACCACTGGTCAGGTTCAATCTGTTTATATCTAATAGCAGTGGTTCTAGTCAAACCTTTTTTCATGTCAAGGTCAAGAACCCTAAATTCATGTGTATTTGGCCCAAGGATCTGAATATGTTGTGTGAAGGAGCACCCCATATATTGATTTGTGGTGTTAAAAATGTAAAAAAAACTATTCAAAAATGTACTGTAAGTAATTTCACATTTCTTTTTGAAAATAGCTGATGTACAGTATATTAGGGGCCCTGGCCCTTTGAGGAACCCTGCATTAGCTCATGGGCCATTGGCAGAGCCACCATAAGCTCCATTTGGTTCCATATGTACACTCTAAAGGTTACAGGCCCATAAGGGTCCACATTTAGGCCTAGAATTATTGAATGCTTTAACCAGTGGAAAATAGCAGATATACAAGCTCACAGCACCGAGTGCCGCGCTGCGAGCTTGTAGATCTGCTATTTTTGAAACAGTCGTGAAAATGTGTGCAAATCTTTGAATATATGTATTTTCAAAGCGAACGTTTGTAACTCAGATTTTGCTTCTGGGTGGTCCCTGGAACTAGATATTTTGAGATGGGGGTCCGTGGCCAAATAAATATCATTTTGGGGGTCCTTCACATGAAAAGGTTTGAGAACCACTGACATAGTAGTCTCTCAAGAACAGACTAACAGATCTCCAGTTAAGTGAAAAGGAAGGACCTTTTCTTTGACAATGGCTGGCAGATTGCTGACATAGAAACATAGGTTTTTCAAAAAAACTTTAGAAGGATTCAAAAGACACTTATAGAATCAGGTAAAAATTCTAATTTTCACGATTTTTCAAAAATAGCAGATCTACAAGCTCGCAGCGCGGCACTTGGTGCTGCGCTGTGAGCTTGTAAATCTGCTATTGTTTTATATTTAAAGCATAAAATATTGCGTCATATTGTGTTCAGGCCTAAATGGGTTAACTATCAACTATCAGAAACATTTTGATCGCATGCCCCAACAGGATTGCCCACCAGCTTTATAACATTGAAAACATGTCCAATCACAAACAATAATAAATAAAATAAAAATCCCAAAAGGATAAAATAGTTTTATTTATAGTCTCATAGTAAAGGTACGCCTCAACTTGCAAGACAATTGTTGGCAGTATGTACAACATACCTGTAATTTCCATGGAATGGAATAAACAAATATCTATTTCGTACACACTAAATTTACCTCTGCAAGAAAAAGAAAAAAAAAAACATAAAAGATATCAAACAAACATTCCCAGGACAGGCAAATAACTCCGGGGAAGGTTTTTTCCTTTGCAGAACTGACAACATTTACAGTATACAGTATGAGTATAGTGTTTAATACTACTAACACACTGATATGGAGTTGTTTTTGTTCCAATAACAAAAATAAAAGGTTTACTATCTTTTAACTGCATTGTGTGTAACATTCAGTATCCATTTGTGGATTCGTTTTTGCTTTTTATACCCAAGTTGTGTTTTGAGATAACACAAATAGAAAACAAAATAGTTGGACCTGTAAAGTGAGAAATATATTAAAACAAAGAGGTCAAAATTGTTCGTCCAAAAAAAAAAGAATAAAATAACATCCAAGCCAGACAACAATGTACATGAGATAAGAAATCAATTCAATGGTTTCATTTTAAATATATAGGGATTCTTTTGATTTCACAAACATTTCAAAGACGAAAAAAGAAAAGAAATGTTCAGCCATCTACACTGATTCAGAAGGGTTGCATCTTGCATGACTTATTTTTTCCTCCAAAGCAACTTCTTTTCTGGAAAAGTACAAATATTAAAAAGGTAAACTATGTCTAAGGACAATTTTTTCCAAAGGTCTCTTGAGTCTCAAAAACTTTCCAACAAAGTTAGCAGAGGTTTCCCAAATTCTTTTAAACAAACGGGGGGTGTGGGGATATTTGCTGTCGCTGTACTCAGGCTTGATTTATACTTGGCTGCGTGCCAGTGCCGCGCACCAGAAAAAGGACAACTTTTACAACAAGGGTTCATATTTTAGATTTTAAATAGAGAAAAGAAAAGATGAGTGTTACAATGTTTTTATTTACTGACATCTATCGTTTTAGCGATTTTGATTTCAGTTGGTGGAGGCATGCGTACAAGTGGCTAAATATGTCTTTTTAGACACAATAAGCCGGCGATTTATTTACTATTTACAGTAACACGAGGCCTACTAGACCCAATAAGTCACATCTGCCCATGAAATATTGTGCATCTTGGGAATGGGCTAGTGTCTAAAAAGCCATATTTAGCCACTTGTACACATGCCCCCACCCACTGAAATCAAAATCATTAAAATGGCTAAAACGATAGAAAGCAGTAAATTAAAACATTTTAACACTCATCTTTTCTTTTCTCTGATTACAATCCAAAATATGAACCCTTGTGTAAAAAGTTGTCCTTTAAAACCGGGAGAGCATCCGTTTTTGGGGGGAAAGCATCCATTTGTATCCGTTGCTAATCATACACGGCGTATGAGTACACTGCAAACATGGAGACATACATATATAGGTACATACGCACTCGGTAAAGCAAGGGAGCACTTGCACCGCCCAAAAATAGCAGATGTGTGGCGCTGCGAGCTTGTACATTTGCGATTTTTTGGGGGGGGGGGAAATCTTGAAAGTGTGTGAACTACCGATTTTAGAAGGCAATTGCCTTAATGGGTTAAGCTCTGCGGCGCGCTGCCCAACTCGCCATGGCTTGTTTTCGGCACGCGACACCCGAGCACGCAACAAAGCATGAATCAGGCTTAAAGCTTTTACACCTTTGTCATCTTCACGTGTTACATATGAATGGTAACCAGAGAGGGTTTTTTTTTTAAAAGCATAAAGTCCTTCAAAACTGCAGAGCTGCCACACTTGAGGGGGGGGTTGAGTGTGTGTGTGTGTCTTGGGAGTTGTTGCTGCTTGCGTCACGAGAGAGAAGTGACAGGATTGTTGGTTGGGTGGGAACAGAGAAAAGGTATTAGCCGGGGACCCACAAGCCCAAAAGCTCAAGGAATAGGGTAGGACCTGTGATTTTCTGCCGTACTTTTTATTTCTGTTTTATCTATTCGTTTGGTCATTAAGGTCCAGAGAATGAGAGGCTTGCTCTGCCGGAAACATCGCGAAAAAAAGTTATGCCCATTTGTATATGCACTGTCCCATTGACTCCACTACCTAACCCTAACCCTTTTTTTAATATTTTTCTTTTCCTGTGTAGTCACAGTGTAGTGGAGGCAATGGGACAGTGAATATACAAATGGCCATAACCTTTTTTCGCGATGTTTCTGGCAGAGCAGGCCTCTCATTCTGTGGACCTTAATGACCAATCTACTGGTAATAGATAAAACTGTAATAAGAAGTACAGCAGAAAATCACAGGTCATCTCACATCCTGTAGGGATGGGTCCCTGACTATATAGACTTGCTTTTCTTTCATCTTCTTCTTCTTTTTTTTTTTTTTTAAGTTTAGACATACTGTAGTAGCAGCCCTCTCACACCCTATCTCCACCTGTATCTCCTGGACTGGCATCAGAAGGCTGGATCGGAGTGAGGAAAGGTAGGAGTGGTGGGTGGGGGGGAGGGAGGGAGGGAGAGGGAACAACAACAAAAGAGTCTCTAGTGAGAACGCGGGGGGTCTAGCCTATAGAATAAAGACACCAAGGATCAGGTCAGTGAAGTCACAACAACCAAGCATCACCAGGAGGGGGGTGGGGGGGCAGTTTGAATGCTAAAACGGCACCATTGTAACGTTAAAAGGCTCATTTAAAGACCATCACACACCGAGGGAGGGCGCGTGACAAATAAACGATACGAAAATGTATTTTTTTCAATACATTTCGCATCAAAAACTATTCATATAGGCCCTAGTTGATGCCTTTATAAGCTCATAACAAATCAATCTAGTTTCCGAATAAAAAGATTATGTTGCTTTATCGCCACATAATGTTCACGTCTTCTGTGTGATAACATACAAATGTTTGGGTCAAATTAAACTCGAGAAAAGAAAAAGGAAATTCACACGCCTCTGGTGTGTACTGTACAGCCCTAACACACACAGTTGAACGTCCCTTCTCGTTGGACAGATTTTTGTATTTATTTTTTTGTCTAAAATCGTTTGTGGAAACAGTGCCCTGTGACGAAGTATATTAATGATGTCTTATTAAATGATGTCTGGGCCCCCGCGCAACAACTACAGGCTACAACGCACTTCCTCCTTTCAGATTTGGTCATTGCGACGCCACACCGTCACCGATCCTTGGTGTCTTTGGCTTCTACAGTCTAGCTTGGCTCCACACGCAGCTTCTTCCTGGTGGGCGGCTCCTCGGGCTCCGACTCGGAGCTGGAGTCGGAGCCGCCGTCGAAGGCGGACACGGCGCTGCCCTTGCGGTTGGTGTACAGGCTGCTGTCCGAGGAGGCGTAGTTGGCCTGGAGCTGAGTGTTTCCCTTGGCCTTCTCCAGTGCACGGACTGGAACCGCAAAAGAAAAGAGTAGGGGGGGAAAAGCGTTACTTTGTGTTGGGCAGAAACCGCCATTGTTCTAAGTTTTTGTGGTTTTTTTTCGTAAATTGACGTTCTAGGGCTGTCACAATTATTTTTCATAATCGTCATAATCTTTCCATGTTGAAAAATGTTCATATATTTAAAAAAAAGTCAAAAATAGTGGAAATAGCAGATCTACAAGCTCACAACGCGTTGCATCGCGACGCGTTGTGAGCTTGTAGATCGGCTATTTCCACTATCAATGTTCTTTTTTAAGTAGTAAGTTGTCAAATATGTCAGTCATTTCTTTGTATATTTAGGTTATGTGTCATATCTACCATGTACAACTTCAAAGCCTAAAAGCCAAACAGAAATGTAATTATCAACGACAAAAACACAATTAAATCGTTAATCGCCAATTATTTGAGTGACAATTAATCGTCATGTAAAATGTCATATCGTGACAGCCCTATTTGTGTTGGGCAGACACCGCCATTGTTCTAAGTTTTTTCTTATTTTTCTCTAATTGTGTAGACTTCTTGTAAATTAATGAATGCAGATGTTAAACAATAAAGTAATGCAGATGTTTAACAATAATTTAACTGTTGAGAGCGTAAAATGAATCCAAATTGACCCATGAGGGTCCAAAGACACGTTTCGAGTTTGTAGACCAGCTACTTTTAAATTTGAATCATGGAATGGATCCGGTTGTGAAAAGGAATTTTGAAAATTCTGATCTACAAACTCCCAGGGTCTCTCTATTAAATTATAATAGTATGATACAGTAGGTCATGTGGTCTCTCTATTAAATTATAATGGTATGATACAGTAGGTCATGTGGTCTCTCTATTAAATTATAATAGTATGATACAGTAGGTCATGTGGTCTCTCTATTACGTTATAATAGTATGATACAGTAGGTCATGTGGTCTTTCCAGTGTGCATCCTGAAACAGTCTGAAACTGTCTCAGTGTAATCTGCCCAACAACAGCTGACCAGTACAGCAAGTAGTCATACAGTCATGCTATACAGACAATTAATTTGAAGAGGGGGGAAGAGAGAAGGATTTTGCCATTTGATTAAAATGTTAAAAAAAGGGTTTTATTATTGTTTCCTTTTTTTCCCTTGTGTGTTGGTCTCAGAATAGTTTTATGCATCAGGCCTCAGCATAAAGACAGATTTATTTTTTTTATTCATCAGAGACCAGACACACAAGGTATACAGATGGACTAGCAGATCTACAGGTCCCACTATTGGAGTATCGCTGAATATTCCTTAAACACGCAAAAAATTAAACTATGAAGATAAGCGGTTGCTGCCCGACAGCAATGATATGTTGTACCATGTCAGTAAGCTATTTTCACAACATTTTACCAGTGGGAAATGCTTGTCAGGGTGGAGGGTTCCCAGTTCTAATATGATTATTTCCTGAAAAGGTTGAGGACCACTGGTCTAGACTGGAGGGTTTAAATGGTAAGTGTTTTAAGTATATATATCGTCACTGTCGGGCAGAAACCTTGTATCTCCAAGTTTCACATTTCTACGTTTGTTTGTAAAGTAAAGCCCTGCTTCATCATTCAAGACTCTACAAGCACACAGATCGTCTGTTTTCACTATTTTAAATCATTTTTAACTCACTTAGTGCCGGTCGACTTTCAGATCAACTATCTCACTATGGACTTCCCTGCCAAGCGACTTTAATCGACTTTTATATAAAAAAAAGAAAAAAGTTTTTTTCTTTTTTTTGAAAAATTATTTTTGGACCCCATTAAATCTAGTAAACATGATTTCAATTGCGATTTTGCATGTTCCACCCCCATACAACCCCATCTTTCATACAGGGCAGCCATCTTTGCTTACATAACATGTAAAACATAATGGCTATTTTCTCAAGAATGCCTGAACGGATTTCCAATCTGATTTTTTTGTTTGAAAGCTGTGAACAGCCTGCACAAACATGGTGCATGATCTGTGCATGGGCGTGCATGATCTGTGCACTATAAATTACATGGAAGTCTATGGAGACTTATGGCGGGGAGATCCCAAAGAAGGCATATTTAAATGGCAGTAGATGAGTTAAAATGATACTTACGAAACGAACGGTTTTGGACATACAAGGTTTCCACCCGACAACGACGATATATTGGTATTTCTCCATGCACCAGTACAGTAGGTACTGACATGTATCCTGAAGAAGGCTGTGCTGGCCGCTATGCGTGCGTTATCCCAGCCTTTAACATTTTATAATTAACTAGCCACTGCAAATAAACGCTTTTTAATTTGTTGGTTCCTTTTTCCTTAGTTACAGTAGGTGATGACTTACCCTGCTGCTCCAGCAGTGTGTTCTGCTTCTTCAGGTCATCGATGTCCTGCTGGTGGGTGTGGTTTTTTCGCCTCATGTACTGGATGTATTCTGTGGCTTTGTCTAGAATCTGTGCTCGGGAAGCCTGTTTAACAGAGCTCTGTCAGCACAGAGGCACAAGGCTAAGACATAGCAATGCTACATCACACATATACATACATTCATTGAGATTATATACATATGTAACAGAGGTGATCCGAACCTCCCCACCCGGTTTCGAACCCGGGTCTCCCACGTGAAAGTCCAATATCTTAACCATTACTCCAAAGGGATATCCCCTATGGAACGAGAGCAGATACTAGACTTTTGAGGCTTCAGGCTGGGGCTGCGACTCTTTCCGCCACACTCACCCCCCTTTGACCTCCTCCTACAGGGAAGCCCAGATCCGGGCCATGGCACCAATGTAACGGAGGTGATCCGAATCTCCCCACCCGGTTTCGAACCCGGGTCTCCCATGTGAAAGTCCAATATCTTAACCATTACTCCAAAGCGATATCCCCTATGGAACGAGAGCAGATACTAGACTTTTGAGGCTTCAGGCTGGGGCTGCGACTCTCTCCGCCACACATATATAATTGCTGCCGGGGCAGAAACTATGAAATATGCCTTGGGAGCTATAGTCAACTTTTTCTTGAGAAACCGAAGCCAAAATAAAAATAATGTTTCAAAAATATTTATAAAAAAGATTCAGCTAAATATGTGTTTCTATTCAAAAATGACCACAAAAAGCGTAAAATAATGATAAAATAATCATTTTGGCCATTGTCAGACCGACTTTGTTTATATCCCTTATCAATCAGAAGAGGGATATAAACATATACCCGTATTTTCCGGACTATAAGGCGCACCGGACTATAAGGCGCACTGTCAATGAATGGTCTATTTTCGAACTGTTTTCATATATAAGGCGCACCAGACTATAAGGCGCACATAATAGACGCTACCGTTGCGTTATGCATCCAACAGATGGAGCTGTGCTAAAGGGAATGTCAATGTCAATGAATGATCCATATATAAGGCGCACTGGACTATAAGGCGCACTGTAGTTTTTTGAGAAAATTAAAGGCTTTAAAGTGCGCCTTATAGTCCGGAAAATACGGTATATAAGTCGGTCTGACAATGGCCAAAATAATTATTTTATCACCATTTTACGCTTTAACAGTAACACATATATGAACCTTAATCTTTTTTATAAAATATTTATGAAATATTATTTTTATTTTAGTGTCCGTTTTTCAAGAAAAAGTTGACTATAGCTCCTTCAAGTCTACAAGCTGAGCAGAGCACAGATCTCTGGCAGGAAGCACTTTATAATAATACCGTCTAATGACGCATACACGACACTGTGTGTTTGAGATGCTAACTCTCCCCAATGACAACAAAACTGTGTTGAACTTGACATAATGTTGACAAGTCATTGTTGGTGTAACTAAGGGTTAGGAGGAAAAAAAAACAATAGTGACAGTGTACTTGCATAAGGTAATCGTAGGTTCAATATGCTGTTTTTAACTTAAAACAGAGGATGGAAGCCTTGCCAGACAAGCTTCAATTGAACCATCAGCTGATTTAAGAGGTCCACGTCATATGCACATTTTTCAAAAGGTTTGACTAGTGGGGCGGGGCAACCACATATAGGCTCTAATGCCTTAAGTTTTGGGTTTGAATCCCAATGACGCTTTTCTGCGCGTCACTCCCTGTCTCTCTCTCCCCTTGTGTCCTGTCTCCACTGTGTACTATAAAATAAGGCAGAAACACCCCACAAAATATATATAAAAAGGTTTCACTAGTCTCAACTTAGGACGCTCGGGCGTCGCAGTGGTAAAGTACCTGCCCACTCCCTTCTGTGGGTCTATGGGTTCGATTCCACCACAGTGCATCCGGCTTGGACAAACATCCGAGTTGCCGGTGTGTTGTTTTGTCGCTGCACATACGTACATACTCATATGGCCTGGGGACGGGAATGTTGCACGGGAGGAGTAGGACAGAGGCCCTACAACCTCCCGTTGGGGACTCCTCACCCGTAGCGTACAACAACGGCTGGCAACACAGAAATGTGTTGGGAGGAATTGGCATTATGGTAGCAACTAAATTGGGGTGGGAAAAGGGTCAAAATAATTCTAAAAAACTGAAACTGTCTCAGTGTAATCTGCCCAACAACAGCTGACCAGTACAGCAAGTAGTCATACAGTCATGCTATACAGACAATTAATTTGAAGAGGGGGGGAAGAGAGAAGGATTTTGACATTTGATTAAAACGTTAAAAAAGGGTTTTATTATCGTTTCCTTTTTTTTCCTTGTGTGTTGGTCTCAGAATAGTTTTATGTATCGCTGAATATTCCTTAAACACGCAAAAAAGGGTCAAAAGGGTCAAAATAATTCTAAAAAAAGGCTTTGACCATGCAAGCAGATTGTGAACATGAGGTCCAAAAGTGACTAACCATAACTGAACACAACAGAGAGTATGCATCATATGCCACTCAGGATCAGCACCGTGGACAGACTGAGTGGAAAAACATAAAGCAGTATGAAGCATAGGAGTTCGGAAGTGCTCCTCCTTCCTTACTCCTCATGACTCCGACTGACTCCGTTTTTTGCCACTCAGTAGGCGTTCCCGCATAAAATCTCCGGGTACAATGATGTCACGCACATACCCTCTATTCGTTAAACCCATACCTACCTATGTACATGTTTTGCCAATCAGTTGCAGACAATAAACTAGTGAACTGACACCAAGCAGTGTGTGATGACTTCTGAGCAGCAGACAGAAAGGGTGGGCTACATCTACACTTAACCATACTATGCCTAACTAAACTAAATGAATTACAACACATTGATGTTTAAATCCACATTCACCATAAAGGCCCTTTTCCACTGGCAGCGATAACGATGACGATAACGATTTAAAAAAGTGGGTTTTCAATTGAAGTGGATCGGCATTCGGCAGCATCCACTCAACACCGATACAGACAACGATAGCCGACAACTACATCGTTAGGATCAACAGCGATGTGGTGAAGATCACAGTGATATGGAACTGGGTCTCTGACAAACAGCTCGAGGTGCGCTCTGCGCGAGCGGCTGTTAATTGGCGCCTACTTCACATTGATGTCCGATAACTTTATCGGACATCAATGTGAAGGCATAATTATCGCTGTGATATTTTATGGCTATCGTCATCGTTATCGCTGCCGGTGGAAAAGGGCCTTAAGACATGTCATGTACTGTGGGGGAGGAATGTAGTTACCGTCCCCACACATAAATCCAGGAAATAAACACATTTTCCACCCCTGTCAATCTATAGAATTTCAGTTTTTTGACTTTTACCATAAGATATGCACAATTTAAAAAAAACATATAACAGAATCAATTAAATGTGTACTCCACCTCTCTGACTTTCTCCCCCTGTAAGGCAGGCACGGAGTCTCGTAAACTGTGAAAGCTGTCTTTAATGTGGTCCCTGCGTTTGCGCTCCAGCGCATTGTGATGTGCTCGTTTGTCCGCCTGCAAACACACAAATGACATGGTTATTAAATGCACATTCCCTTTCTAGCATGTAAAACCATCAAATGTGTCATGATGCATTGTCTGTTTTTACGTTCCTAATCCAAGTCAGCATCGGGACCACAGTGGCACTCCACTCGTATTCCATTTAAGAATTGTACTTTTGCCATATAATTAGCTGTTGACATATCTTCTCATTCCGCAAATGATTCTGTGAATAATTACTTCCTTGGGTGTTTAAGTGACACCATATTTTATTCTAGGGTATCAGGCTGCATATGAAAGACACCACCCGTTTCTGAACTCACAACTCAGTCTAGAAGAACTTTGACATTTTTTGGAGCATTTACAATTCACAAAACAATTCAAATCATGATACATGTCCCAATTCACCATATGAAATGTTGCTGAGGTCTACAGAGTAATTACCTGAGAACCAGCCCTCAATTACTCCATTACCAATAATAATCTAAATCAGTGGGGTCCGCGCTGCAGACTCTCATAGGTCCTCAAAGGGGTTTCAGGCGGTCCCCAGCAAAATGTGTCAATTAATATATCATAAAAATCAGTCTAACCACTTTAACCCTATATACATACCTATATATAGAGCTACAAGCTCACAACGCGTCCGTTGCATTGTGAGCTTGGGGAGCGTAGCGTTATTACGACGTTCAACGTCACATTCGTCCGACACTGGTAAACGCTAACCTGCAGACGCTGTTGAATGCTACCCTGGTGAATGCTACTGTGCCTTAACCTAACCCTTACCTCAATTAACTATGCCCAAACCTAACCCTAAGTCGGACTAATGGGACGTCGACATATTCAGATTTCACTGTGAGCTTGTGGATATGACTATTTATTTTTCAATCTTAAGAAGACTTTAGACACGTTGAATATTTGTGATACATTACAACACAGTAATCTTGAAAGGGGGTCCCTGGCACAAGTTATTTTCAGATCGGGGTCCGTGGCCAGTCTGGCCACACAATTTAATTTGGGGGTCCTTGACATGGAAATGTTTTGAGAACCACTGATCTAAAACATCATATCGTCTGTGTCGGGTGGAAACCGCATATGACCAAATTCAAAAGTAGTTGTTCAAATTCAAAGTGTGTCTGCTTCGCCCTGCAGATCTGCTACTTTTGTGTAATGCTGTAGTATCATCCAAGTAGGCCCTACTTGGTAGGGCATTCATTTACAGGGGGGAAAAAACCCCACAAAAAGTTGACATTTTTACCCATGTAGGAATAATGTTATGACAGACTAGCAGGCCAATATGGGCCAGCAGAGAGTAACGTATCACAGCTCGCTGATCTAAAGCTGGGGAACCAGCTTAGCCTAATGGGGGAGGGGAAGCCCTTCCTATGGCTAGAAATGCGCCTACCAACATCAACAGTCTGACATGGTTTCAAATAAAAACGTTACATAAACTTATATAAAATACATTTCATGTGTCATTGGAAAACCAACCACACATAGCAGATTAGGCAAAAAAAAAAAAAAAAAAAAAAAAGGCTAATCTGTGATTGCCCTATGAATACCTGTGCAAACAAACAGTTAACATTTCTAACAGATACTGAGACATGCACTGCAGGGGCACTTGTTACCCTATAACCCCCGAAGTCTCATCATTTGTGTTGGCTAATTGACAAAACATGAAAGCACACACAACCGTTCTGTTCTACCATAATCTGTTCTTGTTACATAAGAGAACGCAAGCTGGCAGTAAAACATTGGCTACTGCTACGTTATGTTGTTGTTATACCACACAAGCTAGTATGTCATTTACAAAGATCACAATGAAACTAAAATGGACATAATAATATATATGTATATATTTTTGTACCCTGCTAGCTGTCAGCTAAATATAGCCAGGGACACTGGCTTGCTTGCGTGGGCTTATGGGATGGGATTACCCTTTCATGGGTAATATTTTACCACCTCCCCATATGAATATGTATACCCCAAAAAAGCAGAACTCTCAAAGTAAAAGCAAAACATAATGCAAAGTGGGTGTGTGGTTATCCATTGACCCGAACATAACATACAGCACTATATGCTGCACGTTCAGGCTTTGCTGCTGCCTTAATACCCATTTAGGCCTAGAATTATTGAATGCTTTAGCTGCGAGCTTGTAGATCTGCTATTTTTGAAAAAGTCGTGAAAATGTGTGCAAATCTTTGAATATATGTATTTTCAAAGCGAACGTTCTTAACTCAAATTTTGCTTCTGGGGGGGGGGGGGGGGTCCCTGGAACTAGATATTTTGAGATGCGGGTCCGTGGCCAAATACATATCAGTTTGGGGGTCCTTCACATGAAAAGGTTTGAAAACCACTGACATAGTAGTCTCTCAAGAACAGACTAACTGAGCTCCCGTTAAGTGAAAAGGACCTTTTCTTTGACAATGGCTAGCCAGATTGCTGACTCAGAAACATAGGTTTTTCAAAAAAAAACCTTAAAAGGATTCAAAAGACACTTATAGAATCGGCCAATCGGGTCAAAATTCAAATTTTCACGATTTTCAAAAATAGCAGATCTACAAGCTCGCAGCGTGGCACTCGGTGCAGCGCTGTGAGCTTGTATATCTGCTATGTTTCAATAGTTAACGCATAAAATATTCATTCATTCATTCATTCATTCATTCATTCATTCATTCATTCATATAGTCGTGGCACAACAACAATCCACATCTTCGTCTAGAATGTCATTTTCTAGTGACCTCGAAGGAGAGAAATGTCACCAGATACTACATTTAAATAATGATCAGGGTTTGCTGGTGGTGGGTGGTTGGTGGGAGCACTCAGTGGGGTAAAGACAAGTAACTACTTAGGTACTGTGCTTAAGTACAATTGAGGTATTTGTGCTTTACTTGAGCATTTCGAATACTTTTACTTCTACTCCACTACATTGCAATGTGAGCTTGTAGATCTGCCATTTTCAAAAGATTTGTATGCATTTGAAAACTTGAAATCAATGGGACATTCTGCATAAATATACTTCAAGTACATTCTGATGCCAATACTGTTGTACTTTTACTCAATTCTGGACTTGAAATAGAGTATTTTTATATTGCACTATTTATATTTTTACCTAAGTAAAACATTTGAGTACTTTTTCCACCACGTCTGGGTGGGGGGGATGACTTTCAAATAAAAGGCCGTTTCAACTCTAACCAGTAACCAGGACTTGTTTATGTAACGTAATGGGGGTGGTGGTGGGGGAGCAAAACTGGGTATTTTTTTCTTTTCTTTTTGCACCAGACTGGTCCAAGCAAAACAACCGATCTACAAGCTAAGTAACAACAGATCTACGAGCTAACAACGCGTGGCATCTTGTAGATCTGTTGTTTTTCTTGAGCATAATATACACGATTGCTGGGTCCACAGAGCTATGGGTTGAGCCGTCCCTCGATGGATCGTTTCTAAACCGATTCAAGTCCAGCAGCCTTAACGTGACCTTTACTGACAAACATACTGGGCTCTGGTGGGATCGCAACATAAAAAACAGACAGATTGTATTTTCTCTACCCCCCATCTGCTCCTCAATTCCGTCGCAACGTTATTTAGCCAACCTTTAGCCATTATCTTAGCTAACGGGCTAGAATAAAATAAAATATAAAACCACCAAGGACTCGCGCGTGACGTCACGGGCCAACGTCAACAAACAGGAAGTGCTTTTTTTAAAACTAAACAGGGCCCCACGTTTTTGTCATTGTACATATTTGTATACATTTATCTTGAAGAGTTATAATTTTGTTTTTAAAGGGAATTGCTGTATACACTAGATATTTACACTGAACGAAAGCGTGAACGATTTCAATTCACGCCACTAACTAGTTCTTATGAACGACCTAACTAACACTGCCTGAAACCGCCGCCATTGTGAGACTACGGGGTAAATGTAAATAACCCTTGTCGTGTCACACGATAAAATGAAAAGAAATAAGAAAAAATACGATAAATGAATAAAAAAACGATACATTTCCCCACTCGATTTTGATGGCGTCGCCGTCCCATCCTTGCTACCTTCGTCCGAGCTAGCAGAGGGTCAGCTAGGGTAACGTTAATAGCAAATGTAGAAAACACGTTACGAGGGTTTTAGCTCCCACTAGCCATCCAGCGCTTAAACAAAACACACACACACACACAACCAAAACACTTACATCACTGTCCACTTCGATGTCATCGTTGTCGCTCATTCTTCGGGCGAGGAAAGAAAAACAAAAGCCAAAACAGCCGTCTCAAAAAAATAAAGGAAACGCAGCAGCAGCGACTAAACAACACGCCAATAATAAAAAGCAGAAATCTCTGGCTGCTACTACAGCAGAGACATCATCATCATGACGACGAGCCAAGGCGAGGATCCTCTACACGTGATTCGCCTACACACACATGGACGGGAAAACATGTATGGCGCATGCGCGACGACCGCGTGGCTCTCTGGGTAGTGGAGTTTTTCTTAACTAGTGTAGAATCCGGTGTGATCAAATTTGACTTGAGTGCTAGTACAAAAGTATTGGCATGAAAAGTATAGGGGGTGAGGACTGGGCGGGGCCTTGCAAAAATCGGCCACTTCCGCCCGCCATCTTAGTTGCTATCTTTCTTGTAAGACTCTTGGATAAAAGGAAGCGATGACCGGAGAACAGCATTGACAGTTCGCTGGTTGTAGATAAGACTGATTGGTCAATGCAAGTGTACTTACTCTATTACAAGTCGAAGTCCAGTAGGCCTATTCAAAATGTACATGAGTAAAAGTATAAAAGTATTGGTAATGGTATCAAAATGTACTTAAAGTACCAACAGTAAAAGTAGGCCTACTCATTGTGCAGAATGTCCCTTTCAAGTTATCAAAACATCTTTTGAAAATAGCATGGATCTAACATTGTAAGCTTGTAGATCGGCTATTTTCAAATGGTCAAGATATATGTATATGCTGAAGTGGTTAATGATGTTTTGTAATAATAATCAAAAGTATAGTAGGCCTAGCATTACTAACTAAAGTTTTGAAATAAATGCAGTGGAGTAAAAGCAGGCCTACAATATTTGGATCAGAGATGTAGTGGAGAAGAAGTAAAAATATTGGCAAAGTACATATAACTCAAAAGTGTAGGCCTACTTAAGTACAGTACTTAAGTAAATATACTTAATTACTTTACACCACATAGCGTGCCTACAGCCAGTTATTGGGCCACTGCCAAGACCACTTGCAATTTGACTCGGCCATTACTCGGTCAATTTTCATCAAAAAATAAAAATTTAAACGTGTCCATATTCACTGGAATGTCTGCTTTCATTTGCTGGTGCTCATTATTGTCTACCAATAAAAAGATATCACGCTAAAATCACGACTTCGGCTGTCCATGCATGAGCGCAGAAAGAGCACAAGCAGATCAGAACAGCCATCACATTCATCCATTGCTTTGGAAATAAAGATCGGTTTATAATAATATAACATTCCCTATAAACAGTCAAATGTGTGTGATCGTTATGTTGATCAAATATCGTTTTATTGAAATGCAATCAAAGCCTAGAGCAATTGAAGTAAAAGTATCGTTGCTTGCTCAACAAGTAGAACTAGTACAGACTGATCTTGATGCATCCAAGACCTAGCAATGGCAATGGCCGCCAAAGTGGGCGGAGTTAAGCCCCAAATCTTGCGGTGATGTCATAACCGACAGTCCCTATACTTAAATTACCACAAGTATTTCATTATGCAGAATGTCCCGTTTCACAAGCTGTCATAAATACAGATAAAATCGTTTGATTAAATAGCACATCTACAATCCACCCGTGCAGTCGTGAACTGTGTTTGGTGTTTGGTTCGAACTACAATTCCCATGAGCCTCCACGCATGGACGAGCCCACCACCACCCCAACGTACTGTTGTTGTCATCTGCAGCATAGAGCCATCGTTGCCATGTCAGCTTATTATAAGCAGCTTGGGACTTGTTTTCCTTGGTTTTTCTGTGTAAAGTTTTTTTTCTTCTTGTTTTTAAAGTGTAGTTATTTGGACTTTCTTAAAATGTTCAAATATTGTATTAAATTATTGTTTAAACCAGTTCTCAAACATTTGCATGTCAAGGTCAAGGTATCATATCATGGTGTATTTCTCTGCACGGCACGCAGACCCCCATCTGAAATTATTTTTAAAAATATTTTCTTCTCAAGATCTTAAAAAAAAGGCAGATCTACATGCTTTGTGTTCTGGATGCGTAATGAGCTTGTAAATCGGCTATTGTCAAATAGCCAATTTATAGTTTAAAGTGCTCATGAACTATAAAGTTATAGTTATTTTTGGCTTGTTTAATAGACGTGGCTGCTTATTTCTCTCCCAAAATCTGGCAACAGTGAGAGCCATGATCATAGAGTTATTGTAGGAGATCTGTAGGAGAAGTGGTTTAGCCCTTTTAACCACTTTAACCCTCAAGATCTGACTTACAATATACATCTTTGGACGGCCTTTTTTTGTCTACACCAAATCTCTTGGGATGCAGGGGTTGAAGTGGTTGATTTCAATTTGCATCAAGTGTTTGCCTATGTGTGCAGAATGTTGGCCTATCATGTGGTTAAGCCTGCAGATCATGGGGCAGCCTGCATGCTGCATGCTGTGGTGTTCAGCCAGCCATCATGGCAGTAGTGTCAAGCAGCAACAATAACCCCTTTGCAGCTATGATTATGAGGCCAGATGGTGGCTCAGCTTCAGCATCCCTCCCCCCACTCGAATGCCCCACTCTCCATTCTATAGGGCATATATATAGGCCTAACACCCCAGTCCAAAGAAACAAGCACTTTGCCCGTTCCCGAGAGTGTAGCCTATAGGCCTATAAAATCACCATTGCAACATACATAAGCCTATGGTGGCTCATCCTATGCTTCATCAGCAAGGTTCACCATTACTGTATAGCAGAGGTTCCCAAACTTTTTTGTCTCAGGGCACCCCATGAATATTTTTTTAATCCGAGGCACCCCTACATTTTCCTTGTATGTCAACAACCGTTCGTTTTGTATTTATCGTCTATAAAATGTACTAAACTAGTGAAAACAGCAGATCTACAAGCACACAACGCCTCGCATCGCGAGGCGTTGTGTGCTTGTAGGTTGGCTGTTGTCATGTTTGGCTGTTGTCCATTTTGGTTAGACTTAGAACTGACTGAAAATAACTTATCTTGCGGCACCCCTGGACTGCCGCCGCGGCACCCCAGGGTGCCCCGTCACCCACTTTGAAAACCCCTGCTGTATAGCCTATATTTAGATTTTCTGTTTTACACACCATGTTCTTATTTTGATCACAATGCTACCCAATTACTGAATGTCAAGGCTCAAGGTTTTCTTCAGAATATGTGACACTGATTCACTATGACACTATGGCACATCATGAGTTCACTAGTAGTGCTTCTCAAGCGTTTTGTTTGCAAGGGAAGGGCCCCCATAACTCTGAGAGTATACACATTAAATAATTTGTACATTCTCAGAGTTATAGACTTTGATGTTTAGCCTAGCTATGGTATGTGGCAATTCTGTCTGAAAATAGACCTCTAAGCTGCTTCTTGTACTTCTTTAGCAAGCAACAGCGGAAGATGATGACCAAGCCTACTGTTTTGCATACAAGTTTAAAATGTAAAACTACTATTTGTACTTTTTATGTCCACAGTCTCCCTGGCCCAATGGAGAGGGGATAATTGAAAGTAACCATGGCGACTAGAGTCCGATCCAGTGTGTGCCTGCTTCAAATAACTTTGACATTGACAACTTTTAGTTTTCCTATACCCAACAACCAGGGTCAACTGGAAACAATGACCTAGATCACATCAGCTCCTCCCACCAGGATAACTGTTACACTCTATTCAGACACTTCTATAAAACCAAACCCCTCACCCGCCCTGCTTTTGGAAGGCTGACCACTGCTCCACCCTACTGCTTGCCTGCAAAACTGAAACAGGGAAAACCAGTTTCCAGAGTCATGCACGATTGGAACAAAGATGCTGATGATTGAGGACTTTTTTAGCCTGGCATTTGCCAGACTGATCACATGGGATTCACTCAAAGTCCCTCCACTGTATCCCTCCACTAATCCCATGATCATTCTGGCAACGCCAGGCAATTACTGAGTGACAACTCACTGACTGTAGAGATGTAGAGGGAACAGCTGATGGCAACACCAATCATCAATACTCACCGCCATAGGCTATACGTGCGCCAAGCGGAATACCAGTACATTTCTGGGTATCGAACGAACATACGTTTCTGGCATAGCCGGTAGGAGAACCATTCCCACATTGCCCACAACCTTTATTGGCTAAATACTTACAAGTGACTGTTCCCACCTTAGCTTAGAATTTAGATGAATATAATGGGTACAGAAATGTGCGCTCTTCTCAGCCAGGGCTGTGTCAGTACAGGCATCATGACACAAGGAAGCTGCAGGGAGCAATAGTTTACTTTAGATGGTGCTGGTGCAACTGTTCACGTTTGTGGCTGTTCTATGTGCAGAAGTCAAGAAGGTTTCAGAGGTTGTGCTTTATTTAGATCGAGGGCCCATCAATGTGTTCATGGTTGGTGGAACAGGCCCCTTGGAAGCCAATCATGGGAATGGAATATGAAAAATCAGTATAGTAAAAAAATATAGTGAAAAATGAGTATAGTAAAAATCACACCTAGTGTGAAGTGAGTTTAAGCTTGGCCAATGTGACCCTGGGGCCGGGCGTACAACAAACTTTGAGCGCTTTGTGCAAAGATGTAGGCAGATGTAGGCCAAGCGTTTGTCGTACAACAAACGTTGGACAAGCGGACAAAGCCCCACTCAAAAAGTGTGTTTTGAAGAACCCCCCCTTCCCATACACTGTGTTCTGTTTTTGGCTTAATTATTGAACAATGGATGGAGGATTTTGTGCATTTCTCTAGAGGGCATGGTAATACTCTGGCAAGCATCATCACATGTGAGATTAAAATGGCACAACATGAGAGACGACATGGATGTATATTTGCTTTTATTAAAAACCAGTACAAATACTGAATAGAAAAACTATCATCGATTCACAAAGAGAAGAGTTGGGTGCGTGTGCATCAGTGAATTTCAATTAATGTTCTCGAAAATACCTGAAAATAGCTGTAACCATATCTGTAATCATAAATAGTATCTAATATTTCTCTGGAAGGCCTAGACATGTTGCTGGATAAAAAAAATACTTACAGTATTTTTTGTTAAAGGTGCTGTTTTATTTATAAGTTAAAGGTAAGATAAGTGATATTTTTTGCTCAAGACAAAACCTTTTTTGATAGTAATACTACTATAGTATAGTCAGTGGTTGTGTTCTAGATTCTTTTGGATGGCATCTATAATTATTCCCACCCTCCCACACACACAACATGTGTGCATGCGTGCACGCTCGTGGTCACTGAATGGTCTAAGTATGCTGATGACGCGCAGTCATCAGCATAAACCTAAAGTGTGGCAGGTCAATTGTTTAATGTGTGAATTCCTTCACCAGCAGCAACCATTAATTATCACCCCAAGAAAGACAATAGCCACAAATAAGCCTTCACCTCAGACCATTGGAAGTCCACATTCTTGCTGCCCCCTCCTCCTGTGTATCAGATGCGTATCAGATATACTAATTTCTCTGAGATTCTTTGGATTTTTGGATGGTTCACTATGCTCAGTGAACACACCACTGAGCATAGTGTTTTTTAAATAACTGACTCTCCTACATCTTTTTCAGTTTGGGCCAACTTCATCCAATCAGGAAAGAGGAGGATAAACTAGAGTTCTCAAATTCTGCCCGAACCCGACCCGACATTTACGGTAGGGTAGGGCCTAAAATGTATGCTATTTAGTCGGGCCGGGTAGGGCCTCGGGCTCAATGAAAAAATAAAATATATTCTTTTATTATTTATTACTATTACTCTGTGATAGAACTGACCATACCCGACCCGACCCTTTTGGGCCGGGTAGGGCCCAGGGTAGGGCCTCGGGTCTACCCCGTTAGGGCCCAGTTAGGGCCGGGCCTTCATTTTCAGGCCTGTTGAGAACTCTAGGATAAACAGGATAAAAATTAAGTTGGAAGTTATGAAAGACACAGCAGACACATTTGGAACTGGAACGCTATACAAACTGAAGCTGATAAATGGGTTCTCTCTCCTGGTTGGATAAAATTGGTGTCTCACCTGAAAATGTATCTTCTGTTGAAGCTGGTGACCCCTGTTAGTGAACTAACACTATAATAGAGCAATGATTTCTATCAAAATATAGAGTTTTAACTTTTTAATAACTACAGAAAAGTTTTAGTTTTTAACCAAAGAAATATCATTAACAGCACCTTTAATTAATCATTCACATTCAGGCTTAGCAATTTGGTAATTTTGTATGTATGTAGGCTAGTGGCTCAATATAAATAATGTATTTAGAAAGCCACAGAGGCAGAGCTGTCAGAGTAGCTTCAGGGTTGCTTCAACAAATGCATCCCATGGAAGCTTTCACCAGCTGTACAGTGACTCAGGAATGGACACGAATATAAACATAATCAGAAAATGGCTCTTATTTGGTTCAATCTCACAATATCTGTATGAGATTCTGTTCTCCCTTTTGCATCATTTAAATGCTCGGCCGTACGACCACATTGCGGACTGAAAATAGCAGATCTATAAGCTCACAAAGCACCACACTCTGGCTATTTTAGGCCCGCAACATTGTTGTATGGCAGAGTACAGTATATAAACGAAGCTAAGCTTTTGTCCTCCACTCCACTAGTGCTGTTGGTCTTTCACTGCCTGGTGACATATGGTTTGGTTTGACTCTCTTCCAGTGGTGACACTATGGTACCTTCCCGTCCTCTTCTTTGCCGTCAACAGGACAGTATATCTTTTCTGTGGGAAAGAACAACAATAAACAAACAATGCAAAATCACACACACGGCAAATCAACACGTTGAGTACTTCAGGAGAACTTAAAGGACAATTTAGTTTTTTTTACAGCAAGAGCAAGGGTTCATATTTTAGATTGTAATTAGAGAAAATAATTTTCAATGACTGCTTTCTAACGTTTTAGCGATTTTAATGACATTGATTTCAATGGTTGGGGGCATGTGTGCAAGTGGCTATATATGGCAATATATATTTTTAGATACAATAAGCCTAGGGTGACCAGACGTCCCGGTTTGGCCGGGACAGTCCCGTTTTCAAGCTGCGTGTCCCGGTGTCCCGACAAATATCTCCAAAACACTAATATGTCCCGGTTTTCAACATTCACTACAACATTGTCCCTGTTTTCGGCAGAATTAAAATAATAGTAGCAGTTTTCAGTGGTTGCATAGACATTTATCACGAAAACATGCTCACCTAAGTTAACCAATCAGAAAACATGAACAAATACATTGCGTGTCTGAATTCAACGCTGAGGCTGTTTGTCAATCACTCACTGCCTGTATGTGTGCGTGCACAAACGTTAGAGAATGGGCACGCGCGTGCGCGGAAATGTGTGCATTGCTTTGTGGGTCCCGGTTTACAGGGGTTCGCCTCCCGGTTTGAGCGGCTGAAAATATGGTCACCCTAAATAAGCCCATTCCCAAGATGCACCACAATCTTTCATGGGCGGATATGACTTATTATATGCAGAATATGCACACATGCCCTCATGCATTGAAATCAAAGTCATTCAAATTGCTAAAACAATAGAAACACTCATCTTTACTTTTCTCTAATGACAATCTAAAATATGAACCCTTGTTGTAAAAAAAAGGGAAAAAAATGTCCTTTAACGATATCCAAAGCAAATGTAACCTGACTTTCGTCAGATGGTGGCAGTAGTGCGCTGCCCTACTTTACCATCTGAGCTCTCTCGGAGGGAGTTGATAACGCTCGTAAAGCCCCGGGCCGGACCAATCAGCGGCAGCTACGGGCGGGCTCTGAGCGGCTCTGAGCCAATAGAGTCTGATTGCAGACCACGTGGAAACACAGGAGGCGGATTCTGGGTGTAACGTCATGCAGACAAGCCAATATGAGTGGTTGGAGTTGGCACTCCCAGACTGTGATAGACAGACGGCCCCATCCAATCACCTGCTGAATAATTAAAAAAAATGGCCCGCCCCTTACATCGAGTCTGCCGGAGCAATCCCAGATGCTAGTAGCAGAGCGGTATGCAGCCAGGCAAATGCACTGCTACTATCATCTGGCGCAGTCAGGTTAAAGCAAATGCTAAGACAAGAAAAGCTTTTGTTACTGGCCTGTGTACCAAATAGAATAAAGGCTTTTTGGAGCTGAAATTGGTTAGCCATTTTCTTTTGCTTTGCCAAGCCATGCACCATGCAGTAATAAAGGATTACAGTTTTAATGGAACAGTGTGCCTTTAAAGGTGATACACCATGACATTTCACTTTTCCTATTTTAAAACCTTTTTTTGGGGTCCCACTAGCACCTTCTATCCTCACAAAGTCCCATTTCTGACCGTTGTGTCTTTCTCTGGTTTTGAGAAGGCGAAGGTTAAAAGTATCCCACGGGTTCTCAAAACAGGCTATCCAGATTTGCTGCCGATTGTGACGTCATCTGCCGATTGTGACGTCATCATAAAAATCAAAAAAATCAAAACAATTTTTTTTTTCAGATTCAGAAGATTTTGAGGGGGTGTCGCAGTTCAGGCCAAAGGTGGTACTGCAGCTGAAATGCTCAGAGCCATTCAAAAATGAGAGAGGCTCTCTATTCAGGAGTGGTAATTTAGCCTCAAACCTTTTGAAAAACGTTTTTGGGACATAAACAATATGACATAAATACTTTTTAAATGCATGGTGTATCACCTTTAATGTTTCCCAAGTTCTGCTGAGGTATAATCTAAAGTGTTGTGTTATTTACTACATAGGAAAGGAATTTAAAGGAATATTTAACTTAAACTAGAAATACTGTTCCTTCGAAACAGTGTGGGCTCGATTCCAACCCAACAAATAGGATACTTTAAGGTACTGTAAGGTACAGTACCTTACAGTATTGTACTGTACCTTACTATACTGTACTGCACCTTACTGTACTGTACTGTACTGTACTGTACTGTAACTTACTGTACTTTACTGTACTCTACTGTACTGTACTTTACTGTATTCTACTGTAACTTACTGTACTTTACTGTACTCTACTGTACCTTACTGTACTGTACTCTACTGTACCTTACTGTACTGTACTGTACCTTACTGTACTATACTATACTGTACTCTACTGTACCGTACTGTACCTTACTGTACTGTACTCTACTGTACCTTACTATACTGTACTTTACTGTACTCTACTGTACTTTACTGTACTCCACTGTACCTTACTGTACTTTATTCTACTTTACTGTACTTTATTGTACTTTACTGTACTCTACTGTACCTTACTGTACTGTATTGTACTTTACTGTACCTTACTGTACTGTACTCTACTGTACCTTTCTGTACTGTACCTTTCTGTACCTTACTGTACTTTACTGTACTCTACTGAACCTTACTGTACTTTTACTGTACTCTACTGAACCTTACTGTACTGTACATATTCTATGTGTTCTAGATCTACATTTTTGATTCTGTGTTTGGGAACCAGCAACTGTCAAATGGACTCCAACTGTAGTGGAGTATATTGAGTGCATATACTGTAGGCTAACAATCCCAGATCACATCTGTCCTCCACTATGTCTATAACCAAGGCGTTCTTCTATGTGGCCACTCCAGACTGAGGAGTGGAGCATGGCTTTTATTGTGTTTGTGGATCTGACTTGGAAATGCATTGGTTTTGATATCTCCCTGACAACCAACAACAACCACTAATATGGCTGACTGTCCCTGCGGGCTCTAGGATATATGGCTATGGGATTTACATCCCATCGCCCGGACTTGATTCTTGATCACAGCTGTGTAATCAGTAGAGTGGAGAGGGACATTTATTTATAGTTTTAACTATAACTATAGTTTTATACATCACACAGCTTAGACATTTGGATCAAATCAGAGAGCAGACCTGTGTGAACGCAATGATATAGATAGCATATCTGAAGTGTGAACACTGCAGCCACAGCGCCTTAACATAAACATGGGTCTATTATCCTTCTCTCCACTCTGTCCCCCCATTGGAAATGCATTGGGTGCTTAAAGTTAAACATTTTTATTTTTTTATATTTATACTACAAAACATTTCAAAACCAAAAATACACGCACACGTGTCCTCAGTAAGCTGAACACATAAAAATTTGAATGGTGTTGAAAGGTGTAAGCGTTTAAGAGATGAAGCGCGCCAAAGTTTTGAGGATACTGACTAGTATAGTATAGAAATAAATAATGAAGATAACATACGTGTGCTCGCCTTCCAGGCGAGCCCACAACTAGACCAGGTCAACCTGGTTGTGCCAGACCCCCTGTCTGTCATCATCATTTATGACATCATGCCTTTTGTAGGCATGTCATCATCATGTCATCATCATATATACCCTTTATATAGAAAAGGGACAGACCGACATTTGCTTATGTAGGCCTACCCATTTCATGGGTCTGGCCAAAAAAAACCTTACATTTTTATCATCAATCAGGCTTTTATGCCCTGGACAGTTTTTAGTTTGCTTGATTCAGTGTTAAGATATTTCATGTAAATGTTATCAGTCCTCCTCCTCTAGGGCTTCTCCACATACACACCCACTGTAACTTCAAACTCCATTTTAACCATGATAGATTCATTAAAAACACTCTGGTGACTCATACTACCCTCCTAATACGTGAGCAGGCTGTTTTTTTCGATTTTTCATTGATTTTTCAGGGTTAGGGTTATTGTATTTAATTCTTTCCATTTTCCCAAAGGATTATTAAAAACAAACAAAAAAAGTTAATGAAAAAACACGGCCTGCTCACGTATTAGGAGGCCACTATGAGTCACCAGAAAAAAAATAATGTGTGTTTTTAATGGATCTATTATGGTTAAAATGGAGTTTGAAGTTACAATGGGTGTGTATGGGGAGAGGCCCTGGGCCTGGAGGGCCTGATAACATCAAATATCTAAATACTGAATCAAGCAAATCTCCTCATTGTGTTCATAAAAGCCTGATTAGATGATAAAATGACCAAAAGTTTTTTTGAAAGTGGAATATCCCTTTAAACTCCTTTATTGCTTAGGGAAGTGGTGTTTCTCAAACTGTTTTCATGTCAATTTGTATTCAGCCGAAGACCCCAATCTGAAAACTATCTTTGTGCCAGGCATTAAGGTGGTTCAACTAACTTTCAATGGTAAACCTGGAACCCCTTCAGGGTCCCTTGGGGGGGTTCCAGGGTCTCATTTTGAGAACCACTGGCTTCGGGACCCTAAATTAGGGCACAGTGTCCATGTAGTTCACTATGTGTTTCTCAACCACTGTGCCTGGGGACCTTTGGTGTGCCCCTGAGAAGGGTCAAGTGTGCCCCTTGAAACTGCTTGAAAGCCAGTATTGTATGTATCATTTTAAAAATGATTTAAACAAGTGAAAACAGCCGATCTACAAGCACACAACGCCTCGCACCGCGAGGCGTTGTGTGCTTGTAGATCGGCTGTTTTCACTACTGTTGTGCGACAGCCTTGTATGATTGTTGGTGTGCCCATGGATTCTTGGGACATGAAAAGTGTGCCCATGCAAAAAAGAAAAAAGGTTGAGAAACACTGCGGCTATGGTGCAACTCGGGCAGCTGTGAGCTTTTACCCTCGGACTCGGTGGGCGGCCTGAACGTCTGATAACATCTGAACAGCAGGATGAAGAGAAGCGCCTCCCCTCCCTGGAAGATGATGTAAATGAGGGGGAACAGATACAGGGGCCCGATGACCTGGGGGGGAAAGGCCACCTTCAAGATGGTGCCACACAGCTGGATGTTCTGACAGCCCGTCTCCATGGAGATGGTCCTTCTACACCTGAAACACAAAGTGTCATCATAGTTTGTCAACAGGTTTGGCGGCTTGGCCACCAGTGGTGAACCAAGTATTTTTGTGACCGTAGGACGCATTTACAATGAAAACCCGCAGCTCATGTTCGTCAGTCAGTCAGTCAGTCAGTCAGTCACAAGAAGTGTGACTCACGTCACGGCAACCGCACTTGCAAATTAATTCTGTCCTTGTCACTTTTATGCCCATATATGTTAACCTGACTCCACCAGATGGTGGCAGTAGTGCGTATACTGCATATACCACCCTACTTTTACCATCTGGGATTGCTCGAGCAGACCCGATGTAAGGGGCGGGCCATTTTTTCAAGTTCTTTAGCAGGTGATTGGATGGGGTCGTCTGTCTATCACAGTCCAACCACTCATATTGGCCTGCCTGCATGACGTTACACCCAGAATCCGCCTCCTGGGTTTCCACGTGGTCTGCAGTCAGACTCTATTGGCTCAGAGCCGCTCAGAGCCGTCCGTAGCTGCCGCTGATTTGTCCGGACTGGGACTTTTCGAGTGATATGATATCAACTCTCCCCGAGCAGTCTCAGATGGTAAAGTATGGCGGTACGCACTGCTGCCACCATACTGTATGTAGATCCCTGATGTCATCAATATTAAGCCCATATCTGGGAATGCCCATATATTATGGACATATTGTGTCCAGTGTAGTTGTAATTTTTTTCTCTAAATTATTTATCCCACAATTTTGTGACCCATTTCTCACCCAGTGCCAATTGCTTAAACTGTAATCCAGGGCTCTACTCTCCCTCTGGCAACCTGGGGAGAGCCCCGATATGAGCTCATGCTTACTAATAGGCATGTCCACCAACCGAGTGCATTCTGTCCAGAATGTTGTGTGCTGGTGTGTGACCTGCTAATGCTGCTTACCGATGGTCGAGTTTGAACATGGTGGACATGACATATCCGAGCATATAGCCAATCAGTGGCATTAATGCGCCCACTGCCATGAGCTGGGGCGAGAGGACCACCCACACGGCCCCCCCGACGGTGATGCCAGACATGACGCCGATTGCCACGGCAGAAATGAGCAGGATGCTGAGGCCCACCTGTCGAGACGAAAGGCACTTTGAGCAGTGGTGCAAAGTAACTAACTACATTTACTTAAGTACTGTTACTTAAGTACAATTTCAAGACATTTGTACTTTACTTGACAAAACACCAAACAACCTTCCATTGACAATGCATTGGACCTCCCCCTCCCCCCCTCTTTCTGACACGATAGCTGTCGCAAATGTGTGTGGCGCGCCAAAGATACTTTACACCAGTGGTTCTCAAAGTCCAGGGACTCTGTGGGTTGTTGGGGGTCTAAATTGACCCATAAAAGTATGCAACTCTGACAGTGTACAAATGTACACTTGTCAGAGTGTACATTTGTATTTTCCATTTGTACACTGTCAGAGTTAAGGGGAATTTTGAGAAACACCGCTTTACACCACTGGATGCAGTCGGACTCACCTTGATGATGATGGGTGAATACTTGGGCCTGTGGTGGTTGATGGCAATGCCGACGGCACACGGCACCAGGGTCAGGATGAGAGCGATGGTGATGCCCTTGTAGGGAATGGCGTGCTCCAGCTGACCGAAGCTCTGGCAGTAGACAAACAGCAGAAGAGGCATCATGCCCAGGGCCAGCACGGTGGAGCATGTTGTCATCACGATGCTATAGTAGGGATATGGGACGAGAATCGTTATTATCATTGAATATAATTTATAAAGCGAACATTTGTGGCTCAAATATTTGCTTCAGCAATACCGCAATGTAGAAATACTAGTGTGTCACAAGTAAAAGTTCTGTATTCACATTCTCATGTTTTAGGTTTGTTATTCCGCATTAGGTCAGTTATTAGGCAGGGAGTAATACAATAATACATGTGCGTATTTTCTTATTTTTTTTTTTACATCATCTTCATACAGACATACAGTACAAAGAGAGACAAAACTTCGCACACAACTATTTAAAAAATATGAAAGGTCGTGATCTGTGAATAACTTGGATGGGTGCGAGCATTACATACTCAACAAGACAACAAAGCAATGCCCTATACCCTTTCCCACCCACTTGGAACATTGGCACCTTCATATCGTCGTTGTCGGGTGAAAACCTTGTATGTCCAAAACCATTCGTTTTGTATTTTTCATTTTAAAAATGATTTAAACTAGTGAAAACAGTCGATCTACAAGCACACAACGCCTCGCACTAATCTGCTGTTTTCACTACTTTTGTGCGAAGGCCTTGTACTATGAAGCAGGGCTTTACTAAAAAACATACACATTTGAAACTACAAGGTTTCTACCCGACAAAAAAAAAGTTTAAATGGATATATTGACTTAAAAAGGAAAGAGGAGACAAGAAAAAGAAAACAATTATAATAAATAAAAAGGAAAAGAAAGAATAAGAAGAAAAGGGGAGAAACCAGGCTGGTGTGACTGAGGCAGGAGGGGGGGTACCCAACGAGAGATATAGCCCTATGTGATATCCGGAAACTGTCTTAGGTTATTGAGATAAGTTATTACGGAATCCCAGGCAGATGTGAAGCCTCCTGGGGAGCATCGGAGGGCGTATTTTATTTTCTCAAGATTTAAGTATGACATCACGTCTTTTATCCAGTGGTCTGGTTTAGGGGGGAATGGAGATTTCCAGTCTAGAAGGATTCTCCTTTGTGCAAGTAATGATAAAAAAGGCTATGCCGTTCTGGACTTTTTTATTGAAAGTGAGATTTTTATGGAGTACACCAAAGATTGCCACTTCAAAGCAAGATTGTAGATTTATATTAAACATCTCAGACAGAGCTTTAAATATGAAAGTCAGTATCTCTGAAATGCCCAGAACATATGGATCAGGTTTGCTGAAGGTTTGGGTTAGGGTTACATTCTGAAAAAGTATCGGCATCGAATTGTACTTGAAGTACCAAAAGTAAAAGTAGGTACTCGTTATACAGTAAGTGACGTTTCAAAATGTATACAAATCTTTTGAAAATAGCAGCTCACAAGCAATTAGCAGTTCTGTAGGCTCACAACGAGTCGCAGTACGATGCGTTTTTTTGTAGATCTACTATTTTCAAATAGCTGAAGTCAGGGGATTTTGAGTCTGTATCTGTGAGCAGTACTGCAGAATTCCCGAAGATACCGTCTCATTGTCAAACCAAATCTCCAACCATTTGTGTGTGTTTTTCTCCTAAATTAATAAGGACCACTTGATCATACTACAGAGTCACACAAAAGCATCAAAAGTAGCAGATCCACAGAGCTTGTAGATCTGCTACTTTTGAATTTGAACTCATATGTTTTGACATATGAGGTTTCCACCCGACAGAGACGACATAATCCTTTTCATGGTTCACTCAGTCCAAACTGGGCTCAAGATACACAGGATGTTTTGACGAGATGCTCTTCTGTCTCACAAGACTTCCTTGAGGGCAAATCGAAGTGTTCCTGTCTATACATCTTAAAGGTCAGGTCAGTGGAAACTACCTGGGAGGTAAATTCAAGTTCTCTTCCGTGATGGTAAACCAATCAGGGACATGCTGGGCCCCTGATTCAGCCCGGGAAAAAGAGTTGGAGAGGCCCTCATTGTGCGCTATAGAGAGACAGATCTCTCTATAGCGCTGCTGCTACTCAAAGCCAGTGGGCCAATTACATGAGTTAGGCTATATTACGTTGTTGTCGGGTGGAAACCTTGTTGGGTCCAAAACCGCTTGTTTTGTATTTATCATTTTAAAAATGATTTAAACTAGTGAAAACAGCCGATCTACAAGCACACAACGCCTCGCACCGCGAGGCGTTGTGTGCTTGTAGATCGGCTGTTTTCACTACTTTTGTGCGACGGCCATGTATGATGAAGCAGGGCTTTGTACAAATTTGAAACTTGGAGATATGAGGTTTCTGCCCGACAGTGACGATTTACTTTGTTGGCCGGCCAGCCCCCAAAATGGAACGAAGGCAGACATTTTATTTGTAATTTTTTCCTAATGGCCGGCCTGCCTCGCACCGCCTCGCACCGCGAGGCGTTGTGTGCTTGTAGATCGGCTGTTTTCACTACTTTTGTGCGACGGCCTTGTATGATGAAGCAGGGCTTTGTACAAATTTGAAACTTGGAGATATGAGGTTTCTGCCCGACAGTGACGATTTACTTTGTTGGCCGGCCAGCCCCCAAAATGGAACGAAGGCAGACATTGTATTTGTAATTTTTTCCTAATGGCCGGCCTGGACCGGCCGGGAATGAACCGCCCGTTCGGGAGTTGTCCCGCTTTTCCCAATGGCCAGCACGTCCCTGAAACCAATGATACCATCTTATTATTTATTTATGCTCCATTGTACGCTCACATAACCGTAACGCGTTGTGAGCTTGTAGATTGTACTGTACTTACCGGTATATCAGCCTCACATTCACTAGTGATGGTCTGTACATACAGACCATATCTATTCATAAATTAATTGGTGCTAGATTGGAGTTGGGCATTTATACTTATACTATTTATGCTATTTATTGATACTGCTATCTCTGCTACTATGACACCTGAACTTCCTCACATGAATCATTAAAGGTTTAATCTTATCTTATTCTAGTCTGAACCAAGGGGCACCATTACATTGATTCAACCCTTTTCATTTCCCGGTTTTCTGGGATCCCCATTTGATATAATGTTTTGTCTCTGGGACCCCTTACAGGTCCATTTGGACCCCTGGAGGTCCTCAAACCTCTGAGATTTAGTGGCATATAAGCATTAAGTATCAATACATTTAAATACTCAATTAAAGTTAACATACCTTGAAATTGTAACTTGAAGCGCAGCACTATGTAACCTTCTTTTATGAATAAAATGTCATTTTGTCCAATGATCTGTGTGGTAGAGTATGTTAATATAATATAACTTTTATACAATTGGGTTGGTTGTATTTTGTCTCGCTGCTCTTCTATTGAGACATTTAGATCCTGTGTCTATAGGTGAGACATGACCTTTATTGACACGATCCTGTTTCTGGTTTGACACGTTCAATTCATCCCCCGAGCAAGCAGGCAGGCTCCATTAGCTCAATGATAATAATTTAAAAAATCACACTCGTGTGAACTGAGCGGTGGAGGCTGCATGTGTGTGTGGGCGTGCGTGCGCGCGCGCGTGCGTGTGTGTGTGTGTGTGTGTGTGTGTGTGTGTGTGTGTGTGTGAATGTGAGTCTGAACAACAGCGCCCCTCCCTTAACATGTGTGGTCAGAAAAGGTACTGCAGGCTACATACAGACACGGACGGACGGACGGACGGACGGACGCCTACATACATACCCACACACACAGCCACGTATAGGAGACGGTGTGACCACCGCTCAAAAACCTAGTGAGAAGTGAGCGGTGCTACAGTAGGCCGCGATTCAGTTTACTTTAGGGCCCGGACATTTCTGAGCACGTTTTTCTGGACAGTTTGGGAATCGGACAAAGCCAGATGTTGGAGCTTAGCTCCCGTTCCAGGTAAAAAAAAATACAAATCTGCACTTCAAATCCAGGGCAGAAGAGGAAAGTTACATTTAAGTACGGTAGGCAAGAGTAACCGCATTCGTCGCTGTCGGGTGGAAACCCAAGACCGTTCGTTTTGTATTTATCATTTTAAAAATGAACTAAACTAGTGAAAATAGCAGATCTACAAGCACACAACGCCTCACACCGCGAGGCGTTGTGTGCTTGTAGATCGGCTGTTTTCACTACTCTTGTGCGACAGCCTTGTATGATGAAGCAGGGCTCTACTTGGTGAAAAAACGTACAAATTTGAAACTTGGCGATACGAGGTTTCTGCCCGACAGTGACAAATGGCTTGATGGCTTTCAAACCTCCAAGCTGCACTGACCTCAGGTTCATGTCCCCCCTCAGGGCCAGGGCGAAGATGTTGGACAGGTTCCCCCCTGGACAGCAGCCACAGATCAGCACCGTCACCGCCTCCATGGTCCCCAGCTGGAACACCTTGGCCAGGCTGAACGCCGTCAGCGGCATGATGCCGAACTGGGCCACCACGGCGATGGCCACGCCTTTGGGCCTGACCACGTGCGACCTGATCCAGGGACGTGCAGAGAATGTTAGAGAGAGGCAGGGGCTGAAATTCCCTAAAAAGGGCACATTTGGCACAAAATAATCTGAAAATAGCTGATCTACAAGCTCTCAACACGACACATTGAGAGGTTGTAGATCAGCTTTTTTTGTTTGGCTCTTCCCTATTATGTTGTAGTATTGAGTATTTTGCTTGTGTTTGACATGGTGGTGAGATATTGTAGCACGGACTAGCATTGACTGTTATGGACACTTTGGTTTGGCACTGTATTGATAGTTGTGCTTAAGTATTGCTATTTGCATAAGTAATGCTGTTTCACTTATGAGCATTGACAGTTTTTGACACTTTATGTATAGGCTTACAGTATATTCTTTGTTTCCTTTCTTTGATGTACCTTGTTCTACCTATCTATCTACCGGTATCTATCTATCTATCTATCTATCTATCTATTTATCTATTTATTTTCGGGGCACAAACCCGCACTTTTTAGCTATACTGAAGATGCGGTGTACAACAAGGATTTCTACACAGAGGACAAATTATTTCAATGCAAAATGCTGTGTTCAAGTTCAGGAGAGTTTGGAAAAAGGTAATTCTCCTGAATGCTGCCTTAGGGTATGACATGGGCATTTACATTTCTTTCACCATATCTAGTGCTGGTCTCTAGTAATGGTCTGGCACTTTTTAACAGAAGGGTAAAAAGGGCAAGGGCTGAAGCCCCCTTTGATGTCTATGCGTGCACGTGCCTGATCTTGGCTACCTCCATGGTGCAGCCGAGCGACACCATGGTGATGAAGAGGATGATGATCGTGAAGCCGTTGATGGCCTTGTCCATGGCGGGAGAGAAGTGGATCTGGAAAGGCGTGTCGGGGTCGTCGCGGCTTCCGTTCATCATCACACTGACGTTGTTGTCGCCGTCGCCTCCTCCATTGCTGAAGCCGCCATAGCTGGCTGTGGAGAGGAGGTCCTCAGTCAGGTTCATGGTGCTGCTGCACCACCAAGGCAGTCTGC
Organism: Nannobrachium achirus; assembly: GCF_963921795.1. Classification (NCBI taxonomy): domain Eukaryota; kingdom Metazoa; phylum Chordata; class Actinopteri; order Myctophiformes; family Myctophidae; genus Nannobrachium; species Nannobrachium achirus. Next base: position 18,984,370 of record NC_137827.1, read on the forward strand.
TGCTTTTTACTGGGCTGTGCTTTCAACCTGCCAGGGAAAGCAAGCAGGAACTGAGTCAACCTTCATGTGCACTGCAGTGGTTGTCAAATGTTTTCATGTTAAGGACCCACAGTTTTGGTATGTCGTCTCTGTGGGGGCAGAAAGCTCCTACATTTTTTGCATTCCCACACAACTCCTCTAAGGTATATTAATGACATAGTTCAATATTGAAAATGGGTGGTTTTCCCCTTTAACCTTTTGTGTTTTTTCGTAAATTAACGCCCCACTTCATCATCCTACAGTGTGTCACGCAAGAGGATCAAAAGTAGCAGATCCACAAGCTTGATGTGAATCAGCGCATTTTGAGCTTGTAGATCTGCTACCTTTGATATTTTTTTAATTTGAATCCTGAACAGTTTTGGACTTGGACCATCGCCTTGGAATCAGAATCAGCTTTATTGCCACATCACAGGTTTGCAGGACTAAAAAAGTGTGTGAAAGTTGTTTTCGTGCATGGTTCCCATCCGATTGTCAATGGAAATTGATCCTAGATCAACAAATTAACTACATATTTCCATGGTATAAGATAAGAGCCCTTAGTCTTTCTTAAGTTTGTGTTTCTAATTTCTATTTCCATTTTCACATATCATTTTAAAATGACAAAGTTGACAAGCGATAACAAAATAATTTGCAGGTGTTAATGGGTTAATTCAGTCTGTGCCGCTCGCCTGATATGATTCAATGGGATTCAGGTTTCACATTTAAAGCAGAAAGTGTGATTGGACAGTGCATGATATGAATGGATGTTTTTGTTTGAGTTTTCACAATAAAAAAAGAAGGAAAAAAAAGATCCCCTCGGGATGAACCGGTAGATCTTAAAACACATGGTTGCCCATCAGGCCTGTTCTAGAACAACTGGTTTATGACGATGGCACATGGCAGGTCATTCACAGTAAGGCCTGGTGTGTACTGTACTGTAGGCCTCAGGCTCAGGTGGAAAAAAGCTAATTATGCCCTCAAAATGATTCACATTAATAGAACATAAGATTTTAGTTGTCATGAATAACATTCTTTTGATTTTTGGCATTCAACAAGGGATTATGTTGGTGCAACTGGTCTAGCAGTTAAGGCACTTACCACATACATATAGTCTCTAAAGCGAGTCGCAGGTTCGATTCCCGCACCCGATGACCTTTGCTGCGTGTCACTCCCTGTCTCCCTGTGTATTTTCATTCTCTACTGTGTACTAGTAAATAATAAACTAATAAAGGCAGAAAATCCCCCCAAAACATAAACAACAAGTGATTAAAAAATATTTACCACCTGGTTTCTAACAGCACTGAACTACAAAGTGAATCACCTCCATACTGAAGGTATCATTTTGAAGTACCCATGCAGTGACTCACTGTGAATACTAAAAAAGTAACATTTACACAACAGCCCATCTGGACGACCCGAACACTTATTGAAGGTAGAGAGAAAGAGAAAAAAGGGCTTCTCTGTTAAAAGCCCTCTTTGTTTCTTGGGTTCTTTAGCCTGGTTCCCTTGGTAGCGCACTGACACCACTGCCTGGACGATGGCATTCAGGCGGTGACAAACACAGTCACACAGGCACAGACACAGTGGGGAAGCAACACATGAAACCGTGAGGCCTGCCGATGGGGAGAAATAAGTGCTTTTCTTATTGTGTCTCCGAGATACTGTCTTCTCAATGACATCTTTGTCTTATTTCTCAGTGTTAGACGGTATATAAGCTTTAAAATGTGAATGACTCTTGCGTACACATCTGTGTTCATACACAAGTTGGAACTGTTTACACTATATAATTACAAATAACTGAAACTAATGAAGTAAAGCAAAAAAAAGAACAATATGAATGAAACAAGCAATAACTCATGAATACTCATGAAACCTAACTGAATTGAAATTGTAATTATATATCTAGGTCAGGAAAGATAACCGATATTAAATATGAGATACTTTAATGGTTTCCTGTGGAAATAAGCTTAGTCTTTTCTAGGATCTCCTTTTAGTAGACCTTGTACTAGTGAACTGTACCGTCATGAAACTGTACCTTTTTCTATGCAAACTTCTAATAAAGTCTTCAATCAATCAATCAATCAATCAATCAATCAATCAAAATGTTATTTATATCACCTTTGGGCACACTACGATGAGAATTACATTTCTCACTTGATTGTTATAATTTAACAGAAGGAACTTGACAGCCTTTGTACAACTCTCCCTCTTTGGTTCTCAACAGAATCAAACAGATATCAACATCCAGTCTACTTCCACCCAGGTCCCATGCCTTAAAATAACTTAGATGAATGAATGAACATTCCAATCTTTTAAGTATCTTAAAGCACAGAACTTGAGTAAATGTCTGTACTCAGTCACCTTCCACCACTGGGTTACATCGCCTTATACACTTAAACCCCAGCATCCTTATTGTGAGGAAAGATTTCGCAGAAAATAACAGAACACTGGAAAGACTAGTGTCTTTCTAGGATAGTGCGCCTCAGGGACTCCGGTCAACCATAATTATGGAGTTTAGGTGGTTAATTGCTGGGTGCCTAGCAGTGGATGTAGGTTAAGTAAGGTCAGGAACACCAGACTGCAGTAAAATGCTTAACAAAAACATATGCTTACCTTCAATATAACTAAACTGTCTCGTGTTATCAATATTAAACTTTTCCAGACCGAGGATAAATCACTTCCATTTGAGCTTTTAAACTGATGATAGATACTCTGTATAATAAAGTGCTACAAGTGTTTTCTTCCCTACCTTCATAGTTGTCCATGTCTTGCTTGCTTAAATCTGAGGTTCCGTCTGCAAAGCGGCTCTCCCTCCCCGATTTTAGTATTCTCTCTCTCTCTCTCTAAACACACACACACACACACACACACACACACACACACACACACACACACACACACACACACACACACACACACACACACACACACACACACACACACACACACACACACACACACACACACACACACACACACACACACACACACACACACACACACACACACACACACACACACACACACTCCCCATCCCTCCTCACATTCTTCTCTCTTGCCCCATTTTTCTCTCTCTCTCTGACCCCCCCCCCCCCCCCCCCCCCCATGTCACATGGAATCATGATCACATGGTACAGGACAACCACAGTTATCCTCTGATGCATTACACCCACACACACACATTCTGTAATGAGCTAAATTTAACCCCAAAACACTGTAATGAACAATGGGTTCAATAAAAGCAGTGATTCTCAGACTTTTTTTCCCTTTCTTCATGTCAAGGATCTATGGATTTCGACGCGGAGGACCGCCCATCTGAAAATACTTGGTGCCAGGGACCCCCATACAAGAAAATGTTTAAAAATATATAAAAAGATGAGTCAGGTTTTATCAGATTTCTTTAAAAATATGAAATGTGCACCTTCTTGTGCGTGCATGACACCAGTCATGTTGCCATACCTTAGCTTTTATACATTGTCAGATACTTGAATGTGTCCAAGTTATTATCATCCCTTTACATCTCAAATGGAGTTAGGTTTCTGACCATTAATGTGGAGAATACTGATTAATAAAAATAAATACATTGAAAAGTGAGTTAGCTGGTTTCTGCCCATTTGTTTGTGTGTTGTATACTTATGGTGTTGTATAGGAAAGTGAAGATTTGTTGCGACCGTAGGTCGCTACTTAGTATGAAAGCCTCCAGCTCCTGTCTGTCACTCTTCTGATCTGTCACTCTTATGACATCACAACGTCACAATATAGCTGACCTGTTCTGACATCACCTCATCCCAGCTCAGCAGAAGGATATAGCTGACCTGTTCTGACATCACAATGATGTTGCAAATTAATTCCATCCCTGCATGTCCCTTTTATGCCCATATATGGAGATCCCTGATGTCATCAATATTATGCTCATACAGTATCTGAGAAATTCCATATGTGGACATTGTGTCAGTCTCATGTGGTCTACGACATCCAGGGTTGCCAACATTGGACAGTCAGAATAGGGGGGTAGTTTGGGGGGGGGGGGCGTGGAACGCCGATTTTGATAATTCTATTAGGCTTGCTTTACTCGCATTGGAAAATGATGGGTACAATTTCAGCAATTAAAACGCAAAAAGTAGGTGTACAGAATTGGATTTGATAACTGAAGCAATGTAAGACCCATCTGTACTAATAGGCTATTCACTACATACTGTTAAGTGAATATCTCACTACGATTACATGCCCTGCCCACAACCCTTAAGTGGGGGGTCTAGGGGTCCTCCCCCAGAAAATGTTGAACATAGTAGATGTAATGTCCTGTGTTCTGGTGATTTTTTGGTACCAAATCCAGGAGAATGACATGTGTTGTTGCCACGCAAAGCCACGGAAATCCTCCAACCCAGGAGAAATTCAGGAGAAATGACAATTCAGGAATTTACATCAAACATCTATGATGTCAGATGTCAGTCATCTCCATATTTGGGAAAATATGGCCACAATCTGTACAACTTAAACAACCAACCAGGTCAAAATTGATCCCATTAATAGTCTTTAAAAGACAAAGAAGCGGCCACACACAGTGTAGCCAAAGTAACCAATATTTATTTTAGGACGCAGAGGGAAAGTTGATCTCATACCAAAGCGCCAGTGCTCGCACAGCAGTCTGCTGTCACCCAGTTGGATGCATGCACACGCCCATCGCCCATGTGCGCGACCTTGGGGTGTCTTACTGGTATTTATTATTGACCACTAGGTGAGAAACAGCGCACTAAATGACCGCTGGTGTTGACATATGATGACTTGTCAATGTTGTCAGTTACTAGGAAGTCATACGTAAAAAACTTCCACAGAAAATGGAATTTCAAGGGAAAGAGTACTAGATTGTCTGAGTCATCATTGTTAGGAAATATGCCCATATAATCAATCGCATGTGTCTGACCGTTCAGTTGCAATGAGAATATGGAAGGTTAAGAGAACAGAATACGGGCAACCATGGGAAAGGAATAGATCAGTGGTTAAAAAAAAATTTTTGAGACCTCGACCACCATCATATCTTAGTTAAATAATTACTTTTAAGGGCTTGATTTAACTCAAATTAACAAATTAAATTAAGGCCTTAACAGTTATTAATTCAAGCTTTTTGCCTCACACCACGCCCATATCCCTCAAGTTCTCCCAACACAACAGTGGTCCCCAGGTTGATTCTTAGTAACCCTGGTTCATAAAGAGTTGAAAACCCCAACTGATTGCTATTGGTCATTCCGGCCAGCCAAATGGGAGGGGATGTGTTTGTCCTGTCTTTGTTTGTGATGTGGAGAACACACGTGTGTTCTCCACATCACAAACAAAGACAGGACAAACACGTGTCATTGAAATAAACGTTGCACAGCTCTGTAAGGACTTTTTGAGTAAAGAAACTCAAAAGAAAAGAATATAAAAAAGAACCAGATGTCAGAAGGATAAAGGCTCCGTCTTTCATTTTCACTTTGGCTCTCAGGGAATTGGAATCGGAGGGCGTCTCCAGTAAACACCTACCTAAATGCCAGGCTGTGCCCCCTATGTGCCCTCCTCCCCTCCCCCAGCGTGGGAAAACCCTGTTGGCATCAGAGGCCTTCTACACAGAATGACATTGTTGCGGTGTCACTGAAGAGGCCCTTTTTATTCAACTTGGCTTCACTCACGTGTGTAAACACACCATCAATGAATATTCAGCAGTGGTACTCACTCACGTTTTTGTAACTTGAGTAAAAAAGTAGCAGTACCGCAATATACAAATGTTACAAGTAAAAGGCCCGTAACTTTCCTCTACTGACCCAGATTTTAACCCAGGTTCCATTTTTACAGTTGAGCTAATATATCTTGCCTGCTTGCTCAGGGGAGAAAATTCAGGTCAGATCATGTGTCTAGGTGAGACAAGACCTTTGACATGTCTCAGTAAAAGAGCAGGGAGACAAAATAGACAACCACCCCAATATTATTGTATTAACATACTGGTTAAATGTCGCTTTGAGTGAAATTGGTAGCAGAATATACTTGTTTCATAACTTCATGTAAGTACCCCCAAAATCTTACTTGGGTATATATACTTAGTTACTTTCCACCACTCTGAACATTAAGCAACGAGGTAGAGGGTTCCGCTGGCCTGTCTGGCAAGTGGCAACACTATTGGTCCTTCTAAAGGTAGCTGGGATATTATGGGATAGCCCCTGCAATCCAGGATGTCGGACATTTACCATTCACACTGTAAAATGAATGATCCACATAATTACGTCCCATAAGGCCGAAAGGTTGTTTTTGCTCTAATTTCCAAGAGTGTGATACATTCAGATTTAGGGCAGTGGGGCCATTTAATTTGTGTTTTAAACCTGTTCAAACCGGTTTTATATCATTTTGCGGCTCCTTCCTTGGGATGAAAAAAAAGGAAAGTTTGCGAATTACGGCGTATAGAATGGGCCTTGTCCCACAGGGTTTTCTATCTGTGGCACACACAATGGCCACCACTACTATATCTACACTTTGACTCAAGTATTTTGTCATTTTATGTGTTTATATAAACCTGCAGTCAAACCTTTTTGTAGATTTATCCTTAAAAAAAAAAAGAAAAAAAAGTAATAAAATAGGTTAAAAAGAAATACATAGAAATAAATGCATTGTGAGATGTAGATCGGCTATTTTCACTAGTTTGGGTCCCGGGGTCTTGAGCAAAAAGGTTTGGGAACCAAAGCTGTAGTATAACAACCTCACAAGTTGAACGTCTCTCGCATTTTCCATTATTGTGGTTGCCCAAGAGGGCAACACATACAGTAGTACTAGTGCGACTTTATTATTTCTAGATAAACTTTTAGCCAATGAGGAAGCAGCATTCTCGGTGACGTCACCTTTATAGAGTAACCCCATTGACTTGAATGGGAAAGTGTAAAAATGGCAACCACTCTCTCCCAATTTCCCAGAATTGCATCTTTCAAGTTATTATATGCCGCAGCAGCAGCAGCAGTCACAGGACACAGGCCAACTCGTTTCGGCCCGTAGGCCTCTGTCTCGTCAGCATCGCACTGAGTGCACTGTGACTGTATACTGTAGATAAGTACAGTGGTTCTCAACCTTTGCAGGCCGAACATAAATAAAATGAAAAATCATATTTGAACCCCCCCCCCCCCCCTCCCCCCCATATGAACTGGGGACCCCCCTGGGGCCCCCAGTTTTTTTGAGTTTCAGTGAAATTGAGAACAGGAGCGCTCGTCGTGCGGCGCGGGGCGGAACAAGCAGTCGCTTTGATCCACAACAACGACAACGTAGCGTCGGCAGGAATGATATCGCTTCACCCCACGGAGGTTAGGGTTAGGGTTAGGCATAGTTTTACAGAGGTTAAGGTTAGGGTTAGGGTTAGAATTAGGCATAGTAAGCTAATGGCTAAACACAGCCGAGCTAGGCTAGTAGATAAACAACGAAAGAGGTGTCGCAAACGAGTGACGTCAGCGACTACACAAGTGAATGGCTGTTGTCGCCATCTCATGGTGAATACGCATAATTTTTACACAGGTGCGCTGATAAGAGACTATCAAGGTGAATTGATCCAGGTGGTGTTAGGTGGGTGTGTGGTGAACAACAAAACGAGCACACACGAGCAGGTGGCGTTAGGTGGGTGTGTGGTGAACAACAAAACGAGCACTCTTACCCCAATCTCAGTGAGTTACCCAAACTGACTGTAACACATGGATATTGGTTAATTAAGTGGTTTAAAATGATTGTTCTGCTATATAAATATTAGGCGTATCTACTTTCGCTGGGTTGAGTTCAGTTCATTATAATAATTTTGTAATATCATCATCATTTTTCACCCTTGTGGAATGTTGTGTCTGTCGAGGAAGCTCTCATTAGCTGATAATTGTACATTAGTGGTACATAATCCCCTGTGCTTGTGGTGTTCTGGGCTGTCGGCCTGTGAAGCTGACTGTGTTAGACCGTCCTGGCAGTCAGCTGATCGAGCCAGGCTGCTTCACGAGACTCGTATCCACAGGCGTTCCGCGAAATATGCATTCTTCTGAATGAGCCTCCACAATGGAGGAGGTTTGAGACTATATGACTGCACCGGGAACAGTAGCTTTCTTGTGCTTTGAGAAATCATTTTCTTTGCTTTCTCGTTTTCTGAAACACTTTGGAGGAGAGATTGGGTTTCAAAGGAGAGTTGAATTGAGAGGCCATAAATAAGTCAAACCAAACTCATAATGATGCATGGAGCGTCCTGTGCATCATTGTTGTCGGGCAGAAACCTCTTATCTCCATATTTTAACTTTTTGTATTTTTTGCAAAAGAAAAATCAATGCCGTAGCTCAGGGTTCCCCAATTAGGGCCGAATTATGTCTAGGGTACCAAGCCGAGGGCCACAACATTGCAGGGGGCAACGGTGGCGTTCCCATTACTCCAGCGACAGTTTTCGTCGTTGTCGGGTGAAAATCTTGTATGTCCAAAACCGTTTGTTTTGTATTTATCATTTTAAAAATTATTTAAACTAGTGAAAACAGCCGATCTACAAGCACACAACGCCGTTGTGTGCTTGTAGATCTGCTGTTTTCACTACTTTTGTGCAACGGCCTTGTATGATGAAGCAGGGCTTTGCTTCGCGAAAAAATGTATACATTTGAAACTTACGATGGTTTCTTTCTGCCCGACAGTGACAATTTACTTTGTTGGCCACCCAGCCCCCAAAATGGACGAAGGCCGACATTTTTTTTTTTAATTTTTTCCTAATGGCCGGCCTGGAAAACTTGTATCTCCAAATTTGTACGTTCTTTCACAAATCATACAAGTAAAAGAGGGTTAGGGTTAGGGTTAGGGTTAGCAAAAAAGTAGTGAGTAGGGTTAGGGTAGGGTTAGCAAAAAAGTAGTGAAAACAGCAGATCTACAAGCACACAACGCCTCGCGGTGCGAGGCGTTGTGTGCTTGTAGATCGGCTGTTTTCACTAGTTTAAATAATTTTTAAAATGATAAATGCAAAACGAATGGTTTTGGACATACAAGATTTTCACCCGACAACGACGATATCAGAACTGTTGCTGGAGTAGCAGGAACGCCGCCGTCGCCCCCTGCAATGTTGTGGCCCTCGGCTTGGTACCCTAGACATAATTCGGCCCATGGGGAAAACTAATTGGGGAACCCTGCTGTATGAGGTTTCCACCGGACAGAGACGACATGTAATGCCATTGCATTGTCATGTGGAAACCTTGTATGTCCAAAAACGCTACTTTTCAGGAAACGGAAAAAAGAACATATTCCAATGGATCCAATGATTTAGTTACAATCTCTTGTTAATAATTTAAATTGCTTCAACACATCTGCAAGCGCAACAGTGTTCTCTCCTCCATGCCATCAGTGCCCATACCCTAGTGGGGTTGGCGAAAGGGCCTTTCTGTGTGGAGTATTAGGCGAGTGCATAAATGAAAAAAATGCACCTTACCCCCAAAACAATTGCAACAAAATGTTTTTCAACAGTTTTTTGTAGTATTCGGTGTCCTTAATAACATACTAAAAGTTTACCAAAGTTTGACCACTAGAAAGGTGTAATTTTCAAGACGGTGTCCAAGATGGCCAAATTAAGAAATATTACACGAGAGGGTGTACTTTATCGTCAATATCATCAACTTAATTTAATTGGAATTAAGATATTCGATACAAATCTGTAATTTGTTAATGCCACATTTAGCTACTATGTTCCTGAACTCCACATGAAAACTGCTAGCATAGCCGCGAGCATAGTGCTGGGACAGGCAGCCCGACCAGCACAGATGATTTCTTTGATTGATGAGACCATCCCATAGCCTAATGCTGTGTATAATCACAGGTAGATAGCTATTTCAACCAATCAGATTGCTTCGTTTTAACTACCTGTTGTATAATTGACTATACGCCCCACCCCTTCCTCAGGAAAATACATTTTCTTTCAGTATGAACCAATCCCTCTGCTCCCCTTCCCCTACCTCCAGTATATACCCCACGGAAATGTCATAGTTCCCCTACTACAGGGGTTTTCAGTTGGTGGTCCGTGGACCACTGGCGGTCAGTGGAGGTGCATGTGGGCCCTGATCATGTGTTCAGCAATATAGGAAAGTGAAGATGAATTGATTTATTTTCACTCTTGTGAAGTCCCTTGTGAAGTTCTGGATCAGTTGTCAAGCTGAATTCCCAGAGCTTACAGTAAAAGCTAAATGTTACCTTTTGTAACTACTGTATGTACTGTAGGCTATGTATCTCTGTGACAGTAGTATTTTCATGCAAGCATGGGGGATGGCATATACATGAAGGATATGTACAGGACAAGGTTTGAGCCAGAAAATGACATGAGACATGAGATTCCACTATAACCAAGAAAAGACAGACATGGACCACCCGTTAATCATGTCATGGTCCACTAGTGTTCCATGGACCACAAGTTGAGAAACAAGTCACTCAATGACTGGTAGCTGACAGCAGTTGTTACTGGGAATCAAGAACTTCCACAGAAAAGGTATTAGAATCTCAAGAAGAAGAAGTGATACCAGATTGCCTTATCATTATTATGAAATGTGCCCATGTAATAAGGTGTGTCACTCATATAAGTTACAAAACGGTATATCAGGCTGGATTAAGAAATTCTAAAAAAAATGAAATGCTCTGCTCACTAGCATAATATTTCAGTCATTATTTAAGAACATGTGTCATGAGCAATTGGTTGAGAAACAGTCTTATAAAGGGTTATTATGTTACAAAAACATATTATTCTCTCCCTGAGAGACACACACTGTCCCTGAGAGAAACACCACCACAAGCACTGAGGAGTGAGGACAGCGACACACCAGTTACCACCAGAGCTGGTCGCATGGTTGTGAAACCACAACATTACAGGGACTTTGTGTCCTAAAGCAATGGAAGCAAGGAAGAAATTCTTTTGAAAAAAAAAAAGAAAAAAAAGAGGGGAACGAAGTTTATTGAAAAGTTATATTTGCATTGAAATATGTTCTGAGTATGTATGTCATGTGCTGAAGAAAATATTTTGAAATGTTTAAGAGTGATCTGTAAGATACTGTATTGCACTCAATTTCATAGCTTTGCACTTAATCTCATAGCTGCTGAAGATACACATTTTGAAATGTTCAATTTGCAATATTGTTCAGAGTGTTGTGGGGAAAAAAAAAAAAGAGAAAAGATGTTACAATAGGTGTCCTATTGTTGTCTAGGTAGGAACGTTCCTTTTACAGGTGGCGCACAGGCTGCACTTGTTGTTGGTTACACCTGGCGGGAATAGGCACTGTACTGTTTAACTAGTTTACGTGAGCTGGAGCTGTAATAAACTATTGCCCCGCGGGGCTGAAGATATATAAATTCTGTGTTGCTTAAGAAATATAACAGAATTTTAACAGTCCTGTGGAAGTTTTTTTGCATTTTTCAGATAAACAAACAAGTACACAAGTGTACACTATACAACTGTGAGCTGAGTGTGTGTGTGTGTGTGTGTGTGTGTGTGTGTGTGTGTGTGTGTGTGTGTGTGTGTGTGTGTAATGTGTATCACCTTATCTGTAGAATCGTTTGACTTCAGACTTTCTATCACCTTATCTGTAGAATCGTTTGACTTCAGACTTTCCAGTAACTGTCACCGACAGGTCTGCTTAGGTCACGGACCCTCATATTGCCTTCCCGGAACCACCAGTAGCAAAGATTTGAGCTAAAATGTTTGCATTAAAGATATATATATATATATTCAAAGATTTGCTCAAATGTTCACAACTTTTCAAAATGTGATCTTGTATATCTGCTATTTTTGTCATGGGTTTCAAATGTAGTCCTACACTGGCCATGTGGAGGACCAACACAGGTGTTTCAATTTGTCTGATTGGCACCAATCAGACAACATTTAAAACCCATGAATACCAGCATTTAAACACAAAGGCTCCTCCAATGACTACCGACAATGTTTTTAATTTCACTGTCCTCAAATCACAAATACCAAATCACTAAGTTTCTAAAAAAAAGAAATCATATCTTCACGGACAACCAGTGGTCCACAGAACACCATTTGAAAACCTCTGAGGTAGAGCATTAATTTACAAAAAGAAAAACACATAAGGGGTAGCGGTTTAGGAGGTAGAGCAGCCGCTTGGGGAAACGGAAGGGTCTAAGTTCAATTCCCGTGATTAATTGTCGCACAAATAAGTGCGATTAACGATTTCATCGTTTCCAACTGGTACACAGGGCAGATATGCCAAATAACTTACATAGGCTAATATGTAAATAATAATAAGCCAAACTAATTCATTGTGTACACCTCAATTCATATTTAATCAAAAATGATCACATGATATATACAAAGTAAAATTTAACTTAAAACATTTTTACAATATTAAAACAACTATTTCTTCACAAAGAAAAAAAGCGTCCAAAAGGAAATTCAAAAGTGAAGTCAAACTGAATGTTGACATTACAATAAGCTGTACAATAACGTTATTTTTTTTCGTATTGGATTCACCAGATCATTATTATTCTTTTTTTACATCATCTCACATCACATGCCGACAGTTAAAAGCCTAATTTATACTCTGCAGTACAACGGTGCTGCATGCCAAATGCCCATATGATCTACAGTAACCACTCAAAACCGGAGTCCCTCAGGGCTCTATTCTAGTGTCTTTTCATTTTTCTGTTATTGTGGAGAAAGCTTTCAGTAGTATTGATTTTAATTTAGTTTTAGTCAGTCTTTTGACAAAATTTCAATTTAGGTTTAGTCATCTGAAATGTTTCAGTTTTAGTCGACCAAATACCACAAGATTTTAGTCGACTAAAACCATGTTTTAGTCGACCTTTAGTCGAATTTATTCTGGCAGGCCTCCATGGCGTCGCAATGGCTGATTTTACACTTGGTTTCGTGCTGAAATAGCCGACCTACAAGCTCACAACGCGTCGCACCACGACACGTTGTGAGCTTGTAGATCTGCTATTTTCAGAGCGCAACCAACCATAAAATGACTTGTATTTTGTTTTAGTTTTTATCTGTTTTTTTGTCAGTGGATGAACAATGTCCGTCAGCTTTAGTCGACAAAATCAACACTGGCTTTCGGTGAATGCTATTTTCAGGAAAAGCTTTCCCTGCAATACGGATGCTGGGGAGGTTTTTAAGTGGTTAAGCCTCATATTATACTGCAGATACATCTACAAGCTCACAATCGCAGCTTGTGAGCTTGTAGATCTGCTATTTTCGGGGGGGAAATGTTTGACAAATGTGAAATGTTTGGGTGCTTTTTTGGTCAATACTTTGTACTTTTACTCAAGTAAAATTTTGAATAGAGGGTATGCGCGGTTGTGCGTGGCATCATCATCATACCCTGAAGTTATGCGGGAACACCTACGGAGTGGCAAAAAACTACTTTCTGGCCTTGACAGCCCATACATCCAAACAGAAAAGTCCTATCTGACTGCATTAAACAATGTTAAACTCACTTTGCCACTCGATTTGCCATTCACTTTATTTATGCATTCGCATACCTTCTATACAGGACAATTCACTTTGTAACCGGAGTATTTTCTACATTGTGGTAGTGCTACTTTTCAGAACTTCTTCCACCACTGGCTGTGGGCGAAGCAGTCCAGTCCAGGCGAAGCAGCAATGTGAGGGCAAAGAAACTATTTTTTAATAAACCTTTCCAAAGAACGGCAGAAGCATCAAAACTGAGACAAAATGGCTGATAAACAGCATTCTAGAGGTGAATATATCAAATACTCAATTTAGTTCTTATTCTTTTAAACTTATTTTAACTACAATCATTTCAAGACAAGCCTGAATAAATTAATTGTATTATTAATATTATTATGATAGCATTTTCAGGTGCCCAGTGATGTGTCTGACAAAAGCTCTACCTGCGAAAACTACTGCCATACAGGTAGAAGAGATGAAGTTAGGAGAGGACCGCTTGTTAAGCCATCCTAAAACAGTGAGACCATTTCTGCCGTTAATGACATGTAGGTACTGTATATCCTTTGTTCCTCCTACTTTGATATGATTCAATTCCTCAAAAAGCCATTTCTTGACTAAAACAAAATAAAAAGAATGAATGCCCCACGTGATCATACTTAAGTGTCCCAACAAAAGTAGCAGATCCACACGCTTGTAGATATGCTGCTTAGCCTGCTTTTGCTTTTTGGGAATTGAATTGTGTTTCTGTCGTCGACAATTACATTTCCATTTGGCTTGTAGGCCAACAGCTGTGGTCTGTGGACATACGAGGTTTCCACCTGACAGAGACCAGATCAAATGAAAACGGTTTTGAGGAATTAAATCATATCAAAATAACTTAATATGTAAATGCCTCCCTTAAAGGTGGAATCTTGAGCCGTTAAGCGACTTGGACAATGTAGCAGCGCAATCATCTAATGTAAAAAAAGCTCACTTATGTGGCATGATGCAAATTAACCACCAATTAATGAATTGATTTACACCCCAAAAGCTAAATTCTATCTTTCTGTCGTCACCAGGGCTGCGACTTTCGATGATCATCTTATTTAATTATTCTATAAATTACTTTTTTCAATTAATCAAATAATTGGAAACGCACAGGTTTCGCTTAATTGAACGTTTTCTAGTATATCAATAAAAGATGAACCACTTAAGACCTATTTTATTTATAAAACATTTTTAGGTTATGTTTTCGTGTGAAATGATTCTCTAAATATAATATTCAATGTTTAGTTGTTTATTTCTTTTACAAACTTGACAATATGAGCGTTATTGGGCATTATTTTGAGAAGGTGAGTTTGTTTTTTTCCTGTGTTGATTTCAAATCTCTACGCCTATAATGACATGCCCCAAATAGGGAAAGTTTATTAAATTATCAACGTATTAACTGCGCACCCCTAACTCATCACCAAAGTAGAAGGAAGTGTTGTGAGAGTGAGAACAGGACCTGGAAAGGAAACTCTTCACAGCTGAACGACTGCTCAAACAGGCTCAGAGTGACGAGCTCAAACTGCAGCTGCGAGTTGAGGAACTCCAGCATAAATATGAACCCAACAAGGTGAACAAGCACGCCATCCAGCCGAGAAGGAAGGAAAAGCTTCCTGTCGACATCGTCCCTCCTCCTGCCGTTGAGGTGGAACTTTTAACCTCACCCAAGATGGAGGTTGCTGCTGCTTGTGAGTTGGAGACCAACAAACCAGTTGAAACCAAGGCAAAAGCCCAGCTCATCACTGATACTGATGTCCTCAAAGCCCAAAGCCCAGCTCATCACTGATACTGATGTCCTCAAAGCCCAAAGCCCAGCTCATCACTGATACTGATGTCCTCAAAGCCCAAAGCCCAGCTCATCACTGATACTGATGTCCTCAAAGCCCAAAGCCCAGCTCATCACTGATACTGATGTTCTCAAACGAGTTCCAGATCACTGACATTCTAGTAGTTTTCCTAACCTTCATGCATCATTCCTTACAGTGTTTCTCGAACATGGGCCCTTGTAACTCTGAGATTGTACAAACAGAACCAAATGGACCCTTACGGTCCATTTGGTTCTATTTGTACACTCTCAGAGTTACACACCTGTATAGTGTAAGGGTCCATTTAGAACCCTGATGGTCCCTGGACCCCACTTTGAAAACCACCGGCTTACCATGACGGGATATGTTTGTAGTTTTGTCCATTCATTTTACACAAAAACATTGTTCATAGCCCAAAAGCCATCAGAACTATTTTCCCTTATCGTTTTCTTTCTTGCTTTCTTTTCCTTTTCATATTACCAAGCTAAACCAATGGTTATTTAAAAGACTAGTGTGTGGGTGTGTGTATGTGTGTGAGACATTGGTCATACATAATTCCTATAAAAGTTTTAAGCATGTATGTACATCTTTGCGATGGCGAGCTCGTCCAGAGCCACTCACAGCGTCACTCAAGGCTCTTTTCGGCTACGAAGGGTTAAACCAGAACCTGAAACTTTACAGAACCATGTAGTTCCGTCATATTATTATTATTATTATTTTTTTAGGGTAAGTTGTTTGTTTTCAAAATGTAAAAAAAAAAAAAAAAAAAAAAAAAGAATAGCTAAAATAACACATCCACAAGCTCAGGTGAGTGTGTGGATCGGCAATTTTCTCTATAAAGAAAGACGAAAAATCATACCCAGTGAGAAGTGAGCCGTGCCTTAGCTGATGAGTTAATGTCATTAAGGTATAATGTACCCTGTCCGTTCATTTCAAGGCTGCTCAACAGCACCGCTGGGTGGCTCAGGTGGCGTCGGTGTGCTCACACAGACATAATTAGACGAACACTATCAGTCAAATGGTGGAGTGGCAGCTTAAAAAAAAGAAAAAAAAAAAGAAGAAATGGGGGCCAATCCAAAGCAACAGCGCCGCTCGCCTCAAAACTCCTTCCTGAGCAAGGAGGCCGAAATTAGGTTTTGAGAAACCTGAAAAAACCCAGAGACGCAGGCAGCGTACGTGCGGAAAACAAACCCAGAACCAGAGACATTTTCATGGCACAGTTCACTTTAGGTCTTGTAGTCGAAAAGAGCGTCCGGCTCCTTCTGTTTGAAGTGTTGTCCGGTCTGTGTTGACAGCTGCTGCAGTGGAGAAGCCTTTTTGGGGAGAGGGAGCCCTTAGCAGGTTCACAGACACGCTGGGGGGGCAGGGTGGCGGGGGTCAATGGTACAGTATATCCTACAGAGGGGCAGTGGCGCGCTTGCTTCAGGCCTCCTTCAACAAAGGCATATCTGCAAAGCCACAAACAGAACCCCAGTGTCAAATTATGCATGCTTGCTTGCTGCACCCACGGAATAAAAGCTAAAATAACCTCTCATGACTGAAAATGATGTTTAAGTATTATCATTCTTAATCTAAACCTTATGTTGCTGACTTTCTACATACAGCCGACCAGTTGGAAGAAATCACAGACGCCTCATTATCAAAACTAGCATAGCACAAAGGTACAGCCAATGACTGTGACATTAGCATACACATTCTCATGAAATATACAGCCAGACTTTAGAACACCTCTGCTTAGACAACATGTTGGTTGCAGTCTAACAAAACAAGGCAGCGTGTCGCGCGTGTGATGTCATCGCGCATATGCAGGCATCGATAGCGGAATCGTTAAGGACTTTGGCTAACGATTCCAAGGAATCGATCCACGGGGAACCGGTTCTCAACAGGAACTGGTTCTCGATACCCATCCCTAATCATTTCCATTCACGCAAATACAACAAGTATTTGATCAGGTAGCTTGACCCATTCTAATGCTCATTTACTTTAAACTCATAGAACCGAATCGACTTTGAGAACTCGCGTCCATGCGTGCTCTTACCGTCAGAGTAGTCCATGTCAGAGTCCAGCAGCAGGGGCAGGTTGTGCTGGTCGCTGGCCGTGGAGAGCCTCCGCGGCGAGGGCGCCACCAGGGGCGCTGCCGCCGCTGCGTGCTCCAGACCCCAGCGGGAGGACGTGGGCGAGGGCGACGTGGAGGAGGAAGGCGAGGAGCATGGCGGTACAGGGTGGACCACGGCCGTCTCCGAACGCTGGTGGCCGAGGGACGAGGAGCCGGAGGAAGGGCCGGCCTCCTCAGGCCCTCCTCCTGGGGCCTGTTGGTAGAGCCACCAATCACGTTTTACATTTTTAATTGGCCATTAATTGTCACACAAATAATTTAATTGTGGGCTTGACTGAAAGGTGAGAACACTATGTTATCTTCATTATTTATTTATCAAGTTCTGCCACGACAGTACAAAGGCAGGGCCCTTAGCCAATGAGGTCGAATTGAGGTGCGGAAAAACGCCTGGGAGTGGTGTTAGCTGGAGTATTGGTTGAGCTTCACATGACAGTTAGCACGCTGCAGAAAATAGTCACGAGCAAGCCCACACTGTTTTGTAGGAACAGTATTTCTAGTTTAATTGTGTTTCTGTCGTCGACAACTGCATTTCCGTTTGGCTTGTAGGCGTTGAAGTTGCACATGGCAGATATGACACATGACCTAAATGTACAAAGAAATGACTGACATATATATTTTTTAAATATAACATTGATAGTGGAAATAGACGATCTACAAGCTCACAACGTGTCGAATGTTGTGAGCTCGTAGATCTGCTAGTTGCACTATTTTTTTAAGATGTTTGAAAATGTATGAAAACTTTTCATCATGGAAACGATTATGACGATTATGACAAAATAATTGCGATTATGTAATTGACAGGCCTACCTGTTGGCCCTCCGACAGCACGATCTGCACCCGCGAGTCAGAGCTGAGGGCGGCGCCGCCGCCGCTCACGGCCTCCTCGTAGGTGGGCAGGGTCACCTGGACCCCCTCCACCATGATGGACACGGGGTGGCCGCTCACCCCCTGCTCCCTCCTGGAGGCAGAAACAGCACACTGTCACAACAACGGACCACCAGGGCGCTCCCAGTGGGGGCACAAGCACTCCCATGTTTTACGTGAACCCATTAAGACCTGAGGACCTGATTCTACCAAATGCCTTCTAAATCAGTAATTCTCTAACTTGTTTGTTGCTCATCTTAAACTGTTTTGTGCTAGGGATCCTACCAGAAGAGAATGGTTTGTGTTCAATGCTCAAAAATAGTTCGTAAAGTGGCACGAAGCGATTAGACAGTGGTCTGTCATTGACTTCAACGGTCATTATACAATTTAAAACAAAGTAACAGACCACTGGGAGCCTGCTGGCCTAGTGGTCCGGGCGCATACCACATGGGCTCTGCCTGACAGCGCGTTGTGGGTTCGAGACCCGATCCCGATAACCTTTGCTGCGTGTCACTACCCTTCTCTAGCACCCTGTTTCCTGTCTACATCTCCACTGTATACTATCAATGAAGGCAGAAAAGCAAAATAAAAAAAAAGATAAATAAATAACAAACTTCAGTGATTGACCAATCAAAATCAAGCATTCAACCAAGCCGTGTAATAGAGGGTAGCCTCGCGTAGCCAGGCTTACTCATCTGCGAAGAGAAAAGCCTGGTGACAATATCATGCAGACTGTTCAGTTCAGCCGTGAGAATTTCAACGGAAGACTACAGCGCATGACCTAACTTCCGTTAAACACAGCACTTCCGCCACTTCCGCTAGAACCAACCGGAAGTCCCATTGTGGCCAGGGTGAATAGAGGGTATGCGCATGACATCATCATCCAACCCGGAAGTTATGCGGGAACGCCTACTGAGTAGCAAAAAAATACTTTTTGGCCTTGACAAACAGAAAAGTACTATCTGCATTAAACAACGTTAAACTCACTATGCCACTTGATTTGCCATTCACTTTTTGCATGCACATACTCTCTATAATACATTATATGGCACTGCTCGGCCGCCATATTGTACTGTGGGTGAAATTCCTTCACCGCGACAGGCTGTCCTACTAACACAACCACAGTTATCATCTCCTCGCAAGTCTGCATAACTGCCCTGGCTGACTCCCAATTCCAGTTTATGATCATCAAAAACAAAGTGACGATGGGACTCACCGGTGGAAGGACTTGAGTTTGGGCTGCAGCAGCACAAACAGGACCACCAGCAGCAGGATGAGAGCCACGGAGCTGGCTGTGGACGCCACGATGGACAGGGTGGGCATCCCCAGCGGCAGAGAGGGGTCTCGCTCTGCAAGGTGGGTGTGGAGGAATTCAGATCATTCAATAATCAAAGAGAAAATGAGGAGACAAGACAATGTATTAGGTGTTGGTGGTGGTCAGGTTTATGTAACATGATATCATGGACAGAAGTACAGTTTAACACTCTGGTCAGTGGTAAAGTAGTTCTGCCAAGAAGAATGGTCAGACACTAGAGTTATACTGTGTGGCTCCAAGGCCTCTGGGACGAGCTGTACCATAACAAGATAGGCTTTACCAAAACACTAGCTACTCAGTCCTAGTCCTTACAAGCTATCCCGTATCATTCATGATGTATCATACGAACTAATAATAACATCACACATAATCAATTATGATAATATAACATCTACTACATGGACCACAAGGATGGATTCAGTACATGGCAGGATTTTTAATCTGCCTCAACACTGTGAGTGTGAACTACCGAGTTATTAATTCAACTCAGAGTGTACAAACGTTAACAAATAGACCTAAGAAACAAGCAGAGGTGCACGTCCTCTGGATGCCTTTGTGTTAGTGGTGTGAACTAAGACGATTATTATATAAAAGAAAATCTCCCCAATTTAGTCGTTATGCCAATTAGTACCTCCCCACACAGCAGATCTACAAGCTCACAATGTGACGGGTTGGCAGCAGCTTGCAGATCGGCCATTGTTTAAAATAATTGTTCAATAACTCATTGAGTTAACGTTCATTAAACTTAAACTTTGAGGGTTCCCTGACACACTTTAAAGTGGTTTGTGGCCGATGAATCCATCGAATTCCAGAGATACAAGCTAACTAGCTAGCAGTGTTTACAATGGAGACGGCAGGCAGGAAAAGGAAACAGAAATGGTCGTTTCTCTGCAAAATTCAACACGGGAGCCAATGGAGATTGTTTTTTGTTTGTTTCTGGTGCAAATCGAATGCGCTGCTTTTTGAGCAGATCGGCACCAGCATGATTTTCGTTTAAAATAAAATAAAACAAAAATCTCTGGAATCTCGGGCGTGGCGGCCTGGACCAACGGGAATATCTCAGGAATCTCGGGTCGGGGCAGTCAATGAGTTATTGCGATTGAGGCAAAAGTTTCAAATAATGGTTGATATTGATACTGAAGCCTTATCGACCCACCAGCCTCATTTCACATCATCAAAAAGGAGCTGTGTTACAAATCCCAATTATCCAACATAATCCCGTCCTAACTGGGCACAGTGTGTGCACACACACAGCTATAATAGTCCTGACCATGTGCAGCCTGGCAGCTAATCTGCTCTAACCTTGGTCAATGGATGGTAACGAATACATTCAAACGTTTCGGCTATCTAGCCTTCGTCAGAGTGACGAAGGCTCAATTGCGACCATCAGTGTGCCGGTCGCAATTGTTACATAATTGCCTGACCGCAATTATCTGAGATAATCACAGTTTATTTTAAATTCTTTGCATAATCATCAGAATCAGAATCAAATGTTCTACACATTTTCAAAAAATAGTGGAAACAGCTGATTCACAAGCCCAAAACGCAGTTAAGTTCATTATGTATTGTATTGTAACTATGGTATGTATATTATTGTCATATTATCTTCCCTGTGCGCCTTTTGTTTATGAAGCCTAAAAGCCAAACAGAAATGTATTTTCTGTTTATAAAGTTCCAAAGTACAACGACGCAATTATTTGAACGACAATAAATCGTCATGTAAAACAATATAGGGTTTAAAAAGGGATTTCACTTTTACTCAGGCTTTTGGGAGCACCCCAGACAGAAGTTGCTTGATTCAGTATTTAGATAGCCTCCCGTAGCCAGGCTTAGTCATCTGCGAAGAGAAAAGCCTGGTTACGACCATAGGCTGAAACGGCATGAAACGGTGCTACTTCCGCCGGCCGCAGCACTTCCGGTGTCTGCAGGTTCATGCCATTTACATCGCCTATTGTAGCCAGGGTGGTATTTAGATATTTTATATAAATTTGATCAGACACGCCCCTTCCTACACAAACCCATCGTAACTTCAAACTCCATAGGTAAACCAAGATCAGTCTAAACAGTATAATATAAAATAAATGTATAATCTGTACATTGAAACTATACAAACTACAGGATGCCATGTCAACGACTGACCTTGATCCAGGAGACAGCTGATCTGCATGGGGCCGTCCCACTCCCCGTCCTGGCAGGTCAGGTATTTGTAGTCTCCCTTTAGGATGAAGCCCTCGTCACAGAAGTACTCGATGACAGTGCCGTGGGACAGCCGCCGGCAGGGGGCTGGGTGGCAGGCGTAGCCTCCGTTCTCCGGCTCGTACGGGGGCAGACACACTGCGGGGAGCGAGAGAGGGGGGGAGAGAGAGAGAGAGGACAGGGAAACTGTCACAATTCATTCTCAAACTGGGGCTAGGTGACGATGTGAAATTCAAATTGGCAGCACGATCATTTCAGACCTCTGCTTTAGGGCCTGACAAAATGTAATGTAATCAGAATAGATTTTTGCATAATTTTCATATTGAAAGTTCTTTCATATATTTTAAAACATTTTCAAAAATAGTGGAAATAGCAGAGTAGTGGTGGCTGTACTTGCAATTTCTGAAGAAGATCTTTCCAGGTCGAAACGTTGGTATATACTGCATCGTGGCCATGAGTGTGGGGCGTGGTGGTGGATGTACTCATACCATTGCTGCGTATGCAACGCAGTGGTGGCTGCAATTACCATCACTCTGTATGCAACGCGATGGTGGTAGGGCTCAGGGCTGTCACAATTATTACATAATCGTCTAATCGTGATTATTTGACATTATCGCAATTATTTTGTCATAATCGTCATAATCGTGAATGTTGAAAAATGTCCAAAATAGTGGAAATAGCAGATCTACAAGCTCACAACGCGTCGTGAGCTTGTAGATCGGCTATATATGCCAACACGGTAGTGGCTGTACTCATACCATCGTTGTGTATGCCAACACGGTAGTGGCTGTACTCATACCATCGTTGTGTATGCCAACACGGTAGTGGCTGTACTCATACCATCGTTGTGTATGCCAACACGGTAGTGGCTGTACTCATACCATCGTTGTGTATGCCAACACGGTAGTGGCTGTACTTACCATCGCTGCGTATGCAGCGCGGCGGCTCAGAGGACCAGTGTCCCAGCGGGGTGCAGGTGAGGATGCTGGGACCATCTGTCAGGTAGCCTGAGTCACAGCTATACTGCAGCACTGTGCCCACAGGGAAGGAGCCCCGGTTGCTCTCCGTCAGGTTGGTTGAGCCATGCTGCACCATGAACGGCCGGAGACAACCTGACACAGAGGAAAGAAAAAAGGGGGGGAAGAGATTAGAGTCCTAGAGACCAGTGGTTCTCAAAACGTTTTGAGGACCCCCATGACCGTAACCCTAACTGTCGGGAGTTACAGGCCTGTAAGAATTTAATATTGAATACTTTATTAGCCCCTTTATTACCCCCTAAAAGAACACTTGCCTTCTTTCTTCTTTTTTTTTTTCCTTTTGACTATTTTGAAAAACATTTTAAAATATTTAAAAATACTAAAACAATGGCCAAAGAGTTTAGGGATAAGGGGTAAGGCATGGACGAAAATAGGCTATACTAAGTAGTAAGGTAGTACTATAAGTGATAGTATAATACTATAAAGGTTAGATATAAAAAAGCACATTACCAAATTATAGAATTTTTTTTTATAGAAGTTTTTCATTGGATTCGGCGGCGATTCGCGGCTACGTTCGCGGCTCACGGCCGGCATGGCTTCCCCAGGATTTGGACCACTGGATTTTAAATTTAGGCTCAGGCTTCAGAAGGCCTCGGATCATTTTATTCATTTCATTAAAAATCCCGAACATGTTCGGGATAGGCACACTGGACTACGTTCCGGAAGCGGCGCTGAACATTCGGTGAACATTGGGGGTCTCAAAAATGTATTTTAAACCATTTTTAATGGAATATATCGTCGGACCATGTAAAATGGCTAGCTGGCTAGCGTAGGACGAGCCAGGACCACCCACGACTCTACAAGCAGCTCAGGGTAAGTCAAAATTGTTTTGGATTGAACATATCCCGAACATGTTCGGGATAGGCACAGAATGAGCTAACAACTGACACTCAGACATGCAAACAGCCCCAAGGTGAAAAAGGTGACAACTTTTTTGGTGTGAAATTGTTCGCCGCGCATAGCGCGGCGCGAAATTTTTTACCTTTTTTGGGTCGGTAGGGTGAATTTGCACGATTCTAACTGGGTAAAACAGTGACTAAAGGCTCTAACAGAGTCCAGGGTGAATAGCTATTCACTTCACCACGGTGTAGTTGTGTAGCTATCACCTAAAAATACATAACAAAGCCTAGGTGATAGCTAGAAAACTACAATGCGGTGAAGTGAATAGCTCTTCACCCTGGACTCTGATAGAGGCTTTACTCATACTCATACTGATCTATCTAGATATAATGAAGAAAATTATAAATATAATATAGCCTACAGATATAGTTATAGGAATAACCTATAATATTTAGGGACTTGTCTTTAACTCTTCTGCCGCCCTTGACGGTGAGGACTGTCATTGAAAGGGTTAATACCATGGCGCCGTTGACGGTGAGGACTGTGAATCTTACTGTATATACAGTAAAGATATGATTACTTACTGTACGTCGCTCCGGTCCCGCCCGCATCGGTAATGTCGGCGATTTGTTTACAACGCACGTTGGGCGTGCACGCGAAGTGAAGCTCCTCAATGTTAAGTCAATGGAGAGGCCCATAAAGAAACTTCATTTAAACAAAATAGCCATTTTGAGACATTTTGCAGCAGATCTAAATGTAAACAAGGTTCAAGGCAGGGCGCAGCCATCTTCATCTTCTTGTCGCACACTGTCATGTGACTAGATGACGTAATCGTTGCCGTCAAGTGATAATCCAAAAAAACAAAAACAACCCCCTTCCGGCCCTTCAAAATAATAGCGGCGGCCGACGGAGGAAACGACGTGGCGCCGAGGCACCAAGCAACCTTCAGATTAAGAGGCAGTAGATGTGTTAATAGACAGGCATAGACAGAGACAATGCATGCTGTGAGCTTGTAGATCAGCTATTTTCTATCTTACTTCTTAAATAGGCCAGTGTTTTCTAAGATAATTTCTTAGATCTTTTATTTTATTTATTCGTGAATTTAGAAGGAAAAAAACATTTCTTTATTTTAAATCATTAAATGTTATTCTTTTTGGGGGAGAATGTTTTTTGAATGTTTTTAAATGATACAAAACTAAATTTAGGAAAACAAACATTAAGGGACCCATAAAAATGTTTTCGCGACCCACAAATGGGTCCCAACCCAGTGCTTGGGAAACAGTGTTGTCAAACCACAGACGATTGTTGTATTCTCCGCTTTGAGAACAGTCTGTGACTGCCTCATTTTTCTCTCACCCTCTCTCTGCACCATCTTAAAATAAATGCGAGAAATCTCTGTTCTGTCTAATAAGAGGCAGATGGAACAGCATGATAGCGTTGATTAGCTCGCGTGTGGAGTTCTCCACTAACGCTATGGACCAGAGCTAATTTAGCGTTAGCATGTAGCAAAACTATCGCAACACACCGTTGAGGAAAATCAACAAACGTGGGCTATAATCGATGTCACGTCACCGCATTGATGCAGAATAGCGACCGCATCGCGATACAAGCGAATTAAAAAGTCCAATCCACAACTACACCACACTATCTATCAACGACGACAACCTAGCCAAGTTTATTTACTATGTGCTCCATTTGAGCTCCGCTCCGTCTGTGACTGACTGTATGCAGACTGGCTGAGCGCTCCGTCCAGCGCTGCCGGCTGCAGGCACTGGACACAGTCAAGCATGGGTGTTGACGTCACAGGCAAGAGAAAGCGAGCGCTTGATTTGTCCAAAAATAAAACGACCATATCCCCCAGCCACCTTCACCACTACTGCACTGACAAACTGGACGGAGCCAAGAGGAGAAAAAAGCGCTCCTCTTCTCACTGCCGCTCAACGCAGCCTAGATGACATGACACCCCCCCACCCCCCCAAATATTTTTACATCGAATCTGAACGAATCACACAAACGATCAATTTGGATTCAAAACGGCGATTTTCGCCGAAAAGCTACAAGTTTGCATGCCTGGACACTGTTTTCTGGCAAATCAAACATAGTGGTATTGAATTTGCATTAGATGGTAAAATGAAAGCGAAAGCATCCATCCATTTTGGGTTAAAGTGCCACTTCGCTGCATCAACTTTTGGGCGCTTGCTGAGGCTCATCTTTGCTGCCGCTCTGAATGTGGTCAAGTGGAGTCCAAGGTGACTTGACGTTCCACACCATGGTTTCGCGGCATTAAATGACTACATGCCGTTTTGCCTTCCTGCATGATTATTCATGTAGTAATGTAATTAAAGATAAGATAATGACTTCAACCAATAATAATAATAATCATTATTATTTCTTTATTGATTGGCGGGCCAGTCAAAATTGCGCCACAGGCCGGAAGTGGCTCGCAGGCATGAGTTTGAACTATCACTGGTATAATCACAATGTATTATTCAGGTATCGGGAAGGAAAAATGTGAATCGGTACATGATCTCTAATAGTGATCCCTCTATTCACCTATTGCGCCACTGACACTAGCGTTCAAGTGGTTTAAGTTCACAATGGGACAGAGAAGAGTTTGAGGAAGGAAGCAAACCTTGGTTAACACAGTGGATCTCTATGGGACCGTCCCACTGGCCGTCCTCACAGGTCAGGTACTTGTACTCTCCCTTCAGGACGAAGCCTTCGTCACAGAAGAACTCGATCACAGTGCCGGGGGAAAACCTTCGACAGGGGGACGGGTGGCACGTGTAACCCCCCTTCTCTGGCTCTGAAGGAGGCGAGCACTCTGGCAAGAAAAAACAAACAAGACAGCTGCGATGAAAAAGACAAGTGACATTCTCCTTTACTTACGTAATTATGAGAATGGATGCCAATTCTCAAATGAATTAGTGCATTAATTAGACCAGTGGTTCTCAAACTTTCACATTTCAAGGTTTCCCCTTAACTCTGACAGAGTACAAATGGAACCAAATTTTTGGTTCCATTTGTACACAGTCAGAGTTACAGGCTTGTATGGGTCAATTTAGACTCTCCTAAAGGAACCCACAGAGTCCCAGGAATCCACTTTGAGAACCACTGAATTAGACAGAAGTAGCAAGTCTCTTACCCTTAGAGAGAGATTTATATTTGACTTTTCTGTTACATTGGTATTGGCAATTACGCAATTGATGTGTCCTGATTTTTAACCACTCTGAACCTGGCGTGGCTATTTTAAGCATGTCATTATAAAAAATATAGAGATCTACAATCTCAGCACTATTTTAACTTAACTTGTCATTGAGCTAATTTTGCACTTCTTGAAAACAAATTGGTCAAAAAACATCCAAAATGTGGGCATCCAATGTTTAGAAAGAATGCAGCGCGGTGGCTCAGACCACCAGCGTCCCTGGCTGCAAATTTCCAACTTGTTCATCTCCACCCCCAAAAGATTAACTGGTGTCTCGCCGGTAGTGTGTGTGTGTGTGTGTGTGTGTGTGTGTGTGTGTGTGTCTTCAAAAGTACAAATTACAATATTTTAACGGGAAGCATTACCTTCAACAGGTGATCTCAAGATGACACGATGACGTACCTTCTGCTATGACTGCTAGCTGTCATTGTGTAGATGTGCACAGAGCTTGCTTAATTACATGGCATGGGGTCGGGCTCCTACAGTACTTACCATCGCTGCGTATGCAGCGCGGCGGCTCAGAGGACCAGCGTCCCAGCGGGGTGCAGGTGAGGACGCTGGGACCATCTGTCAGGTAGCCTGGGTCACAGCTGTACTGCAGCACTGTGCCCACGGGGAACGAGCCCCTGTTGCTCTCCGTCAGGTTGACCCAGCTGTTCTGGACCATGTACGGCCTCAGGCATCCTGGGGAGACAACAATGGGAACATTTCGGAGAACTATTGGAACATTCAGAGAACCGATCATTGAGTGGTTAAGGCACACAGTGTACTATTAGAGGCTCTCGTGAGTCCAAGCAAGACAGCGAGACCAGGGACTGATTCCCCATTTCCTGTAAATCTCCACTGTACTACAGCAAAGGAACTATAGCCAACTTTTTCTTGAAAAACAGATGCTAAAATAAAAAGAATGTTTCGAAAATATTTTATAAAAAAAGATAAGCTTCATATATGTGTTTCGGTTCAAAAATGTCCACAAAAAGCGTAAAATAATAATCAAATAATCATTTTGGCCATTGTCAGGCTGACACCTTGTTTATATCCTAGTCTATCTAGTCACACAATGTCAATATTGAATATAAAAAAAGAAAAGAGCTCCAGATCTTGACTATTGCTCCACGAAGATCCATCCAGTGCAAGCCAGATGTTTGTTAGTGTTGGGGTAGCCACCTGCTCTGGTGTGCTATGGAATCTCATATATAGATTTATGCATCCCTGCTGTAATAACTAACCCTACACATAGTTCTGTCAGGTTCTCCTCTAGCCTGTCGAACCATTGGCACACTTGTCGGTATGTTAGAAAGTGAACATGGTGAAAGTATTTCTTATTATATTTTTTATTTTTATATGGATCTCCCTTGGGTCTGAAATAAAGATTGAATATAATTGATATTGATCTATTTGTTCAAAACATTTTGAGATATTTCATTTTGTCCACATCGCTCGGCCCTAGCTATAATACTACTCTCATGGCCTGTATTGTGCATTCTAAAATAAACCATTTAGGAGGAAATCCTGAACAGGCTAATGGTTTCTTTCCGCAATGCTCTTTATGCACAAGCGGAGTCCGCGGCTGAATACCTTGCTTCAATTTTGGGGGTTCGTAGACATGCAAAGGTTTGAGAAACCAAACAGTTTACAGCCTTCTTACCTGAGCCTTGGCCAGTGGACAGCAGAGTCAGCAGCAGCAGCAGACAGAGGGGTTGTGTGTTGGTTGGGGCGCAGAAGGGCCACAAGGCATTTGATATAGACGCTAACATTCCATTGCACATCTTACACTCCCCCCCTGAGCAGAGCCAACGCAAACCTGGGGAAGATCAAAGGGGGGTTAGTTTAATTTCCACAATTAGATAGGCCTGTCACAATCATTACATAATCGTAGCCTAATCTAAATTATTTGAAATCATCATGTTGAAAATGTGTTATCAAATGATAGCAAAAATAGCAGATGTACACTCTTACAAACGCTTATTGGGCTATTTCCACTATTCTAAAAAGATAGGGTAAGTGATATTTGTTTGTTAAGATGTGAATATTATGAGAGAACTCATACACAGGACACAGTATAAAGTTTATAAACAAGTTAATTTGGAAGTGATAGCACTAAGAAATGAGCAGACAAAAATGGAACTGGAATACTATGAAACTGATGCAGATACATGCCATGGGTACTTTCTGATTGGCTGAAGATTGCCCACCAACCTGAAAATGTATTCTCTGTTTATCAAAGTGCTGGGGAGACAGAGTTTTTGTGTTTTGGTTATTTGTCATTTCTGCCATGTGGAATGTTTGTTTAGCCAACTAAATGTAAAATGTTTTTAGGTTTGGATGCCAAAAACACAATAAAATCATCAATCTGTATGTGTCTGAAAATTCATCCTCAAGGAAAATGTTATCATGACAGCCCCAACTACTTACAACTGCAATAAATCAATCATGATGTGCGGACAAGTATGACTGCCTAGCCTGGATTGATGCCAAATTGCCAATGAGATGATGGAGGGCATCAGGGCGTGATTGTGGGACAATGGCATAACCTTGAAATAATAATAATCAACATGGCAAAGTCAGTCACACAAAAACAAACACTATTAAATCTGAAATCAGTTCAGCTTGGTAAAGCTCACCTCCAGACTCTAGCTGTGTGTGTGTGTGTGTGTGTGTGTGTGTGTGTGTGTGTGTGTATCTGGGTGCTTTCATTCAAGACAGCTACACACACCCATTTTAACCCATTGAGACCCGAGGCCGATTCTAATGCCTTCTAAATCACTAGTTATCACACTTTCAACTAAGATTCTTTTCAAAATCTGTGAAAAATAGCCAATGTACAGGCTCGCAGCACGGCACGTAAGCCTGAGGTTCCTCCGGAATTTTGCCTATTTATGAACAGCCAAATCAACAGCCACAAATTATTATGGCTAGGTAGCATATTAGCTGGGGGTTCATCACAACACAGTGGGAAACTGAAAGGCAGGGCCAAATTACTAAAGACAAGAAGTGTCACCACATTTCCCCATAAAAAGGAGGCCTTTTCAGTAACCACACCAGCTATAGCCATGGGGTTACCAATTACCACCATCACATTATGACAGGGGGATGATGAGGGTGAGGAAGAACAGGAGACTCTCCCATTGTTAGCTTCCCTAGACATTTATGTATTAGCCTATGTAGCTTTACGGTTTACATCAGTGGTTTTCAACCGAACCAGTGGTCCGGGGACCACCAGTGGTCCTTGAGGGGGTTCCAGGACTCCAGGTGATCCCCAGCTAAATGATGGGAGAGCTGGTAACTAGTATAAATGGACCCATATAGATCTTTAGCCCTTGAGACTGCATATAATGGAAACCTTGCAGGTCTATTTGTTTCATTTTACGCTCATAAGAGTTAAATTGGTGTTAAACATGTGCATTACTCAATTTACAAGATCTACACGAGTAGAGGACGTAGAGAAACAGTTATTTTGATGCAC
Organism: Nannobrachium achirus; assembly: GCF_963921795.1. NCBI lineage: Eukaryota > Metazoa > Chordata > Actinopteri > Myctophiformes > Myctophidae > Nannobrachium > Nannobrachium achirus. Next base: position 19,014,682 of record NC_137827.1, read on the forward strand.
AGTTTGCCTGTTGTCTCTTTTTTATTGATATCAACGTCAATACAGCATAGGATTGTGGACAAAACCTTATAACGACAACAAATCATTCCACGATTTGTGGTCTGAGAGGCTGGAATGGATCTCATCAAATGGTGGCCCCTGGCTGGCTCAAATGCTGAATAAATAATGGTCCCCAACCTTCATGAAAAAGGTTGAAACCCCACTGCTATATGTGTGTAGCTTTTACAGTTTACACTGACGTTAACAATCGGCTCAGCCGTCAATGTTACCAAGTGTACCAACCCACCACAACAACACCGCCGCGGCCCGTCAATCCGCCTCCCTCTTCCACGCTCACTCCTCGGTCACACCACGGCAGACATCCAGTGGGAATGGAGGCAGGCAGGCCATGCAGCTATACGGCCGGCGACATGGGTCGGAGAATGAGCTCAAAACCTCCGGGGACAGAGAGATCGCTGGTCCGGGGAGGCTATGTTGGCTAACAACAACACACACAGTGAGCTATTATTTAGCTAGCAGCTTCTTGCTACGGTGCTAGCTGCAGGCAGCCTCTGTCTGAATCCCTATCAGCTGGTGCTGCGTTCGAGGCAACTCAGAAACTGTTCCACGAGCTCCTGTCCGAGGTTGGATGATCATCATCCAACCTCATCCGACGATGGACTGCTAAGCAGCAGTGGCTGCAGTGCATGCATGGTTCCCAACTTCCCAAGAGTGCAAACTCCGCAGCTCCACACACAGCAATGTTCAGTTTTTTTAAGTGACAATTTAATAATACCTAGGCTAGGCCTAATTGGACAAATTGTCGAATGTTACAAGAGGCACACACTGTGAAAATAGGCAATCTACAAGCTCACAGTTGTTGTTGCATGCATAGGTATTGTACATGATGTGCTTTTATTTTCTTTACATCTACTGCTGCATAGTACTGTGTTCTATTTGTCTGTCATTCAATGTTACTAGCCCTTACCCGTGAACTGTACCGTCATGAAACTGTACATTTTCCTATGCAAACTTCTAATAAAGTCTTCAATCAATCAAAAGACGGCTATTTTTCAACGCACAATTTGATCTGTAATTATTAAATAGGCCTAGCAGCTGTGTTTTGTCCAAATTATATGCCCAAATCTCCTCTTAGGGCCTTTTGTGTTATCCTTGGCTTTACCATTGTAATATTTTTACAAACTGCTAATAAAGTATTCAATCAATTAATGCAAACTCACGGAGAACACTCGAAAACGACGGAGCACGCACGAAAACACCAGTGATGTGACAAATATTAAAGATGACTCTGATTCTGAATCATATATGAATAAACTATTTCCGAGTTGTCTTGAACGCAGCATCCTCTAGTGAGTCTAGCTCGTTCCGTCACCATAGGAACCAGTGTAAATGTCCATAGTTACAACATCCGGGAGAGTTTGCGTCCTTTAACTTTAGTGGAAAAAGAGAGACTTGTGTTGTTGACAATAACTTGGTTTGCTATACCAATGTGTTGTCTCTGAGTCTCTCACTACTACAACTGCAGGATTTGTATTGTAGTGGTGGTTCATTCTTGTAAGCTGAGCTGATAAGACAACATGGAAATTACCAAAGGCAGCTTGGAGAACATTTCCCGACCTGCGTCGTCTAGCAGTGAGCGAACATGCAGCCGTGCGTCCAGCGGCTCATTGTCACTCATCGCTCTGACCGACGAGGCTCCTGAAAGCCAGGTAACACACACACACACACACACACACACACACACACACACACACACACACACACACACACACACACACACACACACACACACACACACACACACACACAAGGCACTTGGAGTTGGAGTTGGATTGCAGGCATTACATTTAGTTTGACTGTTCCACAGATAAATATTGTGAAAATAACTATTTGAATTTTTATATTATCTCATATTATTTGATAATTTGGCCAATGCTTGGACAGTTCTTATAGTATAGTTAACTTGGTTGATTACTAGTTTTGATGCAGTAATGGCCTTGTTTTTTAAAAGTCCTTAAATTGTCACTTTACTGTCACCTGGGTGGGGACCTCCAATAAATAATGTGGCGACTGGCGACCCCATGGGGGTTCCGACACACAGGTTGAGAACCACTGAGATAGGGCAGTGGCTCTCAAACTTTGTATTTATTTCATGTTTGGTGTGCATTTATAGGCCAAGAACCCCCATAACTCTCTGAGAATGTACAAATGGAACCAGATGGACCCGGTTCTCAATTTATTTGCACGTTCTCAGAGTCAGTGTTATAGTCCTGTAAAAAAAGGTCCATTTAGTTCCTACACTATCAATCAATTAGCTGGGGACCCCCTCAAGGACCACTGGGGGTCCCCAGAGCCCAGACAGACATAATGGTATCGGAATTTAAATTTGCACTTGGCAGAAGCTAATGTGAACACGTATAATCATAATCAATAATAAGCTGATGATAAAGTTGCTTGATTATGACCATTAACTACTGTGTATTCCCACCAGGACCAAGGCACTTCTCAAGAGAACACTACTATCAACTTCACAGGTAAGCTAGACTATCACCTAGACTGAAGGTCGGAGTTGAATCTGCACGGAACATACGGTAAAACAGTAGTTCTCAACGCGTGTCAAAAACACTACGTGTTTTAAAGCAATCGGTGAGTGGATGATGTGGATCGTTGTGAAGAATAATATTCTATGAATTTTCAAAGGTTAGTGATAATGCACTGAATCCTGGCAAGGGCAGAGTAGACAATGTTTTAACCCTGGCAGTTATTTTAAAAACCTTTTAGTACCTAATAAAAATAATAATAATAATAAATCCTAGGGCTTGTCAGCGTGGGGGGTCCCCAGTTCAAATATGATTCTTGTTGGGGGGCCACGGCCTGAAAAGGTTCATAAAACTCTGCTGTAAAACAGTGGTTCTCAAATGTGTATGTATTTGTTCGTATGTGTTTGGCTGCGCGGACCCCCATCTGAAAAGATTTTGTGCCAAAGGCTTGGTGGTGGTGTTGTAATGTACAGTATAGCCTATCTGTCTAACAAATATGTTTGTACTACCAGGACAGTTGCATGCAGATGTTACTGATGGAGACAATGAGTCAGAGGTCCAGAAAGCCTTTGAAGAAATGCAAAGGCTCGATGACATTCTGGCTTCAAAGGTCCTCAAAGAAAAAGAAGTCAAGGCCCAAGGGCGCGATCTCAAAGAGAAACTATGGCTGGAACTGCTGGTATGCACACATCTGAGGACCCAGCTAATCAATGTCTAATCTAAGCCTAGCCGTCTAAAAATGGTCACTTTTAAAGTAAACCAGTTAACTTATAACCCAGTTATAACTGTGGCCTGAAAAGATTTAGAACCACTGACCAAGGTCATACTGTATATTTTGATCAATTCTCTTTCACCTGACCCTATATTTAGTTGACCAGATTCAAACGGTTCCTTACTAGGCACCGTCCTGTTTTCACTCTACAACACTAAATAGCTTTGTTGAAAATGCAGTGCGTTGTGAGCTTGAACTATTTCTGCCAAATAGTGAGGGTTTGAACGGCTTAAGGGTGCTCTGGTGGCGCAGACACTACCTGCCGACCAACACAGAGTCTAGGATTAGGAACCAACTGCAGTGCATCCGGTTTTGTCGAGCATCTTCTATACAAACACAATTCACCCTTTGTCAGCCTTCTGATTGGTCCCTGACTGACCAACCAGCAGACTCTTTCTGCCTTGTCCCACCCTGGTTCCGCCTTTTTATGTTGAATTTGCTAAAACATCATTTTTGAAGATGTAAAAACACGCCCAGTCACTATACTGCACCTGAGAGGCTCCTTTTTACTGAAACCAAGTTTAAAATGAGAATTGAATACACAAAATAACAATAAGAAGCAACTGAATTTCAATGGTAGTGGATGGAGAGAAAGGACTTTTGTCCCACCAAGACACAGCAACCAATGGGAGAAAAGAGGGGCGGGACAACGGGTGGGACTTGACAAAGGGTGAATTGGCCCATGTTCAGGGGAGGGAAGCCAGGTGGGGAGGGTGATATCTGTCACTGCAGACATGCTCCTAGTCCTACGGGCTGGGCGGCACCTGTTAGCAGGGAGTGTTGGGCGGGAGGAGTAGCACGGAGGCTCTGTGTCCTTCCGGAGGGGGCTCCTCACTTAACTGATACTGTAACTGTAACTGTTACTGATAGGATACAACAGCAGTGAGAACACATAGGGAGGAATTGTGGGGAGGAATTAATTGGCATAACTGGCAATACATCTTGATAGTTTATTTGCCAATACTGTATCGATACTTCAGGCCGTAGTATCGCAATATTTTGAGGAAAATAAAATATGTTCCCATGCATAGGAACCAATGGTAGAAGTCCAGTCCACACACTCCACTGCCGCTAGTACTATAATAGCTACTGTACTTCCCCTTCCCATGGTTCAGTGAGTGAGGTCTCTCGAGAAAATAGCTGCGAACAACGAAAACAACATTAGAGCAGCGCCTTCAGCTTTTAAAGCCGATACATCGCAATAGTATCGCAATAGTATCGTATCGCAAAGTTTCGCAATATATCGTGATTCTATTGCATCATGACCCAAGTATTGTGATACGTATTGCATCGCGAGATTCTTGCCAATATCCACCCCTATAATTTGGGAAGAAAAAATATTACAACATAAAATATTTCTGTCCCTGTGATAATGGCGGGGAAATCTGGCTTTTGCCCATCATTTCGACCGGAGTGTTAGCGACTCACTCCACAGAGGTTAAGGTTAGGGTGAGGGTTAGAGTCGGGTGTCGAAAAGATGACATGTAGTAACAGCGACACGCTCCCATAATGGCATGCAACACTGTTGTCCGATCCACTGTGTTATAATAAACTTCTCAATGTCTCTGCAACAGAATAAACATGAAAAGTCTTCTGAATGTGCCACTGAAGCAGAGAACACAAGGCTGTTTTTGGCTCTGGCTACAGTTAGTGGTATGTTTAAAACCTTCCATAAAACAACATTCTAATGCAGTTACAGTTAGTGGTACGTTTACAACCCTTCCATAAAACAACATTCACTCATGGAGATCCATTATCATTGTCAAGGTCCCAAAGAGGAAGTTGACTTTGAGCCTGTCTTTGGAACGCAAGTCCCTGAAAATGAATACGACTGGGACAGCAGACACCAGGAGCAATGTAAGTTATGGCTTAAAAAAAGAGGGGGAAAAAAGAAGAGAACTCCAGAACCTTTTTCCATCCGTCATAAAAAAGAAACTCATAAAAAGATAAAATAGTCCATCTTCAAGAACTGATCTGCGCGTCACCACGCAAGCTTGTAGATTGGCTATTTTGCTGAAGAATTTTGAATTAAGTATTTAAGTTCTGGGTTCCCAGACTCAAATCTGTAGAGGAAAAGACAGTTGCTCCCAGAATATGGTGCCACAATTGAACTATATTCTGTTCTTTTCTGTCACTATTATTTAAGCTTGATAGTTGTGCTGCTGTCTACATTGAACACTAGAGGGTGCCAGATAACATAGGAAACATGTTGCTGCTTCTTTTCTTAACTTGGTACAGATCAGTGCAGATATCTTTGATGTCACTACTCTAGAGGTTGCGGAGAAGGTAAAACATCTGCACAGTGGTTTAAAGCTCCAAAACCTACAGTGGTTTAAAGCTCCAAAACCTATTCTATTACTGAAGAAGACTGTATATCCCCATTTTGGGGATAAACAAGAAATGTAAAAATGTAGGTCTGATAATGATGTACCGAGCATGTTAAAACTATATACATATATACTACATTATTTTCAACAATTTTCCAAAGCATTTTTGTTCTTAATTTTCTACATAAAAAAAGAAAAAAAAAAAAACATTTTACGTTTCTCCAACAGGTGACAGGGAACCAGGTGTGGTGATGAAGACGGTGAGGACTTGTGGCTTGGGTCAGGAGGAGAAGGAGCCAGATGGGTGTGAAGACAGCCTCTGTGGAGCTCCCGAGAGAAAACACCAAGACTTTGTCAAGAAGAACATCCAGGTATGTCAAAGTTCACATCAGTGTTAATTTCATCGACAAAGAAAAATATGCCAAAAATGTTGTCCTGACTTTTGACTGTATAACAGTTTTTGACCTTAGTTTCCCAGTACAAATTACAATGTTAGGACCAATAGAAATTCTAGTTCCATTCCATTCTGTAGTGGTATCAAAAAAGGTGCAAAGATGAGGTGGGGAACTCAGAGAGGATCCAAGGCAACTCTGTATTATTCATGGTATTTAAATCATGGCAGCAAGGTTAAAAAAATGACCTACGCGTTTCGGCCAAGTGTGGCCTTCATCAGCGTCCAAGTTTGGCCTTCATCAGGGTCTGAGAATTACAAATTATCATGTGATAGGACATATTTTTCAGGCCTTTATGTCTTCAGGCCCGATTCATGCTTCATCTGTAGGTCCGCTGTTCTCTGCCGCTCTCAGTGCGACACCATTGCGCGACGGAACTTGATGTGATCTGATTAGGGGTGTAACGATATAGTAACTGCATCGAAATATCGTTTTTAACTTAAAAAATCGAAGTAGATCGAAATGAAAACAGCTAAAATCGAATCGCATCGTTTTATTTTGTATCGTATCGAATCGGCAGTGCAAAGAATCGATTGTATCGATACTACCTACTTGTGCATTGTATTTAGCATTTTTAAGAAGAACATTTTAAAAGGAGGGGTTTAATCACTTTTCCATTCCATATAGCTACACTAGTCTATCGATAAATGTGTGTAATCTCTGGGTTCATGTCAAGGTGCAGGTTTGTCAGTATACAATGTCCATGTATTTGGCAGATAATCAGTGTTTACTTATTTATATCCATAATAATACATGTTTCCCTTAAAAACCTGCACTATCCACACCTTTCACACAGATTTAATTTCTTTGCTAAATAGTTACTATATCGATTTTAAATTGTTGAATCGAATCGTATCGTATCGCCATGAATGAACCAATATCATCCATGTATCATATCGTCAACCATGTATCGTGATATGTATCGAATCGCTATTAAAATGTAACGTTACACCCCTAGATCGGATTGATGACTTTTCTCTTTAACAATCTAATAGCTGGCCAAAGGGAGCCATGCGTTGACGATGAGCCAGGCAGAGAAGCAACGGCTGTCCGAGCTCCTCGGGGGACCTGAGGAGGAGGAGAATGAGGATGAGGATGAGGATGAGGACAGTGCCATGGGAGCAGACAGTGAGGTACGGTATGAGGACATGACGGAGACCTTCTATCGTGTGCTGGAAGAGGTGCAGTGTTGCACACTTAACTCGTTATAGGACCACAACATACTCCCAAGGGTGTTATATCCTTTTAGCCTAAATGTATGACTGTACTACCTGCCGTTTACTTTTTTGACTAATAAAGTATTCATTGAAGTTATCAAACATTTGGTCACAAATGAAGAAGGGTTTGGCCCCAAGCATCAGGGCATCTATCCGAGACCAAGCTTACCTCAAGCTTACTCTGGTGAGCCCTCCACCCTCCCACTGTTTCCTAATGACAGAATGAGAGCCTTACGTCAACATTGTGAGGAAGAGGCACCTGTTAAAACCTCTGGCATTTCTCTGCATACTGGGGAGAGCTCCATTGAGCTGAACGGTCAACATCCAGGAGAGAATACCTACTGACGCAGACTGGCAAAATACTAGCAAACCCTCTATTCTTAGTATAAACAGATCTGAGTTACAATGTACCGTTCTTTTTACCTGCATTCTCCACTCATCTCTTCACCAGAAATATCTGATCTTGCATATCGGTCTATTTCTGGCAAATGTTCCCAAGAGTTCAAATGGTTTAAGTCATTAACTGTTGTATAGGAGTCCCATCGGCTCACTCTAAGTTAGCCCCTAATACATTAACTGTTCAGAGCCACTGCTGGTGATTGTAATGAGTTAGGAACTTTAAGTTTTAACTATTAATAATTACGTTTTGACATTAATGGTGCAATAGTTCGTTTTCTGTTCTTGTACTCTACCTCTATCCTTTCCCTTTTTTTTTTAAAGTACAAAAAATAATTTCACCCACTGCTTTACACCTGTACACCTGTGACGTCACGTGACAGTATTGTGACTGTCCCATGCAGGATGATGTGTGGGCTGTGTGGGTGCCACCAGGCCAGGGTTACACCCCGGAACCATCCAGCATGGAGCAGCTGATCCACATCGACTCCACTCTCCAACTCCTCCGCTCTGCTGAAGGTTGCCTTCGTGTTCCAAGCTGCTGCAGCAACGACAACATGTGTCAGGTATGAACCCTATGGTCATAGCAGCTATTCTACACCAACCCCAGCGTGTGTCAGGTACAGTATGTCGTCGTTGTCGGGTGAAAACCTTGTGTGTCCAAAACCGTTCGTTTTGCATTTATCATTTAATAAATGATTCAAACTAGTGAAAACAGCCGATCTACAAGCACACAACGCCTCGCACCGCGAGGCGACGGCCTTCTATGGTGAAGCAGGGCTTTACTTTGCGAAAAAAATGTACAAATCTGAAACTTGGAGATACAAGGTTTCTGCCCGACAGTGACGATGTACTAGCTAGGGATACCAGAAACGGATACAACTAGAACTGCACTCTGTCGAGGGCCAACTTGTGCCTTGTGCACAAGTAGGCCATGTAGTGGCTACAACGCCTGCTGCATAGATGCGTCTCCATGGGAAGAGTTCAGTAAAATGGGTGGGAACCCGTCGCCAGCGGCTGTTTGCTTAACAATTTGGACCGCTACGGCGATTGCGTCATAGCAGCCATACCTCTGCCTAGCGGAGCTGTCCTGAAGACCGTCCGAGCATAAAGTCCCTAATAACAACTCTCCTCATGTTGTCTCCTTGCAGTCTATGTCACCACCACCACTCTCAGAGGACCAGTTACACACCCTGCTAGAGGAGTGCATGTTGACACACACCGAGGAGACGTGGGACATGACGCCAAGGGGTTCTGAGTCTGACGGAGACACAGAGGGTGATCATCAGAGCCTCAGCTCTCTCTCTGAGGCCCTGCTGTCAGAGCTGCTCACAGATGAATACACCAGCAGCTTCAGTAGGCTGGACAGCAATGTGGAGCTGTGTGAGAGGAGCTTCACTGCCAGCACACATCCGCTGCACTCTGAAGACACACATTAACCACTCAAACCCTAGCGTCCCTATTCTATTCTGGGGTGGACATTCAGTGAGAAATAGCAGATCTATATGCTCACAATGTATTGCAACCCAAACGCATTGTGAGCTTGTAGATCTGCATTTCTTTTGGGAAGAATTGTCCACCTTTTTAATATTTGTACTTTTCCAGAAAATAATGTGAAGTTGCTTTGGAGAAGAAGAAATAAAAAACAATGTCATCCAAGATGCAACCCTTCTGAAACAGTGTAGCACTTTGTTTTACTCAAATCTTTATTTTACATTTTTCATTATTTATTAAGGTAACATAAAATGTAAAAATAAAACATAACATATTGTATAAACTTAAGTGTTGTCAGATGACAATAGTGATTTTTACAGACATTAATAAGCATTCAGCTCCATGTGCTTTAGAAAAAACACATAACCATAATGGTTTGAATAGTTGGATGGATCCTATTGGCTCATCCATAAAGGGCATTAGTCCATTATGGACCAATACCAACATTCAGTTCAACTTCAAACAACAGTCTACACTAATTAAGTTACAGTACAAAGTTCACGGTTTCTCAGGTGCAGGGACCACCCCAGGGTTCAAATAGACCTCTTTGGGGCCATTAACTCAGAGAATGTTCAAATGGAACCAAATGGACCTGTAGGTGCTTTGAGTGTCAAGTGTCGACCGACTCGTTGTGCTACGATAGGGACTTCAAGGGTCCAGAGAACGCGTTGTGGACTCGTGGAGGATCTTTGCCGACTGTATCGTGCAAAATCTCTGGAAAGATGAAAGGCTGCAGATGCTTAATGAAATGACACACACTCTAATTGGTTGGGAAGATGCACGAGGTATACATACCGTCTTCATCGATATGTATACCTAGCATTTAGACAGTATAAGTAAGGCTGGGTGATATTAGGAAAACCTTCGATATTCGATAACGTTATCGATATTACTCATGATATTAGTAAAAACAATTGCATTATATAGTTTTTTATGTTTTTCTGCTTTAGGGCCACTGCATGCCTAACCCAGATAATTAATAGCATATCCTGCAACTTGCAAGCACACTGCACATTACACATAGAAGGGTTAGGTAGGTTAGGTTTTATTGAAATAACCACACATGGTTAGAGATGGACTGCTTTTTTGTTTGTGCTACGTGCATGCATAGTGTGTCTGTTAATTCATTTGACACATACACCAATACCTCATTTCAAGCCGTCTTCATCGATATGTATACCTTGCATGTTGATACCTCGATATCGATACATTTTCGATATATTGCCCAGCCTTAATATACAGTAACGCTGAGACACGTATAGTGTGACGTGTTGTTCGACACTTGTCACTCCGATGCACAGATTGGCCTTTAGAGATCCACCTCATACACAGGTGGTCTCCTGCCTCTTCCTGCCACTTCAGCAGCTCCTTGTAGATCCACAGCACCTCCTTGTAGATCCACCTCCTCATACTGGTGGTATTCTGTCTCTTCACTGGGTCCATCTTGTATATCTATCTCCTCATACAGGTGGTATTCTGTCTCTTCACTGGGTCCAGCAGCTTCAGCATCAGAACTAGCAACGTTGTAATAAACTATCTCAACGTTCCCCCGTCCTACATTATAATAAACTGCCTCAGTGTTATGTGCTCCTGCACAACGCCCTCTGGTGACCTGGAGAAACACAGCAGCACCCAACTTAAATTTACTGGATCAGATGCGGCTCTCATATACCAACAGTGCAACTACTTAATTCCAGCCGTGTGTTAAATAAAGATGTATAATTACCTTCCAGAGATGATAGAGACCACATGTTATTATGATCAACAGGACCGGCACTATGAGTATACATTTGATGATGTTGGTTGTCAGATGAGAAGCTGTGAGAGAAATATGATACAATATCACATGAACATGCCAAACATTTATCAATACGTGCCATACAAGTGCTTGATTGGGGTTCATATCGTGACTTGAAAAGAACAAACCTGTGATAGCGATAGAGAGGACCTCACTCTTAGAGGAGAAGTTGTGATTAAAAACATAGATGTGGTAAGTACATCTGTAGTTTCCGTGGTGGGTGTGGTTTGCTCAGGGCCGGACTGGGCCTGTCTGGTCCATAGGGACCCATACACCCTTCCAGGCCACCCTACCCAAACACTAGGCAACATGAAAACACATGAACGCGCCTGCCACCCGCACTCACACACATGTGACAGCCTTACAGAGCTTCAGTTCTGTTTGGCTGAGATGTTTCTTGTAAAACAAAACACATAAAAAAATAATATACTAATATATACCACCCACTGTAGGCCTACAGAAGTAGTCACTACAACACTCGCTTCTGTGCAGACAGTGCAGTATGTCACAGGAGCAATCATATGAAGACAACAGTTACAGCATTTTTCCTTTCCACATGGGCTAAGTAATCACTGAAAATCATTATTCCATATATACCAACAGTCACACTAGAAAGTGTTCTATATCCAGTCCATATTATTTATATGGTATGCAATTAAATAAAAATATAGTATTATTTTGTCAGCAAAGCATTTAGATGTCAGCTTACTATATCAATATTATATGCAAACGCCAATGTTCAATGTAAAACTGTACAATCTAGTACTGTACTGTATTATCACTGAGTAGAGCTCTGCATGCACCTCTCCCCCGGAATAATCTTATATTCAGTTAGAATCATCACTATCTGCTAGTAGTTCCATAACCCAGTTCGCAAATACCGCCATCTTGGATATTTCGCGTTGCATTGGGGGTAAGCGCAAAGCTATCTGGGAGTAAATGGGTCCATGAGCGTCTCAGCTGCTTGGGATATGCTTTGAGTGTACGCGTCTTTGCTCTCTACGTGCCGATTATTAAACTGTTTTAGCGCTGCACTTCTTCCACTTTATCACAGATGCAATCTGTTACTGTTTTTATAATTAACAAAATAATGTCTATATTAATCTACTCGTGCAGACTCAGAGGGCTTGCCAAAAAATAAAATGAATAAAGTGGGCGCAAGGGAACTGCTTGCGCGATGCGGTCGCACAGTAGCCTACCAATTCATATGATTTGGGCTTTTACATCTCATTCAACCTTAATATGCAAACATGTTTTGTTTTGTTAATGTTATGTCATGATGGCGCAAGCAACTTGCCTGCATCGTCACCAACTTTCACCACTTTTCTTGGCACTTAATCCATCCATTGCTGTGATCAGACAGTCACTGTTCTTGCTCATATCCAAGTGGCACTGATTCCACGACCCATAGAAGTTTGTATCCCTGTTTTATTATCCTCAACCGGGTCCGGTTCAGATCACGCCCGGTTCTGTTTGTCATAACAGTAAACCTAAACCCCGACTCCAAGCGAACCAAGAAGTCCCGTACACCGCGCTGATAAATTGGAGAAAATGTGCTTCGAGCCATCGCCGTACGACGGTGTTTCTGCATATCTAAATGGCAGATATACAAGCTCTCAACCTGGCGAGTTGAGACGTGTTGTGAGCCTGTAGCTCTGATATTTTCAGCGCGCAACACCATCGTACGACAAATAGGCTGATCTATAACAGCAGCAGCAGCAAGCTGTCAGGACAGAGAGTCCGAGCACGATACAAACTTTAAATGATTATGAATTTTTAATGGTTGTTCTACTTTATCGAAATAATAATAATAATAACAATAATAGGCTTAAATTATAAAATAGCCTAATAACAGCATTTGGCCAGGCGGCCACATAGCCGGTGGTCTTTATAATTAAGAGCCAATTCAATATTTTAACAGTCAATGGCATATATGCCTATTTATTGCAGCAAACGTGATTTGATTCTTATTAATAGACTTAATATTTATTTGTTTGTTTGTTTTTATCCCACGATGTTGTAACCCATGTTCGGTGTCAATTAATTATATTATCTAATGTAATCCTGGGCGCTACCTCTGCCAACCTGGAGACAATAACGGACTATTAGACTTACTTCTATAGCACTTTGTAACAACTGTGGATAGCATGACGTCTTCCCAATCCCAGCCGTTTCGGAGGGTATCGGGATCGGGAAGACAAATTATACCCCCATCTAAAATGAGTTTGGACCTCCTCTGGTCCTCTATTTCTGTAATCTGTAACGTATTGTTTTGGTGGTTGCAGATTTAAAATACATGCTGCACGGCAACAGGCAACTAAATCCTTCTTTAATGCATTTGACACAACAATGTCACGGTCTAATAGATAGCGTCTTAGATGAGGAACATTTAAATTACTATATTGGTCATCTGCGTCCGTCATCCTCCAAGACTATCATCAAACCCAATTGCGGCTCTGAGATGCGCCCCTAGCGTTGGATGCGCATGGACCCAAACAATCCCAGAGACCTTTGCGAATACCCGGAATGCATTGCGCCATATCCAAGATGGCGCTATTTGCGTACTGGGTTATTCTGCTAGTAGTGCTATGGAACCTCCTATTCAGTTAGGAAGACATTGCTGGAACTAACAAGCACTGGCCTCCACCCTACAAACAACATACCACATAGCTAGCTTACAGATTGTCTGTTTCAACAGCACAGCAGCTTCACATTTTTCTCTATCCCACAAAAACATCAATCAATCAGGTAGCCACATGTATCACAGTCAAGCTCAAATTATATATAAAATGACAACAATAGTGTAGAATATGCCTGAAGATGGTGTATGAAACTCCAACTCAGTACAATGTTTCCCATTTCTTAACTTCTGTCCATACATTAGCATAATCACTTAGTAGTGTCGTGTGGTCTCAGGGATAGATAGCACCTTAACTCTGCAGCCGCACAGAGGCGCTCCAACACAAAATTGCACCAGTTATTTTACAGTTGTGCATACTAGTATCCACCAAATGTTTCCTCCAAACCCTCAAGTGTAACTTGAGAGTCATTACAGACAGCAATTTGTGTTCATGCTATTAAAATGGTCTAACTTTGTTAGGGTACAAAATGGAACAAATTGTGTTCTTAATAATCCTAATAATGGCAATGAATGTATCTGGCCTAATGCTCCCCTAGGGATCCACATGCATGTTGAGAAACTTGAGAAGAACCAGTGTTTATATTGAAACAACTTACTTGTTGCTGCATCATTCTTACTAGAAGACTGCATGCTGAAGCTTTGAACATTTCAGTCAGTATAACATTTCCCCCCATCCTTCTCTCCCTTCAGCTCCATGTTTTCTCTTTTTCTTTGTGGGGCTATGGGGCTGGGGTTGGGGTCCATAATTTAACCATTTATTTCTTTATTTTGTCGCCTTCTTCTCTCTGCTGTCTGGCCACTATCCTCAGTCAGACATGTGTTTGTGTGCTGCCTTCCTTAGCCGGTCGGTCTGTCTGTGAGCATGCTTGTGGTAGGGCCTGGCCAGAAAGCCAAACTAACCAATCACGCATTGATTCTTCTAAAAAAAAAGTTGATTGCTGTCCTTTTTGACTAATCCCTTGCTTGGGGAGAAAACACACGTTGCTTTTCTGTTTAGAGAGGGGAGGGGGCGAGTAGCTGTCAGCACAGGCCAGCTGTGGTGTCAAGTTACACAGGCAGGGCTGCACTATGAAGCCCTGCTGCTGCTGGCTATGTGGCCTGCAAAGGCGATCTTTTTATTTTTTTTCAGGAGGCACCACGCCAGTTTAAAGCACAATCAAGCGCTGCGCTGCACTGGCTGTAGCTGGCCTGAGGCTAGGAGAAATTTATCTTTCTTTTTTTTTGGGGGGGGGGATGGGGCGCGGCGGCACCGTGGCGGCGGTGCAGTCCACCGGGAATCGTCCCTCTACTCCCTACTGTCAATCCGGGCCTGTTTGCTGCAGGAAAAAGGAAGTTGGCAAACAGAAAGTTGTCAGAGTGATTGACAGCTGTCTGGTTGTGTGTTGTGTGGGATTCAGTGGGGTTCTGTGTTGTGTGGGATTCAGCAGGGATGTGTGTTGTGTGGGATTCAGTGGGGTTGTATGTTGGGTTGGATCCTGTGGGGTTGTGTGTTGGGTTGGATTCAGTGGGGTTGTGTGTTGGGTTGGATTCAGTGGGGGTGTGTGTTGGGTTGGATTCAGTGGGGGTGTGTGTTGGGTTGGATTCAGTGAGGGTGTGTGTTGGGTTGGATCCTGTGGGGTTGTGTGTTGGGTTGGATTCAGTGAGGGTGTGTGTTGGGTTGGATCCTGTGGGGTTGTGTGTTGGGTTGAATTCAGTGGGGTCTGCTGCAGGAAACAGTAATTTGTCAGAGTGATTGACAGCTGGCTTGGTGTAGGATTGTGTTGTGTTGGATCCAGTGAAGGTGAGGTGGAAGGATCCTCCTGGGTACTGTGGCCGGATAGAGCAGCTGATTTTGAAGCTGGAACCCTCGATCACTTGAAGCCCCTGCTGCTGCCCCCCAGAAGCCCTGTTTATGTTGTTCACCAAGGTGATGATTGGCTTAAACAGCAGATCTGTAACAAGACAGGTAATTGGCGGAAACAACAGATCTATAAACACACTCATGTAAAGTTAGATATTATTTTATTATTTAGATATCATGTTGTATGTGTGCTACTGCTACTCATTTGCTTGTCAATGTCCGGGATAGAACCCAAAACGTTTCGGCTCTACCTACTGAGCATTTTATTTTGTGTCTCATTTAACCTAAAATTTGAATGAATTTGCAAACGACAGGCATTTACTGGGTAATTCATAAGACCTTCAAACAGTCAGGGTGTGAGACAGCTTTGGCAATCACTAATAAACTGGCAAGGACCAAACTAAAAAACACAGGACTAACAGGACACAGGTGGAGAAAACTTAACAATTACAGGGAGGTGAGACAAGACAAGACAGTAACACCAGAGCAGTGTAAGCAGAGTGGCGACACGTTTTGATCTCTGCGCATACGGAAGTGGCGTGGCATGGAGCCTGTTCTCATTCTTAGCGAGCCTCTGCTCCTCTCCTGCCCCGTCTGCCCCCATTCTAGCCGAGGCATTTTCATTCGCTGGTAAGTAGACTAAATTACGTCTTTTTCACCCTTTAAACACATTCACGGGCCTCTCCAAGGTAGACACCATTATTAAAGGGTGAAAAAGACGTGATTTAGTCTACTTACCAGCGAGTGAAAATGCCTCGGTTATAATGGGGCGGACGGGGCTGAAGAGCAGCAGAGGCTAGCTAGGAATGAGAACAGGCTCCAGTAAGCTAGGCTAAGCTAGCGTTCCACTATGCTTTCCACGCTTACTATGGGAGTCGACGGAAGTGTCGCAACTCTCTCTTTCTAGGGGTCTGGGTAACACTAAGTAGGCAAAAAACAGGAAACATACGATGATACAATGAAAATACAACAAAATAAAGGTACAACAAAATAAAACAGCAGTTCATGACAGCATTCTAGAGTAAGATATGTTTTTAACATTGTCTATGTTTATTTTTGTGGCAATAATATTTCTGGCAACCAGGCTGCAAATAGACATATGGACGGACGGATAGATTTAAGATAATGTAACTATATCATTGGTTTACCTGAACATATCACCTCCAGTCTGTCAGTGGAATTACCAGACTCCTTTGTTCCACACTCCCTTAGCGAAGACTCAGACCCAACACAGGAAGACGAAATCCACCAAACAAGTTCATGTGTAGAACCAGAAGTTCTTTCTCTTGAAACAGCAGAGCCGCAATCCAGCTGTCTACAAACTACAGATGATGACGTCAGGTTCCAGTCAGACCAACCATCCACTGGTCTCCACTCTCCTTGGTGATTCATCTCCAGTATACCAATACACTTACTGGTTCCTCCCACCAACCTGACATCACCATGCTCTGTACAGAGACAAGAAATAAAGAGTAACAATTAATATTGATTTCATTATAAAATACATATCCAACCCAAAAGTGTACTTTGTCTTTTACCTGAGCAGGTAAGTCTGACAGTCTTGTCAGATGAGCTGGTGTTTTTAGTTGAGTGTGAGGTTCCACAGTCCAGAAGAACAGATTCATTACCTTCACACTGGAACTCTTCGGTCCACATTGGAGCCTTCACTTCTCCATAGAGCATCCCCTGAAGGACTGAAGGAGCCCCACAGCCAAGCTGCCTACATACCACCTCTGCATCCTGCTGGTCAAAGTCACCCTCATACACTGTGATCCATGACTGATAAGGTTTCACCTCCAGTCTGCCTGAACACAAACTAGTCCCATTCACCAACCTCACAGACTCTGGAGAGAGAGAGAGAGAGAGAGAGAGAGAGAGAGAGAGAGAGAGAGAGAGAGAGAGAGAGAGAGAGAGAGAGAGAGCGAGCGAGCGAGCAAGAGAGAGAGAGAGAGAGAGAGAGAGAGAGAGAGATTATTTAGAAGAAAATGAATTAACAGTGTCTTGCATGATATTTGTCTTTGTCTGGGTAGACCTCTCACCTCAAGTACAAGCAGATACATGTTGTTGCATCCTAGACTTCATAATATAGTAAGAGAATAAATAATACAATAATAACCAAATATATACAGAAACAAATATAAGATTTAGTCTTAGACAGATATGTTAGCTTATGAATATGCAGCAGTTCCACATACAGCAAGTTAAGACAGTTTAGTCAAAGCAGGCATTGCTCAGATGGCTCATTGATCAGGCTGCAGTGTTGACTGCAGCTCTGTAAGACACTGCAAATATTACTGTAGTTGATGTAGTTCCTTACCTGAACAATTCACCTCCAGTACGTAGATGGAAGTAGCTGACATCTTTGTTCCACAATCCTCCAGTGAAGACTCAAAACCAACACAGGAAGATGTAATTCTCCAGGCCGGTTTATGTGTAAGACCAGAACTCCTTTCTGTTGAAACAGCAGAGCCACAGTCCAGCTGTCTACACACCACAGATGATGAGTTCTGGTTCCAGTCAGACCAACCATCCACTGGTCTCCACTCTCCCTGGTGTTCCATCTCCAATAGACCAGTACAGGTACTGGTTCCTGCCACCAACCTGACATCACCAGACCCTGTACGGAGACAAGAGAATAAACAGTAACAATTAATATTGCTTATATGAAATAATAATCAACACCAAATGTGTAACGTGTCTTTTACCTGAGAAGGTGAGTCCAACAGTCTTGTGTTTGTGGTCTCACAGTCCGGGAGAGCAGACTCATTACCTGCACATTAGGAGAGAGAGAGAGAGAGAGAGAGAGAGAGAGAGAGAGAGAGAGAGAGAGAGAGAGAGAGAGAGAGAGAGAGAGAGAGAGAGAGAGATGCATGAGTGAATTAGGTGTGCAAATGGAAATAAAAATAATAATAATCTGATTCAAGTTGTTTTAAAGAAAACACTCAGAGATAAAGAAGGAGCAATAGAACCGACTGAAACTGAAAAAACAACTTAGCATTGGCTAATCATCATCATTATGAGAACTCCCTCAAGAGTTTACAGAGTAGAGCAAAAGCTCCCTATAATCCCTACAAATACTGTACATGCACTCTGATAGAGTGACAGGTGAACAGGCAGACACATGCACAAAGAGATGGAAAGGGCATGTATGAATCTATAGAGTAGACAGACAGACAGACAGACAGACAGACAGACAGACAGACAGACAGACAGACAGACAGACAGACAGACAGACAGACAGACAGACTGAAAAGATTGGTGTCATTGTTCAAATCATTGTTGAGTTACCTGAACAGATCACTGTGGGTCTGCCTGTTATCAAACCTTTCTGTGTGATATTAAAATTCTCCATTATCACACAGTCACTCAGTGAAGACTCAGAACCAGCACAGTAAGGTGTAATCCTCCATACAGGTTCATGCGTAAAACCAGAACTCCTTTCTGTTGAAACAGCAGAGCCACAGTCCAGCTGTCTACACACTACAGATGATGACTTCAGGTTCCAGTGAAACCCACCATCCACTGGTCTCCACTCTCCCTGGTGTTTCATCTCCAGTGTACCAGTACAGTTACTGGTTCCTCCCACCAACCTGACATCATCAACCACTTTAAAGAGTCAAGAGAGTAAACATTTAAAGAGTAATAGTATACAGAGTAAATGTATTGTATTAAAATAGGAATCCAAACCATAAGTATAGTAAGTATAAGTAGAGAGAATAACATTAATTTAATACAGTGTCTTGCATGATATTTGTCTTTGTCTGGGTAGCCCAGACCACAAGGCCTGCACCCACTGCACCTGACCATCACATTATCAGGAAGCTAATAGATGAGTTCCTCCCAGTAGATTTGACTCTGCTGCACATAATGGTTATTTCCTCTCTCCCTCTCATGCAAGGTGAAGGAGAACTCATGGCCTTTTGTAGCACTGCATATCCTTGTTAATGCAGGTTTAGATGGTTGCTAGGCTCATTATTAACCCTATCCTAGTTTATTTGAGGCACTACACTGTTCCATCCATCTGCATTTATTTATGCAATTGTATGATTATCTTTCTTGTTTATTGACTACTGTTTTGATTGATTGATTGAAGGCTTTATTAGAAGTTTGCATAGGAAAATGTACAGATTCATGACGGTACAGTTCACTGGTACAAGGTCTACTAAAAGGAGATCCATGAAAAGACTAAGCTTATTTCAACAGGAAACCATTTAAGTATCTCATATAACATTGAATGACAGACAAATAGAACACAGTACTATGCAGTAGATATAAAGAAAAGAAAAAGATAACAGTAAGTCTAAACAAACAGTAAGTATATACAAGGAAGGGGCAGGGGATATATAACATTAAATGACAGACAAATAGAACACAGTACTATGCAGTAGATATAAAGAAAAGAAAAAGATAACAGTAAGTCTAAACAAACAGTAAGTATATACAAGGAAGGGGCAGGGGAGGGTAGGGTTGGGCTAGGTTTTTACCAGTTGCGAACGGCTGCTGCCTGTAAGTGGTTTTTCAGGGCAATTTTAAAGGATGCTAGTGATCCACACTCCTTTATGGCCTTCGGTAAGGCATTCCACATTTTTGTGGTATAGCAGAAGAACGAGTTTGACCCTTTCTTTGAGTTGACTCTGGGTTGAACGTGATCTGTGGCACTGCCTCTGGTGTTGTAATTATGGACATCCTTAACGTTTATAAAGTATTTTGACAGGTACTTGGGTATCATAGTGGTGTAGTGTATCTTGTACACCAGGCCCATTGCAAGTTGCTGTACTCTGTCATCTACTCTGAGCCACCCCACTTTTAACTGGTGAGTAGCGGTGAGGTGAGTCTGATAGGGTTCATGCTTACTCTGCTTATTCTGATGTCATACTTGTAAATCACTCTGGATGAGAGCGTTTAGTCTTCACATGAACAAAAATGGTGCATTTTAAAAACGTGTTTATGATCGCAAAACCTTTACATTGTTGAAATAGTTGTTTTACCTGAACAGTTGATCTTCAGTGTGAGAGTGGAATCATAAGACTTTACTGGTCCACACTCCATCAGTGAAGACTCAGTGCCGACACATGAAGATGGAATCATCCATCCAGGTTCATGTGTAGAACTAGAAGTAAATTCAGTTGAAACAGCAGAGCCACAGTCCAGCTGTCTACACACTACAGATGATGACATCCTGTTCCAGTCAAACCAAGCCAGCACAGGTCTCCACTCTTCCTGGTGTTTCATCTCCAGCCTACCATTACAGTTACTGGTTCCTCCCACCAACCTGATTTCATCAGAATCTGTACAGAGAGTAATAAGCAGTACCGGTAGATATGTTACTTTCATTTCAAGATCTGTAATAATATGTATGTAATAATAATATAACAGTTTGAATTCCTTAATCTTTGTTTACCTGTTGAGTTGTGTGTTGTTTTAGCATGAAAAGCTGAGGAGAAAAAAATAATAAATTAGTTCCACAGTAAAAGAGACTGTCTGTCTGTCTGTCTGTCATAAATGTAAGAGAATCAAAAACATAAGTAAAGCAAAGAAGTCATGACATTGCTGGAAGTGTAGGCCGAAATGTTCTAGCATAGCTCTAATGTTATTATTTCTTTTTTTAAACTTTACTTAAAGAAACCAATGGCCACTACACATTAGAACAGTTCTGTTGTTATTATTATTACTAGAAGATGCGTCTAGTCGGTGACCTGGCCAACTCGGGAACGATGTAAATAGGGAATGAATGCCCCGCCCTTTAATGCAAACCCCATTATACCTGTTGTCATAGGACCCGTTTTGACCATCTGTTAAATGGACAGAGGCAAACAGATGGTCAAAGATCTCCATATATGGGCATAAAATGGACGCAGACAGACAGATACAGATATCTCCATATATGGGCATAAATGGACACAGGCAAACAGATGTTCAAAACGGATCCTATGACAACAGGTATAATGAGGTTTGCATTAAAGGGGGAACCGGCACTGTGTCTGCAACGCAGTTGGAGGCACAGACAGATACTCCATATATGGGCATAAAATGGACGCAAATAGACAGATATCTCCATATATGGGCATAAAATGGACCCAGAACTATAACTGCAGTGATCTCCATATATGGACATAAAATGGACGCCGACAGACAGACAGACAGATACAGATATCTCCATATATGGGCATAAATGGACACAGGCAGACAGATGGTCAAAACGGGTCCTATGAAAACAGGTATAATGGGGTTTGCATTAAAGGGCGGGGCATTCATTCCCTATTTACATTGTTCAGAGTTGGCCAGGTCGCCGACTAGACGCTGGGCCGCCCGAAGGGCGGCCCAGCTTCTAGTACATTATAATTTAAAATCTATTTACAACCATGATAATTATAAAACACTGACACTTACAGGCCAACATAAAAAGGTCAGCAATAATTAAGGTTTATAACAGCGCTATTCAATCTGCGGCCCGTGGGCCGCATGCGGCCCCTGCAGCATGTCTATGCGGCCCGTCTCTCCAAAACCTCTAAGAAACTATTTGTCTCGTTTTATACAAGACTTTTCTTTTGCTTTTTTTTTGTTCCAAAAGAAGAAACTTAATCATTTCATAATTAATCATTCCATAACAATCTTTTTGTTCAATGAAGTTTGGCCTTATTGATGGAAATGTGACTGTTTTCTGTGTTTCCTTACTGTTTGCCAGACCCATGAAATGGGTAGGCCTACATAAGCAAATGTCGGTCCGGGTTTTCTATATAAAGGGTATATATGATGATGACATGATGATGACATGCCTACAAAAGGCATGATGTCATAAATGATGATGACAGACAGGGGGTCTGGCACAACCAGGTTGACCTGGTCTAGTTTAGACTAGTGTGTTACAAAATCATTGTCTAAACATCCAAAATCAGACCGTCATTTTTAGCTTGCGGCCCTTGGACTTTTGGTATACTTGACCTTACGTGTGAAATTATAACGACTAAAAAGTATTCTGAGTACTTACTAGTGCTTATAGCTGTAAGTATACTGTATTATAAGCAGAGTAAAATAATTATTACGGTACATTCAAGCTCATTATGAAATGCTTTTTTATTGTTGTAAAGCATTATGAGTGTTTTGGAGTACACTTAAATAATAACTGTAATCACTGTAAACACAGTAATACTACCAGTAAGACGCCTAAGGTCGTGCAATGTCTTGGCCATCTGGCCAGTGATGTATATCGGACCAGTTTCCCATATATGGAGACCACTGGTACCCATACGGTATAGGGAGATCCATGTACTGTATATAGAGAATAGACTGATATTTGTTATGTGAAAGTCCTATGACATCTGACATCATAAATACAATCCCTTTTATGCCCATATATGGAGAGCCCTGTCTGTAGAACCAGCCACACATATATGGGCTGTCTTGGCCAGCTGTCTTGGCCATATATGGATTCTGTTAGTGTGGTATGTGGCCGATGTGGCCTCCATATATGGGTATTCCCATATGAAGTCCTGTTAGATATGGGCTTAATATTGATGACATCAGGGATCTCCATATATGGGCATAAGAGAGATTCTGTTAGTGTGGTTCCCTGACATCACAGTGATGTCAGAGCATTATGTCGAGTGGCAAACCCTAGACCGTAAAAAAGCATACACATGATGTGCCGTTTCTCATACTAAACTGCGACCTTCAGTCGCAATAAAGCATGAATTATTTGGTAATTTTCAGTCTCTACTCACAGCAGTCTGCAGGTTCATCTGACTGGTCCCCACAGTCATCTACTGTGTCACATTTCTGTGAAAATGGAATGCAGTCAGAATTCCATTCCAGATCCTGACAAACAAACTGAAGGGGGAGGCAGATGATTATGTTTAGAATCAGTATCAAAAGCAGACATGAGACATGGCTGTATTTTGATCCATGCCTTATGCCTTATGCCTAAACTTCTTTGCCTTTTTTTACTATTTTGAAAAACTATTTTAAATATTTCAAATAGCTGATCTGCAAGCTCACAACTTGCAGATGTAGATCAGCATTTGAAGTATTTTAAAATGTTTTTCATTTCACATCGCAGCTTAAAGGACAACTCCAGACTAAATAACATCTAGGCAAATGTTCCTGCTTATATTAATCCCAAATGACTGTCCATGGGGTCTGTAAAGGTTGACCGACGGCCAAGGCTCCAAAAAGTTGACAAGTCCAGAGATTCAAAGTATTCAGGGTTTTATTTTACCAAAAACATCCACCACCAACATGTTCACTGCAATAATGGTGAAGGCCTTTACATAACAAAATACGACTTTACAAAAATAAGGAAAATTAAACTATACTTGACGGCTAAAGAAACAAAAGAAAACAAACTAGGAACTTAAGAAACTGTTTTAAAGAGGCGACACCCTTATACACAAGGGCCCTGGAAGCTCTCCCCTAGATGCTTACTTGTCCATGCCTCAAGTCCAACTAACTGACTGCCTCCCCAGCCTATCTTTTATACTAGGCAAGACCATACCAAGAGAACAGTTCTTAATTGCAAAGTATGCAAACCCCTTAACTCAACTACGGCTAACAACGGCCCATGAGTTGGCTTACAATTACCCGGTTTTACTAAACCAAATTCAAATGCATAAATACATGCCAGACATCACCTTAAGAAAAGAAAACATAACAAGACAAAATAAGAGCTCTTAAACATAGAACAAACACCCCTCTCCCCTACAGTACTTGGTACCTTCCCCCACTCTATCAAGAGGTAACCTCGCCTGGGGGAAAGCCTGGTGTTCGTTCACAACAGGCCGCTTGGTTTCCGCCCAACGCGGAAACCACTATAGGGCACGGGCTGCCCCGTGACAGGGTCTATTAGGCAGAATTGTGTGAGAGGGGTGAAAGAGGTCTTATTTTTTGTTTCTTTTACTTCACTAGTATTTGCACATTGTGGCACCATAAGAGGGTAGGGTTTTAGGTTTCCTTTTTTTTATTGTATTATGTTTTGTGGCATAGAGGCCTATGTAAAGGGACCTTTACTAATAAATGTACGTTTTATCTTTTGCCAAGAAACTGTGTCTGGGTCAGTCTCTCTCCTGGGTTTTAATGGTTGCTCTCCGTACCTGGTGTAAATTACGAACCTGTGTGTCCTGGTTTAAAGTAAAATGTATATTCAGGCGACCACTCCTCTTTAACAAAGGTGGCGTAGTTGAATGCTTACCTTATTTGGGCCTCTCAATATTATGCATTGTGTGCAACTCAATTATTGTATTGTCATGAACCCTATAATTGAAAAACTAAGGTAAGAGGCTGATAGAGCCAGTGCTGGCAGTCAAATGTGACTTGGGCCACCATCACAAATGCCCCTGTCGTCAATTTCCCCAGCTGAACCCAGCAGCCCTCATAGGACAGAGTGGGGCAATTCTTTTTATCAATCTGTTATTAATTATTACAAACAGATCCATGCCATCAGATGTGTGCATGGATGTGTTTGTTTATAATGACAACTAGTAACACATTGATGGAAAAAGAAAAACTCTTTTGACTGCAACAAATACTGTGTAAAAGCGATTATATGGGCTCCCCCCCCTATGCAATGAGGGCTATAGGTTCTGCTGGGGAAACTAGACACCAGGGGCATTTCTGCCTAATAGACCCCACTAGACCTTACCCGTTCGAATATATGTGCTGCAAAATATGTGCAGAGTGTGGGTTTTGGGGAAAGTAACTGTAACTGCATGGTGCGTGCGTGAGAATATGTGGGAGCATCATAATGTAAGGAGCAGCCCATGGAGGAGTGTATATTTATGATGGATACAAATACTTTAACAGCAAAATTAGGTGAATAGAAGTATGAGGATGTATTTGCTCCACATAAGTTTTCTATACCCGTTGGAAGATGAGACACACATCACCCATTGCATGCGTGACCCATGCAGAGAGAGAGAGAGAGAGAGAGAGAGAGAGAGAGAGAGAGAGAGAGAGAGAGAGAGAGAGAGAGAGACTGCAACATTCCTAACTGTGAGAGAGGTGTGTGTGGGCCCGGGGCTACAGATCCCATGGCCTGGAGGAACGGACCGTAACCCTGACAACAGGCTGTAGAGCTGTAGAGTGAAGAACCGCTAATAAATCGCTAGAATTTGGGAAAAATGAAATTCGGGCTCCGTCACCGTGTGTATAATGCTAATGACCAATGCCATGTTAAATTTGAGATCAGTCGCTGAAGCGAGTGAATAGATAATGCATTTTGTGACCTACTGACTGACTGACTGACTGACCTCTCTCTCTAATTATATGTCATTTGGGATCAATATAAGTAGGACAATGAGCCTAGATGTTATTTAGTGCGGAGTTGTCCGTTAACACAACTACACAAGTGACGCTGAGGTGAATCACCTGGCTAGCAGTGCAGCTGGATACACACTGCTTGTTGTCAGCTGTCACGTAGTCGATTGCGGCACAGACACACTTGTAGCCACCTCCAGGTGAGAGCAGACACAGGTTACTGCAGCCTCCATTGTTGATCTGACATGGATGACCAGACACTGCAGGGTGGAGAAAACATGCACACGTAATGAATATGAGAATACACACCTACAGACTAGTATATGTTGCAAGTTAATGTTTTATAAACCTTTTTGTGCCCAAAGCACAACAATGTGTCAATATAAAAATCATAACTTAAGGCACACCTATAGTATAGTGGGAAATAAAGTATTGTGTTATATACAGTAGGTTGTACACACCCTCAGGTTGGCGATAGGGGTGGTACATGTGGATGTCATATGGATTGTCCAGGTTGCTGATGAGACTGATTTTGTTAGTTCCCTGAGTCTTGTTGGCTCTGTAGATGGATGTGGTCACCAAGTCTGCCCAGTAGATGTGATCCTCAAACAGAGTAATTGCCCTGATGTTGTCCTGACTCATAACTACAGATGCACAAGACCAAAAGAGTAAGACTATAAAATAAGAATAACAAGTTAAGATGTATCAGTGAAGTATACAGAAGTAAATAATGTTCTTGTGGATTTCCTTGTTATTTCCTACACTGCTCATGGGGAAAAGCAATTCTTGCAACACTCACAAGTGGTCATTTAAAAAATACGCAATACATGCAATTTCACATGGTTTTCTCAAAATCTTGCCCATTGCAGTATGTTAAGTTTAAGATTACAGAGTGAAATGATCTATTGAGATCATGTGCGTGCGTGCGTGCGTGCGTGCGTGTGTGTGTGTGTGTACTTTACCAGTGTGTCTGTTGGTTCCATCCAGGTTGGCAAACTCAATGTATTTCTCCATGTTGGTCCAGTATATGTGATCGTTGATGTAATCTAACGCCAGGCTGTAGAAGTTTGTGTAGGAGATGGCGATCTTATCCTTCACGATGACTGTCCTATTGGTGCCGTCCATCCCCATCCTCTCTATGTGGTGGCAGTTGTCAATTATGTCTGACCAGTACAAGTATCTGTCAGGGAGACACTGTGTCAGCTATAATAAAACACACATACACGTACAGTACTGTACAGTAATAGTGGACATACAATATGATGAAGAGTTCATACATGGTTTATTTTTTTTGTTTTAATCTACTTCATGTTCATGGTCATGTTGGAGTTTCCCTCCAGAAAGCACAGCCAATCACAATGATGTGTTCCACACTCAATTTAGTGCACTTACTTATGTATATGAATCTTTATACTGTAGTAACTCTTTTAAACTCTGTCTTCTTGTATGGTGGTGTTTCACAGGATGGTTGATACATTCAGTGTGAGGTTCATGATGTCGCCACTGTGCTCTTACCCGTAGCGTACATCCACAGCCATGGAGTGTAGCTTGCTTTTACTCCATGGACCACCGGTGACCAGGACTGTCCTGTACGACCCATTTAGTTTGGACACCTCTATGGTGTTACTGTCACACCAGTACAGGTTACCACCCACCCAATCAACAGCCAAGCCCACAGGCCAGCCCAACATGTTGTGAATGACCTGTCAATGAACCAAACATGCACTTGTGAATTATGAATACAAACACCATGTTCTCTTGTTTGATGTTTAACACTGATATCACTGAGTATTTACATTCATCATTGTCACACTGACCTGGACGTCACTGCCATTGATGTGCATGCGATTGATAATGGCATCACCTTCTATCCAGTAGATCATCTGCTGCTGATAGTCAAAGTCCAGAACCCTCGCATAGCGCAAGTCCTGTCACACCACAGCAGTTGTGTTAGTATCAGACAGGAATACATTCTTGCATTTCAAAAGCAGTGTGTGTAGAATATTGTATAGGATTATGTTATGATATGTTATGTCCAATGCTTTTCACCTGTTTGAGCACTGTGGCGCTGGAGCCGTTCCAGTTGACCTTCATTAGGCAGTTCTCGGCGGCTACAATGAGGAAGGGCTCCACCTCTGGATAATGTGAGACGTGAAATTTGAATCGGTTAACATTTAAAAATCCAATACACATACACCAATACCTCATTTCAAACCGTCTTCGTCGGTATGCATATTGCACACCTCGATGAAGGTATATTTTTGATATATTGCCCAGCCTTAATGTGTTGTCTCTCTTTGACAAACACACAACTGACACAGTGAAGATGCTGTATTTACCATTTTATTAACTTTAACTACAAAATATCATCATATTTCACTGATTCAAATATGAACAGTGTTGTAGCGACATGTGCTTTTTGAAATGGGAATGTGATTGAATGGTGTCATCCCACATTTTGAACACAAAATGGAAGGCAGACAGGCAGGCAGGCAGGCAGGCAGGCAGACAGACAGACAGACAGACAGACAGACAGACAGACAGACAGACAGACAGACAGACAGACAGACAGACAGACAGACAGACAGACAGACAGACTTACCTGTTTTGTTGTGTGCTGGTTCAGCCTGGAGAGCTGAGTAGAAACATAAAAAAAAACTAAATTAAATGGTTGTGCAAGCAAGAATCTGTATGCTGGAATATTAAGGGTGAGCGATAAAATAGCAGCCAGGAGAATGAGACTTGCAGGACACTGCCAAAGACCCCAGGAGCTGCCAGCCAGCAAACTGGTGCTGTGGGAACCAACACATGGGCACCGGTCACGAGGACGTCCCACACTAACATATGTGGATGTACTCAAGAAAGACGCAGGAGCGCAACGCACCAGCGAGCTGGCCAGATGTATGGAGAACCGGGATGACTGGAGGCAACGATGGAGGGCTCGTGTGAGGACGACCTTGAGAGACTATTAAAGGGATTTTTCACTTTGAAAAAAACTTTTGGTCATGTTATTGTCTAATCAGGCTTTTATAAACGCCCTGAACATTTTCTTTTTCTTTTTTCATTTTAACCATGATAGATTCATCAAAAATACCAATTATTTTTTTCTGGTGACTCACAATACCCTCCTAATAAGTTTTTTTTTTTCAATAACTTTTTTCATTTATTTTTAATAGTTCTTTGGGTATGACATTGTCCGTTCTGATGAAGGTCGAAATGACCGAAATGTCAAAATAAAGCATATGTTCTACTTTTTTGCAACTACAGTGTGTGGGTCCACTTCTTCTTTGATTCCACTATCAGAGAAACCTTTTTGATAAATGCATTTTTGTCCTACGCACCTGGTAACCAACCTTTGATGTGTGCAACAGCATTTTCTTAAGGTTAATAATTATTTGGGAAAATGGAAAAAATGTATACAATAAAATAAATATACAAAATGTATGAAAAAGGTTATTGAAATACATGGCCTGCTCACGTATTAGGAGGTTAATATGAGTCACCAGAAACAATAATGGGTGTTTTTGATGAATTTATCATGGTTAAAATGGAGTTTGAAGTTAAAATCAGTGTGTATGGGGAGGCGTCCTGCAGGAGGGGGCCTGATAACATTTACATCAAATATCTAAATATTGAATCAATCAAATTAAAATCTGTCCAGGGTGTTCATAAAAGCCTGATTAGACAATAAAATTACCAAAAGTTTTTTTGAAAGTGAAATATCCCTTTAAAGTTCAAGGTAATATGTCAGTCTACTCACGGCAATCTTTGGATTCATCTGACTGGTCCCCACAGTCATCTATGGTGTCACATTTCCATGACAGTGGAATGCACTTGTAGTTCTTACAAGCAAACTGAGGGAGGAGATTATGTTTAGAATCAGTAATGCAGCAAAATCAGACATGATACATATACAGAGTAACACAAGTGAAGCTGAGGTGAATCACCTGGCTGGCAGTGCAGTTGGACATGCACTGCGTGTCGTCAGCTGACCAGTAGGAGTCGGTGGGACAGGAACACTTGTAGCCCCCTCCAGGTGAGAGCAAACACAGGTTACTGCAGCCTCCATTGTTGGTCTGACATGGATGACCAGACACTCAGGGTGGAGAGAACATGCACACATTTAATGCATATGAGAATAAACACTTGTATGCAGTGGTGGATAGTAACTACTGAGTACATGGCTACTTAAATAGCTGATCTATACTGTAAGTTCACAATGCGTCACATCATCATGACGTGTTGATGAGTCTTTTTTAGGGGTAAAAGTAAAATGTAAATGACATGGCCAGGATAGTGATGCCAGGTGGTTTATATAGCACTTTTCATGACAATTATGATGATAAAAATGACAGACCCTCAGGTTGTCGATAGGGGTGGTACATGTGGATGTTATATGGATTGTCCAGGTTACTGATGAGACTGATCATGTTGGTTCCCTGAATCTTGTTGGCTCTGTAGATGGAGCCGTCCTCCGCGTCCGTCCAGTAGATGTGATCCTCAAACAGAGTAATAGCATCGATTGTGTCCTGACTAACAACTATGGACAGAAAAATGAAATGAAATTAGTCACAACAATATTATGAAATGAATGAACACAACTATTTTAAAGAATATTATGAGACGAAATGAATATACACTAGTAAATACTGTCCTCACTCCTCATTGATGTGCGTGCGTGCGTGCGTGTGTGTGTGCGTGTTGAGCATGCGCTTTACCAGTGTGTCTAATGGTTCCATCCAGGTTGGCAAACTCAACGTATTTCCCCTCCCTGGTCCAGTATACGTGATCGTTAATGTAGTCTAATGTCAGATGTCGCGGTACAGGTAGTCTAACGTTGACGTAGGGCTGGATATCCTTCACGATGACTGTCCTATTGGTGCCGTCCATCCCCATCCTCTCTATGTGGTGGTAGCTGTCACTTATGTCTGACCAGACATACGCAACATACAAGTATCTGTCAGGGAGACACTGTGTTAGGATCACTATTCTAATCACACATACAGTACGGCAGAGGTTCTCAACCTGTGGGTCGGGGGCCAGTAAATTGAGGTCATTGTCTTTGATGCTTTCATTGATAAGAGAGATCACTAACAAACTCAACCCCTCCTTTGAAGTTCAAAGGGAGCAATTAAGAGCTCTGGCCAGCTTCTGAAAAAACAGAGATTGGGTGGTTGCTATAGGAACATGTCACGCAAATCTTCCACATCCAAATGTGGATAGAGCGAGATCTGTGGAAAATAATTTGGAAAAATACTCAGCAGACTCAAACGATCAGAATCGGATCTGATTGGGAGCAGAATAACGTGATCGGGACATCTCAATTCATAAAAACAACATAATTAATTTTATGTTGATATCTAACTATCAATTTAGCGAATGTCTGTTCGTTTGGCGTCCGCTGACATCACTGATACTAAACAGTGTCGCCACAACACCACCATGGTAACAGCCGCATGCTGAAACAATGCCCAAATTCGGAGATCAGCATGCTGACATCCTTCATGGTAATAGCCCCTTGCTGAAACAATGCCCAAATTTGGAGATGAGTGTGCTGACATCACTGATAATAACACGCCACCATGGCTGTCTGTCTGCATGCTGACGTCATAGTACTGACATCACAGACTGATACAACGGGTATTGCACAACTGGACTTCAATGGTAACGTTCTGCCCAACAGGCATCGGTCTGGGTTCTCTGACATTACTTCTGAGACACCTACTGTACATTCAATCCCTCATATATTGTGAGTCTGCATACCCCCCGGGCACAGGACTAGTACTGTGTAATTCAGTTTTCTTCTAGCCGTGGTGTAACACAGGATGGTTGATACATTCAGTGTTCATGTCACCACAGTGCTCTTACCCGTAGCGTACATCCACAGCCATGGAGGAAGGCTGGTCCAGACCAGTATTGACCAGGACTGTTCTGTACGACCCGTTTAGTTTGGACACCTCTATGGTGTCACTGCCACTGTCACACCAGTACAGGTTACCACCCACCCAATCAACAGCCAGACTGGTTGGTGTGCTGATCAACTTGTTGTGAAGGACCTGTCAATGAACCATGCATGCACTCTGAATAATAATCACCATGTTTTATTGTTTAATCTTCTTTTCATTTAACATTTTTACGTTAAACATTTCTATGACTTATTTTCTAGATAGGAGAGTGTAGAGAATCTTTTTCCACAAGGTCTATTTCTTTTCCCACACAATTTCAAGATGATGAACAGCTGATCTACAGTACAAGCTCACAACACATAGCATCGCAACACGGTGTGAGCTTGTAGTTCAGCTGTTTTACTATTTTATTTTTGTTTAAAGCTCATAAAGAGCAAATGTTGTGTACACTAAGTTAGTAACTCAATATATGTGATAATTTGTGAGCTTATTTTCAGTACTTATTTATACTATATATTATATATTTTTTAGTTTTTTACAAAACGTGAGTTACTTGAAAATAGGTCTGATATCCAAAATGGGTACCGTCCCATTGTTTGGGAAACACTGCACCCTGTTCTCTTGTTTGATATTTAACACTGCATATCACAGAGTATTTACATTACAAATACAAGTTATTGTTCATTTGTTTTCCCTTCCCTGTCATTCATCCTCATCGTTGTCATTGTCACACTGACCTGGACGTCACTGCCACTGATGTGCATGCGACTGATCTTGTTGGGGAACCTTTCTATCCAGTAGATCATCTGCTGCTGATAGTCAAAGTTCAGAGCCACTGCGGTCCCCAAGTCCTGTCACAACGCAGCAGTTGTGTTAGTGTCAGACAGGAATACATTCAGCATGTCAAAAGCAGTATGTGCAGAATACATATGATGTGTAAGCTCCAGTGTTGGGTATGTTACTTTATTACTCATTACCTTCATTCTTTTATTTAAAGATTAGTTCTTTGGGCTTTTTTGCCTTTATTGATAGGACAGTAGACTGACAGGAAATGGGGGGAGAGATGGGGAGTGACATGCGCCAAAGGTCATCCGGGTCGGGAATCGAACCACCGACGCCGCCAGGCATCCATGCTTATGTGGCAATGTCTAAGTGGTATGTGTATTTATGCGACTTAAAAAAGAGTAAACAAATCCCATCATGTAGAAAATGTATTTCTTAACATTTTGGACAAAAGAGACAATTTTACATAAAGCTGCCCAGATGTCCCGTCCCTAGTAGGCCTAAGCATTGACAGCTTACTATTGTAAGAGTGAAATTCATCTACAGTTTGTTTGATATAAGAAATAACCATTGTTCAGTATGAGAGCTCCCGCTCGGGGCGCTGTGGAAGAAAGCTAGAAAGTAAAGGAGAGAAGAAGAGCGGGAGAGAGAGAGAGGGAACGGAGAGCTGAGAGCATAGGCTGAGAGCCTTTGATTCATTCTATTGTTTACGTCTGGTGGTGTTGGACTGCACTGTTTTGCTGGGAGACTACAGTAAAGTATTAGTGTCGAACGGAGTATATCTGCACCCACATCGCTTAAACTATTAAATACGCAACGAAAACCATATAGGCTGCACTCAGTCGAGTTGCCAACTTGCGTATAGCCAAATATGGCTGGCAATTCACTTTGCCAACTTCACTTTCCAAAGAAAACAACAAGTGCGACCAGCAGAGTGCAAAAGTAGGACGACGATAGCTTGTATCTGTTGCACTTGTTGGTTGGTGGTGACGTCACAGAGAACGCTGCTCCCTCATTGGCCGGGCCTTAAAGGACAACTTTAGTTTTTTACAACATGGGTTCATATTTTAGATTTTAATTAAAAAACATAAAAGATGAGTGTTAAAATTATTTCATTTACTTCTTTCTATTGTTTTAGAGATTCTTATTTCAGTGGTTGGGGGCATGCATACAAGTGGCTAAATATGTCATTATTCACAGAATAAGCCCATTCCCAAGATACAACGAAACCTTTCATGGTTGGATGTGACTTATGGGGGCTAGAAGTGTTACAGTAAATAGCAATAAAGAAACTGATGGCTTATTGGGTCTAAAAAGACATATTTAGCCACTTGTACGCATGCCCCCATGCGTACGCATGCCCCACAATTTAGCACGGTAAACGCGATAAAACAATAGAACGAAGCAAATGAAAACATTTTAACACTCACTTTTTATTTTCTCTATTTACAATCTAAAATATGAACCCTTGTTGTAAAAAAACAAAGTTGTCTTTTAAGCCAATGAGAGAGGAGCGTTTCCTCTTGAGATGGTAATGGCAGATGACCTTTGACCGAGGATGGAACAGAGGCGCAAAACCGATTTTTCAGTCACTAAATAAATAGGGGTTTATTTATTTTTTATAAAAGAGTGAAAATACAAAATATAGGAAAGAGAGAGAAATCTCAGCAAAAATGATTCTAGGCAGCAGAAAAGAAGAGAGCGCGGTTTTAGGGGC
Source organism: Nannobrachium achirus (assembly GCF_963921795.1). Lineage (NCBI taxonomy): Eukaryota > Metazoa > Chordata > Actinopteri > Myctophiformes > Myctophidae > Nannobrachium > Nannobrachium achirus. The sequence goes on from NC_137827.1 coordinate 19,048,813, forward strand.
GATCCCTTTTTATAGCCCGGGAGTCAGGGGAGATGCAGTCCTCCCCCTGATTTTGGCGTGCATGACTTTTCCAACAATGCTTGGGTAGCAGGAATACAATTAATCCAATTACTTCTTTTGAGTGCATACTGTTTTGCTTGTGTCTCTCTGCACTCTGTGTCACCCCAGGTGTATGTGGTTTAGCAATGGCTTAACAGTCGCTTTCTACAGGAAACCCACACACGTACATTTTGAAGGCAGGATGCCCTACCCTCTTTTGCACTGCAACCAAAAGTTGACTAGTTACCAACAGGACAGTAATACTGAATACTATATTCATTTACACATGTACCATATCTCTGAACAGTATGCATCGGGTTATATCACATGTATAACTCTAAGCAGCAGTGGCACACACCGTTTAATATGTTTAATCACAGGTATATAGGTCTAAGCAACACACATCATTGTGGGCTCGCCTATAAGGCGAGCACACTTTAGATATTGTCATAATTTATCTATCAGGCAGGCAGGCAGGCAATCAGTAGATGGGAACTTCGGTTCCTTTCTACTCCTACATACTTAGTGAGAAAATGAAAATAAAAACATCAATGTGTTCAGTTTACAGTGGCGAAGTGTGCTATTATTTTCTATAGCAATCGGCCAAATGGTGGCGCTGTAGGAAGCCTTCGAATGTGTGAACTTTGAACAGATAGAGCTCATGCTCTGTTTGAGGTACAGCCATGAAACCTGTATACACGTATGCATCTCCTCATGCCGAACAACTTTTACGCTCTGACTTTTGACCTCTGACCTTTAGATCCCCCAGAATTTTGAATTATATGAAAAACAGTAAAAATCTATCTCCTCCTGGGATTTTTGCATAACGCGCACGAAACATTTTTCACATGAACTTTGGACCAATACGGTCAAACTGTCTGGTCGGATTTCTTTTAAAGTGAAACATTATTTTTTAATAATTCAATCAATATTGCGGTTTTATGCAAATTATTCTTCTGCCTCTAAATCATGCATGCAAAGTTACACGTTCATGGCATTTGGCAAAGATGTGGAGGGTTAGTCAAAGTATCACTGAAACCAATTTTATTCCAATCGGCCAAAGGGGGGCGCTATACGAAGCGTTTGAAAATTCAAACTTCAAACGGGCATAAGTCATGACTCGTTTCGTTTGATGACATGCAACTTGTTACACGCGTGCTTTGACTCAAGCGGAAGACATCTGTGTCGTTGTTAAGTAAGCTCCGCCCTTCGATTTTCCGCCATTTTGAGCAGTTTGTAAAACGCGTAAACCCGCTTTTATTCTGGAATTTTCGCTCCACGTGCACAAAACGTTTTTTTACGTGAACTTACTTTGGACCGATATCTAAAGATCTGTCAGATCGGATTTCTTTAAAATTGAAACATGCTTTTTAAAATAAATTCAATGAATATTGCAGTTTTATGCAAATTATTCTTCTGCCTCTAAATCATACATGCAAAGTAACATGTTCATGGCATTTGGCAAAGAGATGTAGAGTGTTAGTCCAAATATCACTAAAACCAGGGTTCGAGTTATGTGGGTGCCAGTAGGGGCTTAGCCCCCATAGATAAAGTCTGGGACCCCATAGTCAAAAACCCCTATGGGGTCTCTTTTTTTTCCCAAGTGTGTTTTTTTTTTTTTTTTTTTTTTTTATTATTATTTTTTTTTACTGACAGTCCCACATATCATACCTAAATGTCCAAATAGATAAACGTATTCCCACCATACATTGCCGGCAAATATCGAATTTTCATAACACAAGGATTTTCAGTTTCACAGTGCAAGGAGTGCAGTTAACATAGGTGCAATACAGCCAGCCGCCTGCACTGTTTGTAGCGGGGGCGCTAGCGAGATAGAGATAGTTGAGAGGACTGAATTTTGCACAGTGAGGAAGAAGAGAGACGAACGCTCCGTGCAGTGAGCAGCTGAGGAGAGGGGACTGGAGTGGACTAGTGGAGGAGAATACGTTGAATCTTGTCTTCATTTTACAATGTGAAGTTAATTTGAGCAACACAGCACTGTTTGTGTTTAGTGGACACACATACTGTACACATGCTGTTACCCAAACCACGCATGCACACCCACATTAATAAATAATTATGAGAATAAAAGTAGGCTATGTAATCATTATTAAAATTAGACCAGGTCAACCTGGTTGTGCCAGACCCCCTGTCTGTCATCATCATTTATGACATCATGCCTTTTGTAGGCATGTCATCATCATGTCATCATCATATATACCCTTTATATAGAAAACCCGGACAGACCGACATTTGCTTATGTAGGCCTACCCATTTCATGGGTCTGGCAATTATAATCATTATAGGCTTCACTAAATGGTCAGTCCATAAATGTAGGCCTATTTGCAAATGGAAAGGGGGGAAAACAGCTCGTTTACAATTCACTTTTGCTACCTCTGAAAGAAGTAAATATCATGGAATTAAATTTATATTGGAGGTGAGTGAGAAAAGGAACAAATATTGATGGTTAAACTTAAAGCCATACTGTGTAAGATGCCCAACTAGTGGTCATTAGCCCTATAGCAAACCGCGGTCGCGTCCGCGTCTTTCGGACGTTTTTCGTACCTTCAGACCCCCGCGTCTGCCTCCACCTCGCTGAGATCTATCTTTTAAGGGGTCCCTTGTTCCTGTGCGTTCAGTAATTCCAGAGATACGGACTCCTTCACCCTGCCTGGTAGGCGAAATTACCTAGAGAAGGGATGGTACAAACGGGCGACAACAAATATGGCTGCCATAGCGACCCCACTTGAAGATGCGCTGTGATTGGCCGGCAGTTGTATAACCCTCGCTGTGATTGGCCGGTAGTGTGATGACGCAATTTTGGCGCGAGATCCGGTCCACGGCAAGGATCTCAGTTTACATACAGAGAAGGCTTTACAGGCTGAAATTCACGGCGCGGATCTTCTAAAACTTTTGTGATTTAATAGTTAGGAGAATTTTAAGATTTGTTTTATAAAAAAAGTTACATAGTACAACTTTAAAACTTAAAAGTAAGACTGAACAATGACATCACACCGTTTAATCCTACTATTAAACGGAGGGAGCCCCCCTCCCCCACGTCCCACCGCACCCCCTAAAGGGGGGTTGGGGGGAAAATATTGCCGATCGGCAAGTAGAGGCTCTGACATCAGTGGCGTGAAGTAGGAGCTATTGGCTACTTCTATTTCCAGTACAATTTCAAAATAAACATGTGTTGAATGATCGATTGTATAGACAAAAAAAAAAAGAAAGGCTCTTGTTTTGAAATGTGCTTCTGGGCACTGTTCAGAGAGGAAATGGCTTTCAAAGGACTTCCCTTTTAACTTGTCTGTCTGAACGTCTGTCTCTCCGTGCGTAACTGATGCGTCATGGACTCGGTGGATTATAACAATACGGCCATAAAGGAATATACAGAACACCAAGACAACACAACCTAGGCTTTGAAGGCATTAAACATCGCCCTCTGCTAGCCCTGGCGTCCTCACTGGTGAGTCGTGGGCTCGTGGCTATAGACTTGTAATGATGAATGAATGCTATGTTATGCTGCTGTGCTGCCTGGCTAGGCTAACGTTTGGGCTAGCTAGTGGCTAATGGCTATGGTGTACCAGAACCATCGCCAATGAAGCCTGGGTTTCCGAGGCTAGCTGTTTCCTAACACTGGGGTCTGGACCGATGTGGCGGACACGTTGTATGGGTCACAACGCACTGAACACAGTGCGAAGCAACTCGTTGTGAGCTTGTACATCTGCTATTTTCACTACTTGTTTGGTACAAGGTAGTAATGTCTCTTGGTTCACGGGCTAAAAAGTTTGGGAACCATCATACTTGCTGTTGTAGACAGGTTCACGGGCTAAAATGTTTGCTTGCTGTTGTAGACAGTGGTGTAAAGTAACTAAGTAGATTAACTGAAAAGCTCTGGGGACTGAATGATTTTATGAAACTGGCACTTGTTGTCTGACTGTTGGTACCAAGAAATCCAGACTATATACCGAAAAATACCTGATTTAATATGATTTAATATAGGAAAATACTCGTTTTAGCCGACTTTATACCCGAAAAATAGGGCCCCCATAACTATGGGGGCCACCCCCATAACTATGGGGGCCCTATTTTTCGGCGGCGCCTTTGGCGCCGCTAGAGGGACCCCATAGCTCTCGGAGTATAACTCGAACTCTGACTAAAACCAATCTTACCCCAATTGGCCAAAGGGGGGCGCTATATCATTTTGAGCAGTTTGTGAAACGCTTAAACCCGTTAGGATTTTTTTTTTGCAATTTGCATGAAACATTCTACACACAATCTAAGGACCTTTATCTAATATGCCTATGAAGTGCACACACACAAAAATAAATAAATAATGAATATAGCTGCAAGCAGCGATAAAGTGGCCAAAGCCAAAAACACCTCAAATCATGAACACAGCCTGCAATGTGCGTGAAATTTTGCAAGCACATTCCCAATAGGTCAAGGAACAGATACCACCCTTCTTACATTGGCCTGTTATAGCGCCACCAGCGGGTCAACTTTTGCACAACACATTTTTGGAACAAAATGGACCAATCTTTGACGTCAGTAACGTCAAAGAGAGCACTGCCTGCGATCTTGACATTTTGTACTTTTATAGCCATTGTTTTCTGGCTTGAAGCGAGCCCACAATTGTTTCGAAGGAACAATATTTTTCTAGTCTATCAGTCAGACAGTTCTCCTCAAAACTTGGGTTCCTTTCTACTCCTACATACTTAGACAGAAAATGAAAATAAAAACATCAATGTGTTCAGCTTACAGTGGCGAAGTGTGCTATTACTTTTTACAGCAATCGGCCAAATGGTGGCGCTGTAGGAAGCCTTCGAAAGTGCGAACTTTGAACAGGTAGAGCTCATGCTCTGTTATACGTACAGCCTCTGACTTTTGACCTCTGACCTTTAGATCCCCCAGAATTTTGAATTATATGAAAAACAGTAAAAATCTATCTCCTCCTGGGATTTTTGCGTTACGCGCACGAAACCTTTTTCACATGAACTTTGGACCAATACGGTCAAACTGATCAACCAGATTTTTTTCAAAGTGAAACATTATTTTTTAATAATTCACTGAATATTGCACTTTTATGCAAATTATTCTTTTGCCTCTAAATCATACATACAAAGTCACACGTTCATGGCATTTGGCAAAGATGTAGAGGGTTAGTCAAAATATCACTGAAACCAATCTTATTCAAATTGGCCAAAGGGGGGTGCTATACGAAGCGTTTGAAAATTCAAACTTCAAATGGGCATAAGTCATGACTCGTTTCGTTTGAAGACATGCAACTTGTTACACGCGTGCTTTGACTCAAGCGGAAGACATCTGTGTCGTTGTTAAGTAAGCCATTTTGAGCAGTTTGTAAAACGCGTAAACCCGACTTTAATTCTGGAATTTTCGGGTCACGTGCAAAAAACTATTTTTTACGTGAACTTTGGACCAATATCTAAAGATATGTCAGATCGGATTTCTTTAAAATTGAAACATACTTTTTTAATAATTCAATGAATATTGCAGTTTTATGCAAATTATTCTTCTGCCTCTAAATCATACATGCAAAGTAACATGTTCATGGCATTTGGCAAAGATGTAGAGTGTTAGTCCAAATATCACTAAAACCAATCTTACCCCAATTGGCCAAAGGGGGGCGCTATATCATTTTGAGCAGTTTGTGAAACGCTTAAACCCGTTTTTATTCTAGGATTTCTTTTTAGCAATTTGCATGAAACATTCTACACACAATCTAAGGACCTTTATCTAACATGCCTATGAAGTGCACACAAAAATAATAATAATAATAATTGCGACCGAAGGTCGCATATACTCTGAAGAACCGTGTCGCTTGAGTGTCCTTCCTTCCTTCCGTATCCTCGTGACCGTCCGTATCCTCTGTGATGTCAGTGTGATGTCAGCGAGTTGTGACATCACCTCCTGTACAGGGCGGCTACACGAAATGTGGATAACACTATATATGGAGATAGTCCAGTCCATCATGTCATATGGGACTACCGTCATAGAAAGTTGCCATTGTTAGGCCGGAGTCATTGGCTGTCTAAACATGGAGATGTGGATAACACTATATATGGAGATAGTCTAGTCCAATATGTCATATGGGACTACCGTCATAGACAGTAGCCATTGTTAATCCGGAGTCAATGGCTGACTGTCTGTACAGGAAGTGATGTCACATGACATACTTGTTATGCCCATATATGAGTCCTAACATGGAGATGTGGATAACACTATATATGGAGATAGTCTAGTCCAATATGTCATATGGAACTACCGTCATAGACAGTAGCTATTGTTAGGTCATGGTCAATGGCTGTCTGTCTGACTGTCTGTACGTACAGGAAGTGATGTCACATGACATACTTTTTATGCCCATATATGAGTCCTTCTGTACCACATCTCCATGTTTAGGCAAACTCCACACAGAAAGGCCCTATCGCCAACCCCTACTAAGTAGCATACATTTACAACATACCTTCTCCAAAAACATCAATATTGAACTCCATATGTATATGGATACATACATGTATTTTTATTAATAAAGGATAAAATAAAATTAAAATGCCATAGATGGGCATTCCCAAAAGCAAAATCCCTTTATGCCCATATATGGGGATTTCTGATGTCATCAATCTCTGGCCCTAACTAGCTCAAAAGCCTGCTTTACTCTGATTTACACCCTACCTTTCCAGATAATGACCTATTGGGTATACACTTATGTCCAAATATAGAAATCCCAAGGCATCAAACCCAAGCTTGGCTTTACTAATTAACATACGTTTTATGCCCATATATGGAGATCCCTGTCCCAATGTTATCAATATTAAGGACATATCTGGAAATGCCCATATTTGGTAATGTCCACATATGGGCATGTTTTGACATAACATAGTCAGGGCCCTATCGCTCACACCCTAGGTTGGGTTGGCGTGTTCTCCCCGTGTCTCCTAGGGTTGATATCCTCACAAAATTGGTGCAAGTCAATGGCAGCGTTTCCAGAATATCAACAATACCAAGGGCCACCAGGACCGTAGGGCTGTGGACAAGGACTTGCAGCGCATGAACGCCGCACTGGAGCGTGAAAACCAACAGGCCTGATGGAAAATGCTACATGGCCGCAGGCTTTGTGACGTCCCACATCTTATGTGCTGGGCATACTACTAACCGATGCCAAGGACCTCCAGAGGCCATACAAAGAGTATCTAACCCGAGGCCCCTTACTAAGTAGCATACATTTACAACATACCTTCTCCAAAAACATCAATATTGAACTCCATATGTATATGGATACATACATGTATTTTTATTAATAAAGGATAAAATAAAATAAAAATGCCATATATGTATCCATATGGAGTTCAATATTGATGTTTTTGGAGAAGGTATGTTGACATTGAACAGGACATATATGAAGCGTGTACCACTGACAGATGCAACAGGAAACTTAGAGACCTGGAAAAGGGATCCTACTATTGTCCCAAATGCGAAAAGACCTCTCCAAACGTTAAATACAGACTTCGGCTGAAGGTAAAAATTGAACAATCTGGAGATGTTCAATGGGTGACATGCTTCCACGAAACAGCTGAGGTACTGCTGGGTCACAACATGACTCAGGAATCACTGAAAAATTTCAAAGAGAATGACAAAATTGCATTTGAAGACATATTGAATAAAGTAATCTCAACAAGTCATGTCTTCATAATCAAAGTCAAGGTGACAACATACCAAAATGAGAAACAAATGAACCACACAGTACTGAAAATCAACTGCTGCTCTGGAACACAGGGTAGTGTTCCAAAGATCTAGGCTGATAATCCAGCTTTTGCAGCGTCACAGGTTCAAGTCCTGACTTGCGACCTCAAGTCCCCATCTCTTCCTGTACGGGGCGGCTACACAAGACTAAGAAAGACAAAAAAAAAGAGAAGGATACACAAGATTAAGAAAGACAAAAAAAGAGAAGAATAAAAAAGAAAAAAAGAAGGAGGAGGATAAAGATACCAAAAGGAGAGAGAAGAAAGGGTGGATGAGGTACAATGTGCGGTATCCTCCTCTGATCTGATACGGGCGGCTGGACTTAGATCACCTATGAAAGGATGTCCATGAAAGAATGTCCATCCACCTGGAGAAAAGAAAATGTAACAAGGAGGTGGCAACGGGGTGGCCAGATAAAGTTATTAGGCCTGGATCCAACTTTAAGTCGACGCACATGATTCCAGAAGTGTAGTGCTTATTCGCTCTTGTATCAAACCGGTACTCGAAACGTACTTAAATTTAACATATTTTCTAAAGTAAATATGGGGGCTGCTGTGTTAAGAACGTTTCGTTGTCAAGCTCAATGTTGGGCATTTGGACCTATACATGGAGAAATGGAGCGAATCTGTTTGGCCTAAACATGGAGATGTGGATAACACTATATATGGAGATAGTCTAGTACATCATGTCATATGGGACTACCGTCATAGACAGTAGCCATTGTTAGGTCGGAGTCAATGGCTGTCTGTCTGACTGTCTGTACAGGAAGTGATGTCACATGACATACTTTTTATGCCCATATATGAGTCCTTCTGTACCACATCTCCATGTTTAGGCAAACTCCACACAGAAAGGCCCTATCGCCAACCGAACCTAGGGTCTGAGCGATAGGGCCTTTCTGTGTGGAGTTTGCGTGTTCTCCCCGTGTCTCCTAGGGTTGATACCCTCACAAAAACATGAACAAACTCCCCCCAGAATGACAACAACTAGAATCGTCAGAGAAACGACAGACAGACAGGTTACATAAGTGATTCACATAAATTGGTGGCTCCACTCCTCTCAGCTGAGCAGACAGTTAATAGGAATTCAAAGGACTGTGCTCCAGTCAGCTATTAAAGCCCCTGCCTTACATAAAACACCACCTTATGCAATACCTGCTCTCACGCTGCTTATACTAACCCAGGGGTCTTCAATAGGGGGTCCCAGACCCCCAGGGAGTCCTCAGAGTTATACCACAAGGGGTCCGCCAACTGTAGGCTAAGGTTAAAGCCATTGTGAGCTTGTAGATCCATTGTACACTCCTTTCCCATTGAAAAGCATTGTCAGATAGTAGTCTAGGACCTGGCTAAGATATGTAGGCCTATGCACTTCATTTAGGAGAGAATATCTCAACTGCTCTTGACTAATATGACCCCAAGGAACAATGCAAGAACTCCTCACTGGCCTCCCAGCATGTGCACTTAAGCCTCTCCAACTGATCCAAAATGCCGCGGCACGACTGGTCTTCAACCAGCCAAAATGTATCCCCCCCTTTCCAACTCCCTGAATTAGAACTACAGACCCGTTTCTTGTTTACAAACATTGAGACTAAATGCACAGGTGACTGTATCATGTAATCAATTCCCACCAATCCCCAAACCTGTTTTTTTGGGGAGCGCTGGTTTCATTGGCTAATTTTGGTACCGACCTGCGCACGCATCTAGTTCTTATCAGTGTAACGTGGACCAGAAATGCGTCTACAGACTCACTCCCTAACTCCAACTAAGCACTACTGTAACACTTCCCTTCCTTCGGTGACCACACATGAATCTAGGGAGCATTTTTAGGTTTTAGAAAAGTTTTTACTGATTGGGTGCATGGTCTACCTATGTTATTGTTTTTCTAGATTGATATTCCTATGCATTTGTTGCATTGTTGACTTGCTTATTATAGTGATGCATTACCTGCTTGTTGTAAGTCGCTTTGGATTCAAAGCGTCTGCTAAACTGTAAACTGTGAGAAGATCTTTATCCGGGACAAAATACCCAGAATGACCACACCCTTTTAAAAATGACCACAACTTCCAACATGGCTTTATCTTGTAAACCGTTGGGGCTACACATTTTCGCTGGAAATATTCAGAAGACCAATGTTTAGGGGGACCTCTAGGTTTATTGACAAAAAAACGTCAACTTATTATTGTCATGCAGGGCATTAGGTAAATATTTTGCACTAATCAGTGTAAAAGCATGAAATTATGTTTTTGTGAAAGTGTCTGCTGTGTTTGACATGTAGGCCTATGTTATCAGTATTGTATGTAATTGTTGTGTCCTACATGCACTTGGCCGTTTCCCTAATCAACTGACTGCACTGGCATTGTTTATGTCTTTTGTACGAGGCATTCTTGTACTTCTCTTCATGTGGTCATGAATAAACATGTTGTTCCAGGGAGCCCCCAGAGGCAGAGATTTGAGTTACAGAAGTTTGCTTTGAAAAATATACATTCAAAGATTTGCTAATATTTTCATGATTTAAAAAAAAAAAATAGCAGATCTACAAGCGTGGCACTCGGTGGCCCGCTGTGAGCTTGTATACCTGCTATTTTTCAATGGCTAAAGTATAAAATAATTACAGGTCTTAATGGGTTAAAACAGGGGTCTTCATCGTTTTCAGGTCAAGGACCCCTTAGTTCAGAGGAGACGAGAGATGAAGCAGGGACCCCCCACAACCTCTTCATAGATTCAATATAGTTTCATTGTTTGACAGCACAATCATCAGTGTATTTTGGATTCATGTCAATTTGAGTTTTCAGTTATTTAACCACTTGAACCGTCAAAACTTCACCTTTCACTCTGTGATTAGTCTGCACTTCTTCCCCTATACACCAAACCTCTTTGCCAAAAATAGCCGATCCACAAGCTCACAACGCTAGAAGAGGGTCAAGTGAGAATTGAGGACTGACGGACTGATGGACAGACGGACTGACGGACAGCTGGTCGAGGTTTTGATAGTAACTGCGACCTGACAGTCGCAAATAAAAAAGGAAGGAAATAAAGTTTCTATCACTCAAAGATTTGGAGGACGCCCTGTAGTAACTCTGGGGACCCCCTAGGGGTCCCGGACCCCCTGTTGAAGACCCCTGGGTTAAAAGAAAAATACGGGCCTTTTGCAATAAGAGCTCCACACAGTGGTGGAACAAGTAGGCTACTCACACCTCGTATCAATACCACAACATAGAGTGAAACAGACTGTCATTGAACTGTCATTGAACACAAACACATATGCTTTAACCAGTGAAAAATAGCAGATCTGCTATTTAGCAGATCTGCAGATCTGCTATTTTTGACAAAGTCATGAAAATGTGTGCAAATCTTTGAATATTATGTATTTTCAAAGCGAACGTTTGTAACTCAAATTTTGCTTCTGGGTGGTCCCTGGAAATAAATATTTTGAGATGGGGAGTCCGTGGCCAAATAAATATCATTTAGGGGGTCCTTAACAAGAAAAGGTTTGAGAACCACTGACATATAGTCTCTCAAGAACAGACTAACTGAGCTCCATTTAAGTGAAAAGGACCTTTTCTTTGACGATGGCTGGCCAGATTGCTGACATAGAAACGCAGCGGCACTCGGTGCCGCGCTGTGAGCTTGTATATCTGCTATTTTTCAATAGTTAAAGCATAAAATAATGATACACAATAATGTGTACCCGTTCTAAATGGGTTAAAAGCCTCACATTGCAACTCAAGTTTCTTCTTTTGTTTTTAATATGTTGAATTTAGTTTTGCAACACATACCATCAGGCATGTGCACACATAGACACCAAAGGGGGCTTGAGCCCCTGCCCTTTTATCTTTCTGTAAAAAAGTACCCTCTCCACATCATGAATGCAGTTTTTAGTATGGTGAAATAAATGCAAATGCCCCTCTTTCCATGCCATACCTGAAGGCAGCATTCAAGTGAATTGCCTTGTCCAAACAATCTTTAAATAATTGCCCTGTCTTTGTAGAAATCCATGCTCTATGCCAGTATGGACTCTAGTATTGACTCCTGTATATATGCTTAGTTCAGTGTGGTATCAAGCACCCAAAATAGCCCACCTCCAAGCCTGGAGGTCTGCTATTTTCGATATTTCCACCAAAAGGCCCTTTTAGAAATGGCAGCCCCTGCCTCTATAACATTCTCTGCACGTCCCTGCTCTACCATTGACAGACCTGTAGCAGATGTGACTTATAAGGATTGGAATGTGACCTGAGGCCAGCATTCAATTTCATTGCCCGAAATGGTCCCCGAGCCGTCCGTTTCCCAACCTGCAGTCACCGTTGTGACGTTGTCTTTAAATGCCCTGTCATTGCGCCTGGCGCGAGCTTGAGTGTGAGCGCCGTTGGACCTGTGAACGTGAGGAAGTCAGACCCTCTACACAGCGTGGAAGCTGTAGCCTATGTTTTAGCCCGTGAAAAGTGCGCGTTAGGCCGGCCGTTGTGGACGTTAAACCCCGCGGAAGAGAGCCCATTGCACGGCACCCCAACACGGAGCATTAAACAACAGCCCGATGCGACGCTGGAAGATGTGTTGTTCAACGAGGAACAACATTGTTTGGCCGTGAACTTGAACGCCGCCGCCACCAATGGAGTTGTTCCCGTGATCCCGTTCATCATCACTAGCACTGCTGCGCAGGACGGTAATTCTTCTCATCTGAGCTCTTTCATGCATGCCTTTCTGAATCGATCCTAACTGGGAGCGTTAACTTTATTTCGTTTGACTTGTGTGAACCTGCCGACTTCCTCGGTGAAGTGGAGGAACATTGACATTGACTTTGCGTTGTCTCGCCTCGCGTTGCGTGCTTGCGTGGGTGCGCGTGCGTTCAATCCGGAGAACGGACAGTTTATTTATTTATTAAAAGACTGGTTGTCCATTCCTTGAATTCAATTGTACACGGCCAATGCTGTCGTGCGTTCAAGTGTGTTTTCGGGTGGAAACGTAACTTGTATGCAAGGTGCTCTGAGTGAGCTGACTATATTTTGTTTTTGTTTTCTTCTGTTTGTTTTGGAAACGTGAGCTCCTCTTGTTGGTTTATGGTTTGTTGTTTTGCATTCTTGATCTGGGTTGTTATGAACTGATGATGATGATGATGAGTTGAATGTTTTTGGGCTGATTTCAATCACTAAATGAGTTGAACTTGAATTGTCAAAGTGTTGTGTTGGTTTATTTCTCAACAAGGATTATATTTTATATATATTATATTTTTTATATATATATATATAAATCCTTTGTGCGGTATTCACATGGTTTAAACTCCAGATGAGGAAGAACTCATAAATATAAAAAAAGGAGAAGTATCAAATCAAATATTTCTCTGAGACAGAGTCTACCTGGCACCCCTGAACAAATATAAGTGGAAACCACCACGCCTCCAGGAACAACCCCTCGTGAATTATGGGCTCACATTTCTTTTTTGAATAAGTTATGAATGAATTACAATGTAAATACTGTTACCTAGTTTTGATATAATTTGACGAAGTAGGCAGTGGTAGAATAAATGTAATTGTGTTCTGTGCAAACTTTTTGAAAAATGACTGCATGTGTTGAAAATCTGCCACATTATGTTTTTACATTGATCTACAAGCTCACAGTTCTGGCACAATTCCAATGTCCTCCCTAAGCCTTGTTGACTCACTGACTTAAAGCTGCATGAAACCCAAAATCACTTTTTCTATAAATATATATTATACCAGTAAGACTCCCTAATCGGGAGATAAGCGACCGTTGGTCGCTTATCTCCACAAATAGGCCAAAAGTTTGTTTTACCAATTATTACACTCTATGTGAACATTTACATCAACAAATCCCAAGTACTATGCAGAACGACCCATTTCAAGTTTTTAATGTACAACAATATTTAGAAAATAGGTCTACAAGCTGACAGTCCTCGTCCCTTATATTCCCATAGGTTATATGGAGATCTCAGTGTTTGTCAGTCCTTGTTCATTTATGCCCATATATGGACATCTCTATATCTACTGTAACAGTCCTTGTCCCTTTATGCCCATATATGGAGATCTCTTAACTGTAAGTCCTTGTCCCTTTTATGCCCATATATGGATATTCCTGATGTCATCAGTATATGAACATATATGGGCTTTCTGATATGCCCATATATGGAGATCTCTTAACTGTAAGCCCTTGTCCCTTTTATGCCCATATATGGATATCCCTGATGTCATCCGTATATGCCCATATATGGGCTTAATAATATGCCCATATATGGAGATCTCTGTATCTCCATATATGGGTATAAAAGGATACTTCAGGTCTGACATCAGGTTTGTTTATATTGGGTTGCTAGGTTTGACATCACAAACTCTATGGGCCATCTGACCTAGAAATCTATATTTGGGCATAGATGACTCATCGTGACCTCATCACACGTCGACCGCACGTGTGACGTGCGGTCGACCGCACGTGTGACCGACGGACGGCCGGTGGAGGTTTTCATACCAGTAAGACTCCCTAATCGGGAGATAAGCGACCGTTGGTCGCTTATCTCCACAAATAGGCCAAAAGTTTGTTTTACCAATTATTACACTCTATGTGAACATTTACATCAACAAATCCCAAGTACTATGCAGAACGACCCATTTCAAGTTTTTAATGTACAACAATATTTAGAAAATAGGTCTACAAGCTCACAATGCTACGCATTGTCCTCATCCCTTATATTCCCATAGGTTATATGGAGATCTCAGTGTTTGTCAGTCCTTGTTCATTTATGCCCATATATGGACATCTCTATATCTACTATAACAGTCCTTGTCCCTTTATGCCCATATATGGAGATCTCTTAACTGTAAGTCCTTGTCCCTTTTATGCCCATATATGGATATTCCTGATGTCATCAGTATATGAACATATATGGGCTTTCTGATATGCCCATATATGGAGATCTCTTAACTGTAAGCCCTTGTCCCTTTTATGCCCATATATGGATATCCCTGATGTCATCCGTATATGCCCATATATGGGCTTTCTAATATGCCCATATATGGAGATCTCTGTATCTCCATATATGGGTATAAAAGGATACTTCAGGTCTGACATCAGGTTTGTTTATATTGGGTTGCTAGGTTTGACATCACAAACTCCATGGGCCATCTGACCTAGAAATCTATATTTGGGCATAGATGACTCATCGTGACCTCATCATGATTTCAATCGCTATAAAAGGACTCTCAGTGACATACACTCTCCACAGATAAAGCAGTCAACCAGCCTACCAGTCAACCCATTCTTTGATTACTTTGTACAACTAGATTAACTTTTCAATGGCATCCCCACTGGAATTGACCGAAATGTACGACAGACAAGTCTGACCTCACCAGCCCATACTTGGGCATGGACAACTTATATCTCCATATACGGAGATGGCCATATATGGAGATACGATGACATCACAGAGTCCACAGCTGATGATGTGGCGTGATGTCATACAATACACAAACAAGCCCTATATAAAGGGGCAATTCTCACCAGGGAAGAGAGCATTCCCCACTAGCTGAGTATCTTAAGATGGTTGGATGTGATGATAAGCTATAAGCTTAGTTGATCCTGGCGATAAGGTCTGAGTCGAGGAATGCTCTCTTCCCTGGTGAGAATTGCCCCTTTATATAGGGCTTGTTTGTGTATTGTATGACATCACGCCACATCATCAGCTGTGGACTCTGTGATGTCAGAGTGATGTCAGACTGATGCGGAGTGATGTCAGACTCACACGTCGACCGCACGTGTGACGTGCGGTCGACCGCACGTGTGACCGACGGACGGCCGGTGGAGGTTTTCATAGTAAACTGCTTCCTGACGGTCGCAACTAAACTGCGACCTTACGGTCGCAATAAATGAGTCACTTGTGATAGGGAGCAATGATATGGTTCAATTTGCCCATAGGCTTGTGGATTCAGAGCTTTATGCTATCTCTGTAGCTATTTCTGTGTTCTTCCAGTTATTATTGCGACCGTCAGGGAGCAGTTTACTATGAAAACCTCCACCGGCCGTCCGTCCGTCCGTCGGTCGGTCGGTCGGTCGGTCACACGTCACACGTCACACCTTTGCCCTGCTCATATCTCCGCATCAGTATATAGGGCTTGTTTGTTTATTGTATGACATCACGCCACATCATCAGCTGTGGACTCTGTGATGTCATCGTATCTCCATATATGGCCATCTCCGTATATGGAGATATAAGTCGTCCATGCCCAAGTATGGGCTGGTGAGGTCAGACTTTGTGTGATGCGTAGGTTATCTCCATATATGGAGATTCAACATTCCAGGCAATGCTCTCTTCCCTGGTGAGAATTGCCCCTTTATATAGGGCTTGTTTGTGTATTGTATGACATCACGCCACATCATCAGCTGTGGACTCTGTGATGTCATCGTATCTCCATATATGGCCATCTCCGTATATGGAGATATAAGTCGTCCATGCCCAAGTATGGGCTGGTGAGGTCAGACTTTGTGTGATGCGTAGGTTATCTCCATATATGGAGATTCAACATTCCAGGTGTAACTATGGCTGCCCGTATGACGTGAGAGGTGGAGGTTGTGATATTTGTGGAGATAAGCGACCAACGGTCGCTTATCTCCCGATTAGGGAGTCTTACTGGTAAGTAAGTCTTGTCTGGAGTATGCAGTAAGATCCTGTCATCTTTCAAACCTGTAATCAAATCCAATTTGACTCCTGCAGTGTCATTTGGCACAGCAGACATTGGACTGGCTTTGTTAAACCTCAAATCGCAAATAATATCAAACAATGCTTTACTGGCATATATTCATCTCTGGTCATTGATCCCTACTGCTTTGCATCGTAAGCCATAAGATGACTAGAACTCGAAGTCGAAGAAGAACCATCTGTGGAAGCCGTCAGCGAAAACGTTTGACCCCTGAATGACCTACTGGAATGACAATGGCCATAGATATCCGACAGAGACGGTATGGATCAGCTGTTCTCGGCAAACCAAACCTCAAGCTTGAGGAAGTCTGGACTCAAACTATGGAAGTGCACATGGAAACCATCACGGTTGCCCTCCCAAATCTCTCACATCACCTGCAACCCCCTTTCTGTACACAGAACTACCAGAAAGATGCAAGAGGAAATTTCACATCAGCATCTGCGACTTCAATGCCCAGAGAACATCATGGGCTTATGAGAACAACAACCAAGATGGAGGTGAAGTTAGACCCCTACTGCTTTGCCTCTTAAGCCATGAGATGACTAGAACTCAAAGTCGAAGAAGAACCATCTTCATTCCATCTTTCAAACCGGTAATCAAATCCAATTTGACTCCTGCAATGCATTTGGCACAACAGACCTTGGACTGGCTTTATGTTAAGCTTAAATCCCACATGTCAAAAAGGTTGACACTGTAATCAACAACTCTTTCTGAACCATAACTGGCCGCCTGATGCCTACTCCTGTGTCCTACCTGCCAGTCCTTGCAGGAATTGCCACCTCAGACGAGAGGACGCTACCCTCACGCTGGCAAGGAAAGCCCAGATACACAACTGGCATATCCTGCACAACACTAAAGTGGATACAAAGCCTCCAAACAGACAAGTCCTGCCACCTTTACAACAAGGCTGCACAAGAGCTGCTTCGCTCAATCCTGGAGGACTTGTCCACATCATCACCACTACATCTGGGATCCGGGAGCAGGCGTTGAAGGAGAGTACCTACCACACCGGCAATGGACTCTATTGAACTGCCTGCGCACTGGAGTCGGCTGCTTCAAATCAGCTGTGAAGAAGTGGCGCTTGGCAGACAGTGCAGCATGCAAGTGGGGCGAGCCTGAGCAGTCTGCAAAGCACATAATTAACACCTGCCCCTTGTACAGACCACCTTCTGAGGCCGGCCTATTCCAAGTGGGACCAGAGACAAGGGCGTGGCTACACAATACTGAGTTGGACATTTGAGGATGATACACGAAAGAAGAAGAGAAGCTTAAATCACAAATAATATCAAACAACGCTTTACTGGCATATATTACTCTTTGGTATGGGTGTTACATTGTGCAGTGAAGAAGCTTGGGGGCTCTTTTGGTTCAAACAACAGCCTCTAGAGGCCCATGGGCTCTGTTTCTCTACATTTGATGTTTAGCTGTAACCCCAATCCTTGTGTTAACGGTTGAAGTTCCCTGCATAGATGGCAGGTGCAGGTACCAGAGGGAGTGGGGAGTTCACATTGGCATGTGTCTTCTCCAGATCAGCTTCCACCACCTCTTTCTAACACCTCTTTCTAACCCCAAATCTTCTAACACCTCCTTCGAACACCTCTTTCTAACACCACCTCCTTCTAACCACTCTTTCTAACACCACCTTCTAACACCACCTCTTTCCATGAGGTCTTAGTGGTTGTGGTGGAAGCTGATCTGTAGAAAACGCATGACAATGTGAACTCGCCACTCTCACTGGTACCTGCACCTGCCATCTATGCAGGGCACTTCAACTGCTAACACAAGGATTGGGGTTACAGCTAAACATCAAATGTAGAGATACAGAGCCCATGGGCTTCTAGCGGCTGTTGTTTGACACAAAAGAGCCCCCAAGCTTCTTCACTGCACAATGTAACACCCACACCAACCCAGACCTGGCATATGCCGTCAGCAAAGGGAATATGTTGGCATCTCAGATAATTAATCTGACTGTGCATCAAGAAGACTGATGCCTTCTCACTTATTGAATATCCTGAGCTGGCCAAATTGACCTGACAAGTGCAAATTGAATTGAATTGAAGATGACCTGGCTTTATGTTGACCTCAAATCACAAATAATATTAAACAATAATTTACTAGCATGTATTCCTCTTTGGCCATAGATCCCTACTGCTTTGAATCGTAAGCCATGCCATGACTAAAACTCAAAGTCGAAGAAGAACCACCTGTGGAAGCTGTCAGCGAATACGTTTGACCCCCTGACTGACCTACTGGCTTTATGTTAATCTCAAATCACACCGATGAAACCTGATGCAAAGCAGCTTGTCAGATTTGTACAGGACAAGCCAACGACAGCACACTGGAAGGACTTGTTTATAAGCTATGCCTCATCTGTGTGACAGACACTTAAGTTGATTGTTTTCATGATGAAGGTTGTTTGTGCGTCATTCTGTAAAGATCATTAGACATGAGATGCTCAACTCCACCTCTGGGGACATATCCAGAGATGCATGGTTGGCAGCAGCTTGGAAGCAGGAGTGGGAGCCAGCCGGGCCCTCCCGCATCCATCGCTACATCAGGGACCTAGGAGGTGGCGCCATAGGAGGAGACGACCTACCACGCCGGAAATGAACCACACTGAACTGCCTACGAACTGGGGTTGGTCGCTTTAAAACATCAATGAAGTGGGGCCTGGCGGAGAGTGCGGCATGCGAGTGCGGTGACCCTGAGCAAACTGCCGACCATATAATCACCACATGCCCATTATACAGACCACCCTTGGAAGCAAGCCTCATCAACCTAGGACCTCAGATGCGGGCATGGCTATGCAACACAGAGTTGGACCTCTGACGTTACGCAAAAGAAGATTGAATAGATAATGCTGTTATTTTGTTTTCTCTACATTTGCTGATGTTTGGCTGAACTTGTCATTGTCATGTGTCTTCTACAGATCACCTTCCACAACCACCTTCTAACCCCTCTTTCTAAAACCACCTCCTTCTAACACCTCTTTCTAACACCACCTCCTTCTAACACCTCTTTCTAACACCACCCCCTCCTAACACCTCTTTCTAACACCACCTTCTAACACCACCTCCTAACACCTCCTAACTCCTCTTTCCATGAGGTCTTAGAAGGAGGTGGATGAAGATGGTCTGTAGAAGACACATGACAATGTGAACTCGCCACTCCCACTGGTACCTGCACCTGCCATCTATGCAGGAGACTTCAACTGCCAACACAAGGATTTGTGTTTCAGCCAAACATCAGCAAATGTAGAGACACAGAGCCAATGGGCTTCTAGAGGCTGTTTGACCCAAAAGAGCTCCCAAGCTTCTTCACTGCACGATGTAACACCCATACCAACCAAGACGGAAACACGTCATTACCTCCGAAAATCCATCTGACTGTGCACCAAGAGGACTGATCCTGCAGGAACCAGAGAGTTGGTGGCCAAATAGACCTGACAAGTTCAAATTGAAGATGACCACAAGCTGAGACAATAGGCCTACTACATACATGTCACACATGCAGCTGAAGACGGATGTTATGAGCAAGCTCATCAACCATTACTCCAGTTGATGCCTGTTGAGAGCTGTGGCCTGGATTCTGTCTTGGGTCTACTTCTACAATGTTGCAGAATCATGGAGATGTTCAGACAGATCCCAGCTTTCAAAAGACAACTCTGATGGAGAAAAGACGTGACCAGTCAGCCCTGAAAAAATGCTCTTACACTTTGTTTGACTCAAGTTCGAAAAGAGGAAGTCATGCGTAGAGTCATCCATTGACGGAGCTTGGTCTAATAATACAAGATGGAGTATTGAGAGTTGGAGACCGTCTCCATGCATATGCCATGCCAACATAGAAAGCATCCAGCTATCATTCCGAAAGACTTGCACATCACAATGCTGATTCTGCAAGACATCCATGAGAAAATCAGACTTTAGGTAAGGAACTAACTATAATGCTCTCACAACTGTGTCAGAGATATATGTCCCCCTCAGCAAACTCTGTAGTGAGGAGGTTCCGGCAACCAGGATGTATTACCTGGAGAATAATCAAAGGCAAGGCACTAGGATTGAATATGGCAAACATACCTCAAGACACATTATTACCTGCATGTCACTGTTCACAAACATGGAGGTGGACTATTTTGGACCGTTAGATGTGAAGCAGCGTCACGGTACTGTGAAAGGGTGCAGAGTTCTTTTGACATGCCTCTCGGCCAGAGCAGGACATCTGGAAGTAGTGCACACATTGCACACTGATTCTTGCCTGAACGCTATCCGTCACTTTCTGTGCAGACAAGGTAAGTATCCATCATGCTTTCTGATAATCAAACTAATCAATACCGAGTGTGAGCTGCGAGAAACCCTTCATCAGTGCTGAAGATCCGGGACACATTCATGATGCAAAAAGCAATACAGTGGCTATTCAATCCTCCTGCCAGCTCTTCTGTGTTCAATCCACCTGCCAGGTATCACTTTGGAGGGATCTGGGAGAGACAGATTTGTTCTGAGAGGAAAATAATAGTATGTTCTGAAGGAGCAAAGCATCGACAATGAACGTTTATGAACATTGTTTTGCGTAGTGGAATCAATATTAAATGGCAGACCACTTACCAAGTCATCAGATCATCCAACAGATCTTGAGCCATTGACTTCTAACTATTGCTAATGAAGGAACAGACTGTCATGCCGCTTGGAATGTTCACAAAGGATGCACGCTAAAGTTGGAAGCAAGTGAAGTGTCTTGCTGACTTGTTTTGGAAGAGACTGAGTAGTCACACAGATGATACCTGATGCAAAGGGGCGTGTCAGATGTGTGCAGGATAATACAAAGACAAACCACACTGGAAAGATCCTTTGACAAGATGTGCCTCATCTGTGAGACAGCCACTTAAGTTAATTGTTTTTATTGTTTGTCTCATGCACCTTCCTTGAAATCTCATGTACATGAATGTTTGGATGGATATGTGTAAATATGTATCTTATTGTAACCATGTTGTATACATATCTGTTTCATGTTGTCTCGCCAGAGTTTGTCTTGTCTTGTCACCCCTCCCCATGTGTTCTGTCCTGTGTCCCCCCCCTCCCCCGTGTGTCCCCCACTCTCGGCCTGAACCTTGTCGTGGTGAGTGGGCTTTAAACCAAGACAGGCCATTTTAACGACAACATACAGTATGAGATGGTGTTGCTGTACCTTGGACCACTGATCTGCTGTAACACAAGGAATATCAGAATAACCATAGCACTAATGACCTTTAATATATTGTGATCTAATTCTCTTTAATTGTGGGCCCGCTGAAAGCGAGACCAGTATGTTCTCCCAAATATTTATATAGTAAGGTTATTCTCCTCAAAACTGGCCGACAGTACAAGGTTTAGCCAATGAGGTAGCAGCGTTCTTGGTGACATCACCACCAACAAGTGCGACCTGAGATAAATAACAACACCCACATGAAATCTTTTGTAGTTTTTGAAATATTTAACTTTAAGCATCCAATGCATTTCCAATCGGAAATAAGTCGGAAATCTATCAGTCAAGTTCTCCTCAAAATGACGTAATATGTCAATCAAGTTCTCCTCAAAATGATGTAAGACACTGCCTTTGTACCGGCAGGGCCCTTAGCCAATGAGGTGCAGCCAAAGGGTAGATCTTTGTGCCCATACATGGTGTTACATGCGAGCCCACACTGTTTCGTAGGAACAGTATTTGTGGGCTCACCTGTAAGGCGAGCACACTTTAGATATTGTCATTATTTATTTATCTAGTAGGTCAGTCAGACAGTTCTCCTCAATATTTTGGCACCCTTCTACTCCTGTATACTTCGACAGAAAATGAAAATAAAAACATCAATGTGTTCAGCTTACAGTGGCGACGTGTGCTATTACTTTGTACAGCAATCGGCCAAATGGTGGCACTGTAGGAAGCCTTCGAAAGTGCGAAGGTATAGATCATGCTCTGTTTTAAGTACAGCCATGAAACCTGTATACACGTATGCGTCTCCTCATGCCGAACAACTGTTACGCTCTGACTTTTAACCTCTGACCTTTAGATCCCCCAGAATTTTGAATTATATGAAAAACTAAAAATCTATCTCCTCCTGGGATTTTTGCGTTAGGCGCACAAAGCTTTTTTTCACATGAACTTTGGACCAATACGGTCAAACTGTCTGGTCGGATTTCTTTTAAAGCGAAAGATTATTTTTTAATAATTCAATAAATATTGCGGTTTTATGCAAATTATTCTTCTGCCTCTAAATCATACATGCAATCTTATTCCAATCGGCCAAAGGGGGGCGCTATACGAAGCATTTGAAAATTCAAACTTCAAACGGGCATAAGTCATGACTCGTTTCGTTTGAAGACATGCAACTTGCTTACACGCGTGCTTTGACTCAAGCGGAAGACATCTGTGTCTTTGTTGAGTAAGCTCCGCCCTTAGATTTTCCGCCATTTTGAGCAGTTTGTGAAACGCTTAAACCCGTTAGGATTTTTTTGAACAATTTGCATGAAACATTCTACACACAATCTAAGGACCTTTATTGTGTGTGTGCCTATGAAGTGCACACACACAAAAAATAAATAAATAAATAAATATAGCTGCAAGCAGCGATAAAGTGGCCAAAGCCAAAAACACCTCAAATCATGAACACAGACTGCAATGTGCGTGAAATCTTGCTAGCACATTCCCAATAGGTCAAGGAACAGATACCACCCTTCTCACATTGGCCTGTTATAGCGCCACCAGCGGGTCAACTTTTGCACAACACATTTTTGGAACAAAATGGACCAATCTTTGACGTCAGTAACGTCAAAGAGACCACCGCCTGCGATCTTGACATTTTGTACTTTTATAGCCATTGTTTTCTGGCTTGAAGCGAGCCCACAATTGTTTCGAAGGAACAATATTTTCTAGTTTAAAATGCAATCATCACAGGTATAGCTCTAAGCAACAAGCATAATTTCTATATGCTTTCCACCTCTAATATGACGTTGGATTTGACCCCAGAACTCAGCACTGCTTTAGTATTGAGCTCCATATGGCGGTCTCCCCTGACCACAATACTGGAGGTGGGTTGAGGCGGTGAAGGAACTGGTAGTGGAGGCTGAGGTTGTGTCCAGCCACTCTTGTCCTCAGTTGTAGTTTCCTTCTTGCTTTCGTGGAGCTCCATTTCCTGTCTTGCGAACGGCCACTACTCTAGGCATGGGCATGGTTATGTGCAGGCTTTCAACAGCCACATACATACAGTAGTGTGCTGTGGATTTTTCTGACGTCATGTGCGCACCCGCATGTGCGCGCGGCCTGCTGCTCGGTGCTAGTTGAAAAATTGTAATCAACACACATGATGGAAAACATTTTTTAAATGAAATTATATTTCTTATTATTTAGTTATACATTGTTAATTTGCAGTGCGCATTTCCGAACGCACCCAAAGAGACTTCTCACACCGAGACCTCCTCTCTACAGTCAGCAACTCAGGCCGGTCTGTTCTCATTTTCTGCTGAACCTTTCGCAGGTGTATTCTAATTGCCAAGTGTATCATGGGACCTCCTCCCATGCCATACAATGACACCACCAGACCACCTGAGCAAGAGAAGGCACCAAATCACCATAGCCTTTAAGCAATATATCACCCAAATAAAATACATTCAACATTTACATATTTATTTCCAGTAAAACCAACAATAAAATAAAATATTACCTTGCCACCCATTGCTGGGAAAGCTATAGTAGGCTTACTAGGCTACTATAGGAGACTAATCGTTCTAAATACCCAGGCAGGTGCGCTGGCCTGGGCGCAGTGGTTTCCACTCCACCACACTACACTGGCAATGCGGGGCAGCAGCAGCAGACACAGAAGCTGCACAGAGCGCAGACAGGACATGGCAGAGAGTGGAAGGCTAGAAGGCACGTCCCATATTGGCTCAAAGCGGGACGACGGGACCCTGGTCGTCAGTAACAGGGACGTGTAGAGAATGTTAGAGAGGCAGGGGCTGAAATTTCTGAAAGGGGCTTTTGGTGAAAATATCGAAAATAGCAGACCTTCAGGTTGTATCATTTTAATAATATATATTTTTAGTAATGCGTTATATATTACCCGTTATCCCAATTCAGTAATATATGTGTTACTTTACTAACGCCGGCGTAAGCAGCATTACCCCACTGTTGAGCTTTGTGGAGCTGGTGCCGTCCAAGTTGATCTTCAACAGGTTGTAGTGATCGGCTACGATGAGGAAGGGCTCCACCTCTATATTAGAAAGTGAGACATTACATTTGAGTTTGTTAACATTTAAACATCGAAATATTTCACTGTTCATACATGAGTAGCCTATGTGACAAGTAGAGCACATACTCTCTCCCCCTCTCTCTTTTTCTCTGTTAAGTTTAACATTTAGATACATAAATAACATTATACATGTAGACTTATTAACGGCATGACGGCAGTAACTACCACACAGACAGACTTGGATCAAATTAACCGCTCCACAAGCTCTGTCACCTTCTTCCCCACGCACTGGGGATAGCACATTGTCTTTTAATCCAGTAGGGGAGATAAAAGAAAAAAAAAAAGGCCATCATTACACAGCGGATGTCGCTTGGGTCATCCTAAAACATCATAGAAGGGGTGCCGGAAAAAAATCTTAAACAGGAAGTGAATTATGTCCAAAATTCAAAAATGCCACATAAACTGTTGACAGATGACTCAAAATTAAAAGTAAAACTACCTCAAAATTGTAGGCCTACTTGGATACTTGTGTTACACAACTGCTGGGGAGAAAGGGTGAGAGGCTGAGAGCGGTCAATTTGGCGATCAGTCATGATATGATGGAGCCTAATTTCATATTTAGAAAATGAGTCAGAGATAATTTGGCTTGAATAGAAAAGGTCACATAAAAGAGCTTCATCAGCAAAGATAATCGACTTCAAAATCAGTCAGTATACAGTAGCCTGTATATATATATATATATATATATATATATATATAGCCTATATATATATATATATATATATATATGGCCAAAACGCAAAACCTCCCATCTGAAAAATGTGTGTTCAACATTAAAATCTACTATTTCTAGTCACATGAAATTCTTTGGCAAAATGAGGGGCAGAACGATCTTGCAGACAGATAGGAGGTTTTGCGTTTTGGCCATCGATATACTACCATTGAATATATACCACTGAGTATATACTCATTACTCAGTAGTGGTAAGGTGTTTTAATGGGGGCTGTGATTGAATGGTGTAATCCTCCATTTTGAACAGACAGACAGACAGACAGACAGACAGACAGACAGACAGACAGACTTATACCTTTTGTGTTGTCTGTTGGTTCCGCCTGGAGAGCTAAGGAGAAACAAATTAAATGAGCTTCAGGGTAACAGCTGGTTGTTTGTGTTTGCGTCCCAGTGTTGGGAAACACTGCTCTACACTATGGACTATGAATAAAAGCAGAAAAAGTATGAATAATAACAAGCCTAATCACTTCACTTCACGTCTCTCTCTCTCTCTCACTCACACACACACACACACACACACACACACACACACACACACACACACACACACACACACACACACACACACACACACACACACACACACACACACACACAGACACAGCAGCACTGATGTGTTTTTCAGCAGCATGGTTCTTTTAGCTTTGCGCAATGTCTTACAGTCTTTCACATGCACATCAACCAACAAGTGTCATTAACCACTTGGGCGTAGGTGGTGAGTATGGGGCTTGGGCTTCAACTCAACGGCTCATTTTGGGTTGGGATGCAATTTTCAGACCTGTTGAAAACTAGTCAGTAAACCAGTGGTTCTAAACATTTTCATGTCAAGGACCCCCAAATTAACGTGCATTCTGTAGACCCCCACCTGAAAATATTTTCTGCCTGGGAAGATCTTTCAAGATTTATCAAAGTTTAAAAAAAATATCCGATCTACAAGCTCAAAACGGGCTGTAATGGTAATGCGTTCGGTTGTGAGCTTGTAGATCGGTTATTTTCAAACAAATTTTTAAACTGGGTTAAAATGGTAAAACTCTTCCTTGTTTTACTGTGGACCCCTGGAACTTCCTAATGGACCCTGAGGGTCCCCAAACCACACTTTAGAACCACTGCTCTAAAGATATGATAAAAATATTTTGATGATTTAAATCATATTATTATACAACAGTAGAATTGATGAAACTTAAAGAATAAATTATTTTAGTACAGCATGTCACACTTAAGAACTAAAAGGCCACCCTAAGAGTGCTCTACAGTGTGCGTAGATTTTGTTCTTAACATAAGAACAAATCACAGCTAAGAAAACATTGGTGTATGCCAAATCTTCTTAAAAAACGTCTTAAAAACAAGTACGGAGGGTTTAAGACAAGTGGTAAAAGAGTGTTTACCTGAGCTGAAGAGCAGAAGGAACATTATCCCTGTTTGATCCATGTCTGGATTCACTGGTACACTCGAAACTTCACCGATCTGGACCGACTGGTTCTGATTGTGACTGTGATCAACACTTGCTGTCGTCTGTGTTTATTAGTGACACATCAGCTCATCGTATCTCTTCATCATGTGTTTTTTAAAGTAAATTCACACCTTTCTTGTTGACAGGAAGCTGAAGCCCCTTACTGCTCTAAATTAACCTCGCCTACCAGGCTTTCAGAGAGAAAGCCTGGTGTTTGTTCACAACAGGCCGTTTGGTTTCCGCCTAAAGCGCGGAAACCACTAGAAGAAACGGCGTTGCTTTGATTTGGTTCCCACCGTTTGTTTCCCCAATCCCTATTAAAATGCTCGAGTAGCCTAGTGTGGTCTTGCCGGTCGCTAAAAATTGGACTAAAACATGCATATACCAAACTAATTTTTCAAAAGCAAAACTACTCCGCATCGAGGAGTTTATTAGGTAGGCCCTAAAAGTATGTCCTTGAGCGCAGGGGAATTATTTTGGGTTAAAACTGTTTCCGGTGGATAGTTCCGGCCAAATTGTAGTCCTCCCGTACTACAACATGACGTTTTGTGGTTTCCGCTCCAGACTGGTTACAAGCCCGAAAAGTGAAGTGATCCCAGACTAGCTCTAAATAGTGAGTGTGAGCTCTGAAGGGCTGCAGCATGACGCACGCACACGCACACACACACACACACACACACACACACACACACACACACACACACACACACACACACACACACACACACACACACACACACACACACACACACACACACACAGACAGACAAGAGCAGGCATTTTTGGGTGTGTGTATTTGTGTAATCAGATGCTACAGATGTTTTATAAGTCCTTAATAACCTTAGTGTCCTCTTCTTTGCCATTGCCTGCTGGGGATGCGGGCACATGCGGGCTGCAGATACATATGGCCTAAAACTAGGACACAGGATGCAGGCATGATCGAAAACCCGGTCTCCGTTCGCTCCCATGTTATTTTTTTCAGGAAAACGCCCATATCTTTGTGTCCTGTTTCCAGGTCCGAGCTGCAAGGCTAACAGCTAACTTCAGTAGCAGGGCCGGGTTCCAGACAAGCGATGGCCAGCCATACCAGGCCGACGCGGCAAGAAGAAGAAGTAACAGAGAGACCCTCAAGACCAGTCAGTTCAACCACAGAGCACCTCAGGCCACTGAGACTACACCCAGGACTGGAGTAGTGGGACACTATCTCAGCCTCCACCACAGCACAGCAGGTTAACCAAATATCAGGCTCATGCTCTGACGACGGTGTTTAACTTTAACCCACCACCGGGCCATGTGCCACCGGCAGCCTATGGGTACGTCCAACCGACTTAGAATGACCAGTATTATGGTCAGGGTAGACCACCATATGGAACTCAATACTATAAAGCAATGCTGGGGTCAAAGTCCGGGTGATATGAGATATGATGAAACATAAAAGATAAGCTTACTGCTTAGAGTTATACATGTATTAAAGTATAATTATTACAGGAGACGTGTTACTGTAATGTAACACATATTCAACTGGTGTTGCAGGGCTAGCAGAGGACAGACATTGCACTTACGTACTGTATGTGACCTTTGAGAACATCCTGTTTGTACTCTATGCATTCTGGTAAAATGTTTGTGGGTGTTTTCTGGAACAAGCGAATGTTAAGGCAGTAGCTTAACCACAGGCACCTGGGGTGTATAGGGTGCAGAGAGAAGGCAATGAAATAAGAAAATAAGTACCGGTAATTGGAGTAAATGTATGTGAGTATTGTTCCTGCTACGCAAGCATTAAAAGCACCACCGTTCCTTCCCGCTGCAAAGGATACTTTGTTCAGATAATTCTCTTTCCTATCTTTTAGGAAGAGAACACTTTTGTGTTCATGCTGCAGCTCCTCAGAGCTCACGCCCAGGGCAGGAAGAGATTTAGCTTCCTCCTGTCAACAAGAAACCACGCAGGCCCCTTTTCCACCTAAATGCCTTTGGTTCTAGAACTATTTCTGTTCTAAATTATTGGAACCTTGGTGCTTTCACAGAACTGGGGGACATTTTTTGGTTCCAGTTCCAAACCAACTTTTACGTTTCTGAACCAATGCCAACCAATTTTCAATGGAAACACTCTGGACTGATTCAATATTAGGCGGGAAGAAATAACTGAATTGGTTCAACCCCGGTGGAAAAGGTGCCACGATGACACACTGCAACACACTGGGGGCAAAGCCATAATTAAGGCAGCTGTATTGGTTAGGTCATAGTAATGCGAATCATTTTTATCATTCTTTCAAACAAAAATGGACACCATCTATGCCGAGGTGTTAAGGACGGACTGACAGACAGGAACTGCCGGTTTTTATAGTAAACTGCGACCTACGGTCATAATCAAAGTCAACACGTTTAATTTACTGATCATCATATCAGATCATTTCGGTCTGCAAACATGTTGATTATATGGGAAGGATAATTTAAATACTCTGGAAAGTTTATATTTTTGTTCATTATTTTAAAATGATTTGACATCGTCTGCTATTTCTTCTTCTTGTGTAGAAACTGCTAAATGGAACATTAGTGTTCCATGTCACTAATGTCTCTTTTCCTGTCTTTGAGATAAGCTAATGAATGTTTTACACATTATGTTTTTCTTTTTACACGGTCAGACTGTCATTATAGCAAACAAAAGGGGAGCGTGTCGCTGTTACTACATGTCATCTTTTCAACACCTGACTCTAACCCTCACCCTAACCCTAACCTCCGTGGAGTGAATCGCTAACCCTCCGGTCGAAATAGCCCATATCTGAGAATGCCCTCATATGGACATATTGTGTCAGTCTCATGTGGTCTATGAAGTCAAACATCTATGATGTCAGTCATCAGTCATCTCCATATTTGGGAAAATATGGCCTCATTTTGTCCAACTTAAGCAACCAGGTCTTTACTACTTACGGCACAGCACCCAAAAAACTCTGAAAAGTGATGACTCATCACTTTTCATCACTAAAGTCGATGGGAGCCCAACTTGATTTGGCCGCTGTGGCGACCCCGAATGTCGCAGACTCGGGCGCCCTAGCTAAATCATTAGAGCATGCCCTGAGCTACATCTGTGCAAAATTTTGAACTTTTAGACTGATTAGCACGAGAAAAAAAACTCTAAGGCCCCCGACTAACATGAATACTCACCCATACGTGTATTGTTTTCTGAGACCATTTCTAGCCCACGGAATGTTTTTTGTGCAAAACAAATGCCTGCAATGGATTCAGCATCATGACAAACCCCTAGTTAGACCCCTCAGATCCTCCTTAAATACCCAGAAAAAAAATATTTTTCTGGGTATTTTCCTCCTGTATAGAAAGTCAATGGGAGCCCAATTGGATTGTGCAATACGGCAGTACCATGATGCCCATCTTGGCACCCATCTTAAAATGATTAAAGGAGTAGTTCACCACTTTTCAACCTGTCTTCATATAATAGGTCCTCACTAATGTTCATGATAAAATATCACCATTTTTTTCTACTCAGTCCAAGTCTCCTAGGAGAGCTGTGGGAAGTTCAGAATCCATCGTCTTGTGACATCATCATTTTCCCAAAAAAAAAAAATTAATCAATATTTTTGAAAAAAATATTTAGATTTTTATTATCGCGAGAACAATGGCTTCCACTTTAAAATTGCAACTTTTCAGGAATAGAAAGCCTGCAGTTTCTATAAGCTGGATTGGCAATCATTGACAATGATGTCACAAGACTATGGGTTTCTGACCTGCCCACAGCCCTCCTCTGAAAAAAAAAAAAAAAAAAAAAAAAAGCTATTTTTGAGTGAGGACCAATTATATGAACATAGGTTGAAAAGTGGTGGAGTGCCCCTTTAAGTATGTTATCGACAACATCTGTGCCAAATTTGGCGAATTTGCAAGGATCTGAACCAAAATATCCCTGGGACCCCCGACCGAAGCGACAGGGAAACTGTGGTCACTTCTAGCTGCTGTCAACACAGCCTTCCTACGCAGTGTGTTTGATGTTTACGCACGAGAAACTAAACTAACTTCTTCATTTAATAGAAGGTGTTGCAAGACAGCCTAGCAGAGGAGAAGTGATGTTGCTGTGTGTGTGTGTGTGTGTGTGTGTGTGTGTGTGTGTGTGTGTGTGTGTGTGTGTGTGTGTGTGTGTGTGTGTGTGTGTGTGTGTGTGTGTGTGTGTGTGTGTGTGTGTGTGTGTGTGTGTGTGTGTGTGTGTGTGTGTGTGTGTGTGTGTGTGTGTGTGTGTGTGTGTGTGTGTGTGTGTGTGTGTGTATTGGTAAATGGTGCATTTATATAGCGCCTTTATCCAAGGCGCTTTATATAGATTGTGCATTACATTCACCTATTCACACACACATGGCAGAGGAAACCATGCAAGGCACCAACCTGCTCACCGGGAGCAACTACAGTATAGGGTTTAGAGAGTCTTGTTCAAGGACTCTTCGACACTAACTCTGGGGGAGACCGGGATCAAACTGGGAACCCTTCGGGAACCCTCCATATTCAAATGGCGGCCACTCTACCCCTGAGCCACTGCTGTGTGTGTGTGTGTGTGTGTGTGTGTGTGTGTGTGTGTGTGTGTGTGTGTGTGTGTGTGTGTGTGTGTGTGTGTGTGTGTGTGTGTGTGTGTGTGTGTGTGTGTGTGTGTGTGTGTGTGTGTGTGTGTGTGTGTGTGTGTGTGTGTGTGTGTGTGTGCGCGTGCGTGCGTGTGTCTGCGTGTGTGTGTGATTTGAAAATGTTCAAGTGGCATTTCTTCCTGTGAAGTGTGTCACTTGCAAAATGTCACGGAGATCACACGCTGTGTTCATGATTTGAGGCAAAACGGGCCACTCCTGTAAACTTTGGAATCCAATCTTAGCCAATCAGGATGGAATATGGAAAATCTGAAAGACCCATTTCGTTAATAGAGGTACTGTCTACAAAATGTTTGGACAAAATCTGTAGGATTAGCCTACAGTCTAAAAATGTTTCTTGCACTAATCAGCCTCCTGGTGGCGCTATAACAGGCCCATGTGAATAATTTGGGTCTCGGCCATGGCTTTCATCATGGCCTTTTCATCAGAAAATATATTGTTAAAATAGTCAATCTACAAGATCACAACGCCTCATGCTGGAGCTACATGATCGACTATTTTCACAATGTTTGCATCTCATATTAGAAGAATTTGGCACATTTTGGCACATTTTTGGCAAATGGTTGATTACTTTTGATGCAGTAATGGTCTTATTATGTGATTTTATTGTCATTTTAGAGGTATAAAAAGGTCACAAAAACCCATCGATTATCACTTTATAAATGTGCAGATACCCTGTATACACCTACAGTATACTACATGTTGGTTCCTATGACCAATTTAGCCTGCTTATTTGCCGTGTTCTTGCATGTTGCGTATTGTGTGTTGCATAATGCGTGTTGCACGTTGCATGTGGTTGGTAATTGTAAAAGGGGGAAAAAAAAGGAATTGGAAACAAGAAATAAGCAACTAAAATGCGTCATCAGTGTTTTAAGTCAACATTAGCATTAAAAGCAGAAGAGAGTCACAGACATAAAAGAGGGACCACTCTTCTCTTTTAGTTCAGTGTGTTGTGAAGAGGTGGACCAAGTACCTGCCAGAAGGATTACACATGGATGCAGATGGACATTATGAAAACCTCCAGCTCCAACAGAGAGACGATGCAGTCTATGAAGATCTTAACACCAGGCCTACACCTCGACCCATGCCTCCTGGTAAGAGATGTTAATATAATTACAAAACACAACGTATATAATTGAATGCCTTTTACTTTTTTTTTTAAAACAAGTGGTATTTTAACTGTTCTCACTCGTGTGTGTGTGTGTGTGTGTGTGTGTGTGTGTGTGTGTGTGTGTGTGTGTGTGTGTGTGTGTGTGTGTGTGTGTGTGTGTGTGTGTGTGTGTGTGTGTGTGTGTGTGTGTGTGTGTGTGTGTGTGTGTGTGTGTGTGTGTGTGTGTGTGTGTGTGTGTGTGTGTGTGTGTGTGTGTGTGTGAGACACTTTCTCAAATGTGACAGCCAATACACCAGATGTTTTTGTTGTTGATGAAGAGAGCAGAGAAGTCACCATCTTATAAGTAGGCTGTACGTTTGACTATAGTCTGGAAGAGGCATTCCTTGCTAAGGTTCTAAAATACCAACTTCTCAAAAATGAGATTGAACAACTTGGGTACAACTGTAAACTACTTGTGTTTATATTTGGAAGCCTTGGCCATGTCCACAGACTAGTCATAAGGGGTTTGCAGACGGCAGGAATTCCCAAGCCAAAAGCCAAAGCATTGGCAAAATTCTGCTCAATATCTGTGATAATAGGCAGCCGCCACATATGGAGGAGACGGTGCTTCTTGTACCCATAGACTTAAGATTAGACATACAGTATCAAAGAGATTCTGAACTTGATGAATGCATCTAGCCAGTATTTGTGTTCAAGATGTTTTCTTGTAAAATGTGAACATAAATAAATGATTGTGTGTGTGTGTGTGTGTGTGTGTGTGTGTGTGTGTGTGTGTGTGTGTGTGTGTGTGTGTGTGTGTGTGTGTGTGTGTGTGTGTGTGTGTGTGTGTGTGTGTGTGTGTGTGTGCGCGTGCATGCGTGCGTGTGTCCTCTAGACATAAGACGGTACAAGCGGGTTGGAGGTGGTTTGCTGTGTGCTGTTCTAGCTCTCATCAGCATTGCTGTCCCAGTCTATCTCTGTAAGTCAAACTATTTTATTACAATCGGTTAACACACGCACGCACGCACGCACGCACGCACGCACGCACGCACGCACGCACGCACGCACGCACGCACACACACACACACACACACACACACACACACACACACACACACACACACACACACACACACACACACACACACACATCCTCTTAGACATGGGTGTGACGTTATGCAAGCTACACTGTCGTATTTTATTTATTTTAAGATGTAGGTGTTTTAAATGCATGGTGGAGCTCTTATTTTGTAAATATTGTTTCCACACAGATCAGTCCAACAGGATGGAGAGAGAACAACTAGTGAACAAGAATTGACACAGTCAATATAAAATCTGTGTGCTCGTTTTAGTGTTAAAAAAAGTTTGAAAAAAAAGTTTGAAAAAAAAAAAATTTAGAAAACAAAAAGTTTAGGTCCAAAAATGTGTTAAAAAATCGACCTGATGGTGGCGCTATATGGGACAGATCCATGTCGATGAGATAAGTGTAGACATACTGTGTAGCGATTTGTGTGATTTTAGGGCAAAAACTGCAGGAGCAGTATTCAAAAATGTGTTTTAAAAAATTTGGCGGGGGTCCCTGGAGCTGCGGGGGTCCCTGGAAGGGTGGAGGTTGTGGATTGGCAGACAAGGATTGTGTGTGGAAAATTTCACATGGATAGGGGCAAAAAAGTGTGATGTGACGTGACAGACAGACAGACTGACGGACAGACAGGCGGTGGAGGTTTTCATAGTAACTGCGACCTTACGGTCGCAATTATAATCATTAGTATTGTTTATTTTAATTATTATTATTAAGGAACTCTAGAAATCTCAGTTGGAACTGTTACCCCAGTGACCCGATGCTGGATAAGCGGTTGAAGATGGATGGATGGATGGATGGATTATTTTAGAGTAAGCTACTTTTTTTACCATTATTGTGTACTCCGCCACATGGGGAGCAATCTTCAATTCAATCTTCAATTCAAAGAAGCTTTATTGGCATGAGAACACAAACGTTTACACAGTGGTGGAAAAAGTACCTACATTTTTATAATTAAGTAAAAGTATCAATTCTGCAATGTAGAATCACTCTGTTACAAGTAAAAGTCCAGAATTACAAATGTACTTGAGTAAAAGTACAAAAGTATTGGTATCCAAATGTACTTAAAGTACCAAAAGTAAAAGTACAAAATGTTTGAAAATAGCAGATCTACAAGCTCACAACGCGTCGCACCGCAATGCGTTGTGAGCTTCTAGATCGGCTATTTTCAAATAGCCTTGGTATAATTTGGGTCCCCATTTTATTTATTTTTTGCATTGTGAGCTTTTAGATCGGCTATTTATAAAATGTTTGCCTCTATCTTATATTATTTTACAATTAGGCTAATGTTTGGACATTTTTGATAGTATAGTTTTAGCTTGTTGATTACTTTGGTGCAATTTGGTTCTTTTCTTGGGGTAATAAAAAGGTAATTTTCTCAAGTACTGTACTTATAAGTACAATTTAAGGTACTTTTACTTTACTGGAGTATTTCCAATTTTCATTACTTTTACTTCTACTCCACTACATCTCAGAGGCAAATATTGTACTTATTCCACTACAATGATTTGAAAACTTTACTAGTTACTTTGAAAAGTATAGCCTACATAACCACTTCAGCCATGGCTATTTTCAAAGGATATTATTTGGTAACATGTGATACAGAATAATTGTGCATAATGAGTACTTTTACTTTTAGTCCTAAGTGTAGCCTATACTTTTACTCAAGTAGGTCTACATTTTGAATTCCGGACTTTTACTTGCAGTATAGATAGGGTGACCATATTTTCAGCCACTCAAACCGGGACGCAAACCACTGTTGCTTAAAACCGGGACCTTAAAAGCAATGCGCACGTTACCGTGCACGTGCGTGCCCATTCTCTAACGTTCGTGCACGCGCACACACACACCGCAGGGTTGCAAACAGGCAGTGAGTGATTGACAAACAGCCTCAGTGTTGAATTCAGACACGCAATGAATTCGTTTATGTTTTCTGATTGGTTGGTGAGCATGTTTTCATGAAAAGAACATGATGAATGTCTATGCAACCACTGAAAACAGCTACTATTATTTTAATTCTGGCGAAAACCGGGACAATCTTGCAGTGAATGTTGAAAACCGGGACATATTAGTGTTTTAGAGATATTTGTCAGGACACCGGGACACGCAGCTTGAAAACGGGACTGTCCCGGGTAAAACGGGACGTCTGGTCACCCTAAGTATAGATACTTTTACTTAAGTAAAACATTTGAGTATACTTTTCTCACCACTGTGTATGGAGAGACCACTCTGTGGGAGAGACGTAATACTATGAGAACGTGGAGCGCTCGGGAAAACGGCTGTTGTAAATCACAGATAATTAGTTTCTCCGCTTTGAAAATCAGACGTCTTTTTATGACTTAATGAGTTTATGACCCTCTGCCAGCCTCACTCTGCCTCAGAAGAGTAGCCAGAAACGGCAGTAGCTTTAGCATGTAGCTAAACGTAGCAGCTGCAGTGTAAAGACGTCACGTTTCTGCGCCTGTGGGGGAACACGTTCTGTGGGGGAACCCTTTTTGGTGTATCGCCTGACACGCTGTGCCACTATGGTCAGAGAGCGGCCCGGTGCTACGCTAAAACTCAGGCACCCATTGAATTCTGTGACCATGTACGGTCGCACAAAATGGATTCAAAACACACACTGTTAGTTCTATCGTCTGTTTTAAGACTTTCTACGCGGATTTCATTTGTGTTAACGCAGGGTAAAGTAGCATGCCTTCACCCATGAACAATGGTGGCGTCTGTGGACTTTTTAAAATATATATTTTTTCGCGACGTGGTAAATTATTTTAACGTGGACTCCAGGACAATGACGTGAATGCGTCTCTAGGCAACGTGAACGCGTCTAAGACGCGGGATGCGCACGTAATGACGTCACTGACCATGTGACACCGAGACAGCCAATGGGCAAAAAGTCGCGTAAAGGTAGTGCACTCACACACAGGAAAGAAAGAAATCTGTTACACAGATTTAACAATTACAACCAATTACTGGACAACCTGACCAGTGAGAGAGACCAATCACTGGACAGGAACAACAATCTGGGTGGGCAACCAGGCCTGGCGAAGATATGCTCTCATCTATTTATTTTTCTCTTGTAGGTGTTTTTACCTACACTCTCATAACTCTTATTCTGTAAATATTGTTTCTATGCAGGTCAGTCCTGCACGGTGGAGAGAGAACAACTGGTGAACAAGATCAACCAATCACTAGACAGGATCAACAACCTGACTAGAGAGAGAGATGACATGAAGATGAGACTCTGTGGTCAGTGAGACGTCACTGATTTTATTCATTGTTATGTCATGATGTTCATTCATTTGAGGAAGAGAAAAAAACAGTGTCTAACTTTATTGTTTTGTTGTTAGAATCAGCTGGATGGCAGAAGTTTGACAGAGGCTGTTACTACATGTCTACTGAGGAGAAAACCTGGGACCAGGGCAGGCAGTGGTGTACAGACAGAAATTCTGACCTGATTGTCATAAAGAGCAAAGAAAAACAGGTATATGGTGTGTTTGTGTTTATGTGTGCGTGCGTGCGTGCGTGCGTGCATGCGTGCGTGCGTGTGTGTGCATGCATGCGTGCATATTAGTGCACTTTGTGTATGTACATCACTAACCAGCCTTTCTGTCCAGGACTTTGTTGCCAATTTCAACAAGAGAGTGTGGCTGGGTTTGACCGACAGAGATACAGAAGGATCGTTCCAGTGGGTGGACGGTACACCACTGACGACACCAACGTAAGACTGATCATCTTCTTTTTACCTTCATTCTAATGCAGCGCTACTCAACCCGCGGCCCGCGGGCCGCATGTGGCCCTTTCCGCATGTCTGTGCGGCCCGTCATGATCATGCCAATAAAAATATGATTTTTCTAAGCCTGTCAAAGTTAACGCGCAACGCAAAATGCGGTGATGTTTGAGCCTCGGTGGACTCCGTAGTCAGGAAGCGAATGCAGTCAATGTACAGAGCACAGACAGCAGTGCGGAGATGCAGGTGGCTACACTAGATCTATTGTACAACGAGACGGTCAGACAGACAAATCTGCAGAGATTTTGCAGCAGACAACCACAGTCGGGCTCACTGGAGTGGAGACGCATGACGGTCGTGCGATATGAACGCTCGCGACCGTCATGTTTTAGGCTAGTGAAGACGTAGTCCTTGTCTGTGCTTGTCTCTGCCTCCGCGACTCGGCCAGTCAGCACCGACAGATAGTGCACACATTCCAACAGATCGTAGCAGCCAGGGAACTATGCCCCAAATGGGGAAGTTTTCTCATGCCAATAACGCTCCTTTTCATTAATAGGACGGATTTAAAATAAATAGACGTTTATACTTATTATTCAATCACTCAAACCCCAGCATCCCTATTCTTGGGGGACATTCACCAAACATAGCTGATCTACAAGCTCACCACAAGATGCATTGTGAGCTTGTAGATCGGCTATTTTTGGTTAAGAGTTGTTGTATGGAAAAATAACTCAAGTACAGTTCAACTCAGCCAGTTGTACTGTACTTGTAAAACAGTTTGATGCTTTGAGCTTTGTAAAACACAACTAACTGCTCATTGAAGGAGAGCTCAAAGCATCAAACTGTTTTACAAGTACAGTGCAACTGAGGCTGAGTTGAACTGTACTTGAGTTATTTTTCCATACAACAACAACTCTTAACCAAAAATAGCCGATCTACAAGCTCACAATGCATCTTGTGGTGAGCTTGTAGATCGGCTATTTTTGGTGAATGTCCCCCAAGAATAGGGATGCTGGGGTTTGAATGATTGAATAATAAGTATAAACGTCTATTTATTTTAAATCCGTCCTATTAATAAAAAGGAGCGTTATTGGTATGAGAAAACATACCTTTACATTGCCAAAGTTCACTAGCCTTGCATACCCAGACACAGGGGCGGTGACAAAACAATTGAACCAGTTCTGTTAACTTTCTCTTCACATTTTGTGAATAAAGCCCAATTTGATCAAATTCGATAATTTCTTCATTCCATCCATGACAATCTTTTGGTTCAATGAGGTTTGGCCTGGCTTATATAGATGTGGCTGTTTTCTGTGCGTTTCCTTAATTATATTAGACTTGTCATGAAGTGTGTTACAAAATCATTGTAAATGTCCAAAATGGGACCGTCATTTTTAGTTTGCGGCCCTTTGGACTTTTGGTATTTTGCTGAGTGGCCCCTGAGCCATCTTAAGTTGAGTAGCCCTGTTCTAATGAATGGTATTAAATGTTTACAACTCTACTGCACTGTCACTAAGACACCTGAGTCTACTTCACTATCCAGTTAATGTGCATCTAATATCTAGAACAGTGCTTCTCAAAGGGTGTGTCGAGGTACACTGATGTGTTGTGTTGGACAGTAACACCTTACTTAATCCAAGTAACCTTGCGTTACCAGGGCTGGATTAACCCTTCTGGAAATTGAGTACAATGGACCACAATGGAAACAAGCCCCCTGTGGCTTTGTGTTATCATTTTAACAAAACCTTTAACTTTACTACCTGTACTAAACACAATCCTGTTAATACATTATTTAATCAATCAACCAATCAATCAATCAATGACACAGCCTATGTTTGGACCGTGCGTTGCTCAAAAATGAAGCCACCTCCACACATAGAACACACATAAAGAAATACTTTAACATGTGCAAGTATTGACATTATTTTGAGTTTATTTCAGTCAAAGATACAAACATTGTTGTCCATTGTAGTTTGTTTTACTCCTCCTGTAAGGATCATTAATTCTTATCTGTCTGCCAGAAACCTTGTATCTCCATATTTGAACCTTTTATATTTTGATTTGAAAATGAATTCCCTACTACTACAAGAAAGGGTGTCTCACAATAGTAGTGAAAATAACAGATCTACAAGCTCACAACGTATTGTGATACGATATGAGCTTGTAGATCTGTTATTTCCACTATTTTAAATGTTTTTTTTAATAATGAAAAAGGAAAGGTTTTGGACACCTGGGTTTCCACCTGCAGCAACGATATAAGAAAAACAGGATTTATGTAATATAATGCTATTACTCTTGATACCAAGAAATAAGTTCTATAATTACTAAGGAGTAATAAGTAACTAATAATTTAGTTTTATTCCTGAGTAATTATGCCCAACACTGGTCATCAGATCCAGGTGAAACCTTTTTGTGGCAACCACTCATTATTAGTAAGAAATATAAAATAAGTTCAAATAATTATGATTTGTATTTGATTTACTATATCAGTACTTTGTGTGCACTCAATTCTCAAATCAAAATAAATATTTTAGTACTTTATATTAATCTGAAAAATAGCCGATCTACAAGCTCACTTCACATTGTGATGCAAGGTGTGGTGAGCTTGCAGCTCATTTATGAATACTGGTGTGCCTTGGACACAAAAAGTTTGAAAATCACTGAATATAAATTGAGGTCATGATTAAAAATTATTATTATTATTTAGAGCGAAAAAACATCCTTGTAAAAGCATTGTAATAATTATATGTTCCTACTTCTACAGGGGCTGGAGGCCTAATGAGCCTCAGGGTGAAAGCAAATGGAACCCTAATGCAGAAGAAGACTGTGTTGAGTATTATGATGGGTCTGAGTCTGACGCTCCTAACAGAGGATGGGACGATCGCCGGTGTTCTGTCGATGTCAGATACTGGATGTGTGAAAGAGCTGTGTGCTGAAACCATCATGTTCACCAAGTATCAGTTAGCTGGTGTGTTGCTGTTGCTACAATGTATTCATGTAGATTAATACAAAGTTTGCTCTGTTGTATTCTTAAAACAATGCAAGAGAAGTTATCTATTTCTCACCGGTTTTTAATCTTAATTTAATTAATTTACATTTTATTTGCCATTTAACTTTCTTATTGATTGATTATGTGCTTTACATAACCATTTAAGCCCTATGCTATACTTTGGCTGTTAGAAAATAGCAGATCTGCAAGCTCAGGGCGATGTGTTGTGAGGTTGTAGATCTACAATGAGGGCGTTTTTGTGTTATCCGTTCAGCGTCATTGTAAAATCCTACCACTGTGCTATTTGCAAACTTCTAATAAAGTATAATCAATTAATTAAATGCTAGTTTCATTTTCTGGATTTTCCTCTAAATGTATTTCCTTGTAATATTTTTAATGTAAAGCACTATCTACATGTTTTGTATTAAAGATGATATACTGCATTATACTACAGTACTACTAAATCATCATCATCATTATCATCATTATGTCTATATGCAGCCATTATGAATGAACACATTAATGAGACTATGCTCTCATACAGTATGTTTATAATCATGCAAGACAGTTTATATCAATGTTTATAAAGTATAGGTCATGGACATATTGCAGATTATACATAAATGCTATTCTCCCGTTGAATTATTATCATTTTTAACTCAACAGAATAATACAGAATTACTGTATGCTCTAATGTGAGCATTAATCTCTCTTATCATGGTGCTTTGTTAAACAACATGGAAATGATAGAAGTACTTTACCACCACCTTGTGGAGGTTGAATGTTTCACTAGCAGATGAAAGAGTTTAGATTAAGGTTAATTCAAATGTCATCATATTCAGAGGCATCCAGTCTATGTGTGGAAGAGTCTCTGATCAATACACTGAACCCTATAATGCTGCCTGGGCCACGTATTAATAACGCACACTGATCCTAATAGTTAGGATGGTAAATGTATTAATAACACCACTGATCCTAATAGTTAGGATGGTAAATGCAGAGGATGTCACATGTTAAAATCACATTGGGAAGTAAAAAAACAAACATAAATAAATAAATAACATATATTCAACACTAGAAGTAGTGCTCTTCCGAGCACAGGTCTCCACCAGGCCAGGCGTCCTGGTGGTGCTATAATAGGCCAATGTAAAAAGGGTGGCATGTGTTCTTCACCAATCTTAGACCTTTCATGGCCGCCACCATGAGGCTGATTTGAACATTTTGTAGTGTAATTTCTTCCTTGGCCTTTTGCGAATGTGCGTGCACAATTTCATTACAATTGCACTCTGTGTTTGATTTGAGGCATTTTGTTCGAAACGGATCAATCCTGCAAAGTTTGGAGGCCAATCTTAGCCAATCAGGATGGAATCCGTCTTGATCGTATGACTGTAGAGATACTGTGTACTGATTTGTGTTAATTTGGGGTAAAATCTGAAGGAGTAATATCCAAAAATGTGTCTTACATAAGTCGGCCTCCTGGTGTCGCTATAAAAGGCTGATGTGAAAAATGCAAGGAAAGGGTTTTTCCTTGGCCTTAGTTTGAAACTGATCGGTGGAGTTATAGGTAAAACCACGAATTGGCCTGTTATAGCGCCACCATGAGGCTGATTTCAAAATAAGTGGCATTTCTTCCTCTGCCTAGTGGGAACGTGTGTGCGCGATTTCATGTTAATTGCACTCTGCGTTTGTGATTTGAGGCATTTTGTCCAAAACGGACCAATCTTACAAACTTTGAAAGCCAATCTCAGCCAATCAGGATGGAATATGGACAATCAGACAGATCCATGTCAATCACATGACTGTAGAGATACTGTCTACCGATTTGCGTGATTTTTGGACGAAATCTGTAAGAGTACTGTACAGAAATGTGTTTTGCAAACATCGGCCTCATGGTGGCGCTAGAACAGGGCCATTTGAAAAATCTTTATTAATTAACTAGTTGTTACCGTAGGTCACTATTTAGTATGAAAACCTCCAGCTCATGTCCGTCCATCTGTCTGTCTGTCACGCCTCATGCTCTTCAGTCTCATGTGGTCTATATGATGTCATGATCAGTCATCTCCATATTTGGGAAAATATGGACACATTTTGTCCAACTTAAACAACCAGTCTTTACTACTTACAGTACCTTACATTTATGTCAAATATGTACATCTTTACAAGGAAGACTTTGAGAGAATATCTGTTACATTAGTCCTGAACTCTATGGCAGATCTCTTAATCCATGTCCTGAACTCTATGGCAGATCTCAGCTGTAAACTCAGAGCACTTGGAGTTGCCTCCCAGGTCCTTGGTCAGCACCTTCCTGTCTCGGATAGTGTCGTAACACGCCGCCTCGATCCTGCCGGTGTGACCGTGGAGACCCATGTGTCTCAGCATCATGACGGCACTGAGCAGCAAGGCGGTGGGGTTGGCCATGTCCAAGCCCGCTATGTCTGGGGCCGTGCCGTGGACCGACTCAAATGTGGCCACGCCGTCGGCTCCCATGTTCCCACTGGGAGTCACGCCCAGCCCTCCGATCAGCCCGGCGCACAGGTCGCTCAGAATGTCGCCGTACAGGTTGGGCATGACCAGCACGTCGAACTGGGTGGGGTCCTGCACCAGAGCGAGACATGCGCTGTCCAGGGACATCTCGGAGAAGTGGACGTCCTCGTAGCTCCTGGCCACCTCCCGGCACGTCCTCAGGAACAGGCTGCAGCCGCAGCATGAGCCAGCATTGATCTGCAGGCGTTAGCAGCCATGCTAATGCTACCTATAAAATACTACTCAGAGACTGGTTGCCCTAGACTAAAACCCGCCGCAGTGGTGTCCGGTAAGAACTTAACCGAGATGTCAACCCTGATGACTAGGACTAATGGATCTGAGGATGCAGAGATACAGTATATGTGTTGTAAATCCATTTATCCTAGGCATTATGGAAGGTTTGGAGCCTCTTGGGTGAGAGCTGCTATTCTGGAACTTGGTTCAATGCGAATGTAGACTAGAGGATGTGCATCTTGGAGATAGGCCAATACTTGGCAACGCTGCTTGCCTATCTGAAGGGTAATGGTCATACCTTACATAGTGCTTGGCTGTGTGCTTGTGACATCACACTGATATCACTATAAGTCAGCTATGTCCATATATGGAGTTCTACATTAGCCTGATGTGTCAGCAGCTAGATGTCTTTTGCCAGCTCCATATTTGGAGCTATAGCCCAAATATGTAGTTTGTGAGGCCAGACTTACTAACACTTGACGGCTGAGACCACAATCAGAGCCCTCAGGCTAGGGAGGCAAAGGGGGTCCCACATCTTTGGGACCCGGGTGTCTCATTCCCTGACACCTAGGACCATCAGAGCCCTCAGACTCTGGTAGAAAATTGGTTTCCCTCAATAACAGAAAGGACTGAGGGCCTCCGCTCAACAACATGTGTCACGGTGTGACTCAGGAGATGTAGGACCCAATAGCAGAACAGACAGTGAAGAGGAGGAGCTGGTCAAATACACTGTGATTTATTCTCCAAACTCAGGAACACAGGAACATAATGCACGAGAATACAGGAAACACGATACAAACATAACTTGGACTTCACACTATAACAACATCTAAGATCTGGAAGGGTCACAAGGGATTGAGGGGATTAAATAGACACAGGGTAACTACACACAGGTGAAACTCAAAGACAATCAACACACAAGATTGGCTGGCACTGGAACAAGACACAGGTGAAATACAATTGCAATTACTGACTGGTGAGACAAGACAGGATGCGGTAACAAGGCTAAACAGGAAACACTGAGACAATCAAGTCCACAGAACAAGGACTGCATGAGCAGCATAGCATAGTCACAAAAATATCTGTGACAGATATTTTTTATCTGTATCTTACCATCCATTTGAATGGTACTTTCAGTACGATGCCACATCATGCCAGCACTTTCATACTTTTAGGATACATTATGAATTTCTGACTTTTACTTGTAAAACTGCATACCTGCCAACCCTCCTGTTTTTGGAAGAAGTCTCCTGTTATTTGACCATGTCTCCTGTTCTAGAATGCCCCCCAAAACAGAAGATTTGTTTTTTGGGGGATTTCACACTTTGTGTGATAAGTAACCCATGTGTCAAAGGGTCAAACTCGTTCTTCTGCTATACCACCAAAATGTGGAAAGCCTTACCGAAGGCCATAAAGGAGTGTGGATCCCTAGCATCCTTTAAAATTGCCCTGAAAAACCACTTAGCCTACAGGCAGCAGCCGTTCGCAACTGGTAAAGAAACAAACCTAGCCCAGCCCTACCCTCCCCTGCCCCTTCTTTGTATATAGAACTACTTACTGTTTGTTTAGACTTACTGTTTTCTTTTTTTTTTGTTCTTTCATTTTATTTTATTTACACATCTACTGCATAGTACTGTGTTCTATTTGTCTGTCATTCAATGTTATATGAGATACTTAAATGGTTACCTGTGGAAATAAGCTTAGTCTTTTCTAGGATCTCCT
Source organism: Nannobrachium achirus (assembly GCF_963921795.1). Taxonomy (NCBI): domain Eukaryota; kingdom Metazoa; phylum Chordata; class Actinopteri; order Myctophiformes; family Myctophidae; genus Nannobrachium; species Nannobrachium achirus. The sequence continues at coordinate 19,093,765 of NC_137827.1, forward strand.
TTTAGTAGGCCTTGTACCAGTGAACTGTACCGTCATGAAACTGTACCTTTTCCTATGCAATCTTGTAATAAATACTTCAATCAATCAATCTAACAGAGAATTCTGAAAACATAATTGAGTTGTGTGTGGCTGTCTGTCAGCGCCCTCTGGTGGACATATCTTTGGACAGGGTGACATAAAAGAGAGGATGAGGGAGGCAGACACATTTTGCACTGGCTCTTCGCATAGCTCAACAAATAAAGACTGTTTACTGTTGAATCTGTTACATGACTAAAGCTGGTTAGGATGTTTGATTGTGACGCGTTGTGAGCTTGTACAGACTGTAGCCTACAGTAAATATCAGCTATTTTTTGGTGAACCTGACCCCCAGAATCTCCCTGACGTTCAAGTAGGTTATATGTCAAGTAAAAAAAAAATTACATTACATTTTCCTCTTATTAGGACTCCTACAACACCAGCTGATTTCTTTCAAATTTTTATTTCAAGTATTTCTATTTTTGGGCCTTAGAGGGTTAACTCAAAACAGTACAGTGAAAATATGAACAAAACAAATAACTGATATAAAATAACTTACAGTTCGTCATTGGCATGGAACAGAAAGGTGAAGCTGCTGTTCTGTCAAACAAAGGATCTCTGTCAAACTAAGCTCTCTCTGCCCACCAAGCTGAAATAACTAAATATTATTAACAAACTCTATTAAGGACATCCAATTGTTTGGCCTTTCCAACACATACGCTGATGAACAAAGTGCATGGGTTTGGCTCCCTCTATCTGAGGCTTTGTGAGCTGCAGTCTCAAGCAGCAGGCAGAGCTCCTCCTAGACAAGCTTTACCTCATTCACTCACTGGCCTACTGTTCCCTGGTGAGCTCTCCACCCTCCCACTGTTTCCTAATGACACAATGAGAGCCTTACGTCAACATTGTGAGGAAGAGGCAACTGTTAAAACCTCTGGCATTTCTCTGCATACTGGGGAGAGCTCCACTGAGCTGAACGGTCAACATCCAGGAGTGAATAACTATAGGCTACTGATAGACTCAGACTGTTAAGCCTCGAACAGAGTCGGGTCTGCGGTGGAAGGCTATCCACCGCGGTGTAGTGCGGTGTAGTCTTTTTGAGTCATAAAACTTCAACGTTAACGCTCAAAAAGACTACACCGCACTACACCGCGGACCGACTCTGTTCGAGGCTTTACAATACCTCTGATAACTCTGATAACTGTCCTTGCAGTCTGGGGGTTTAAAGTCATTAAGCCTGTAGATAACTGTTTTTTTACCGGTCCCGTAGGTTTACTTTGAGTTACTGTAGCCATAAATACGGAACCATTTGTGATGATTAGCCACAAGCAACTCTTAGATGCCATTTTTAATATCTGGCATCTGGAGTTGAAATACCAACCCTTGAAAGCCCACACATTCCAACAGAAAAGTCTGATCTCTGATCTGATTGTATTAAGCGAGATTGATATTCCTATGCATTTGTTGTATTGTTGTTGATGTATTATCTTGCTTATTATCTTGCTTATTGTATTGGTCATTGTATAGACATGACGGTGAGATACTTGTTGCACTAACTAGCTTTGACTGTTATGGTCACTTTGATTTGGGCACTGTACTATATTGATAGTTGTGCTTAAGGACACTTTATGTGTGTGTATATATATATATATATATATATATATATATATATATATACATATATATATATATAATTTGTTCCCTTTCTTGATGTACCTTTACTGTACTCTGTTCTTGTTCATACTTCTCTGTAACTTTGTAAATACCCTTATACTGCTGTGCTGCCTCTGGGCAACTGATTTTCCCCCTTGGGATAATAAAGGTATCTATCTATCTATCTAGGCCAGGGTTTCACCCCGGAACCATCCAGCATGGAGCAGCTGAACCACATCCACTCCACTCTCCACTCCATCTCCTCCGCTCTGCTGAAGCTTGCCTTCCTGTTCCAAGCTGCTACACCAATGCCAGCATATGTCAGGTATGTACCCTATGGTCAATGGTCATAGCATCTATTCTACACCAGGTATGTACCTTATGTTAGTGGTTCTTCTCAAACCTTTGGAGTTGCAGGACATACAGGGACGTGCAGAGAATGTTAGAGAGGGAGGGGCTGACATTTCTGAAAAGGCCTTTTGGTGAAAATATCGAAAATAGCAGACTTCCAAGCTCCAACAGACCTCCAAGCTCCAGCGTGTTGCGCTGCGACGTGTTGTGAGCTTGGAGGTCGGCTATTTTCGGTACTCGATACCACACTAAACTAAGCATAATCAAGTCGATACTGGAGATGTGGTGTACGGCATGGATTTCTACACAGCGAGGGCAATTCTTTCAACATAAGATGCTGCATTCAAGTTCAGGAGAGTTTGGACAAGGCAATTCTCTTGAATGGCATGAAAGGGGGGCATTTTCATTTCTTTCACCATAGTGAAATCTGTATTCATGGTCTGGAGAGGACACTTTTTTACAGATGGGTAAAAGGGCAAGGGCTCAAGCCCCCTTTGATGTCTATGTGTGCACGTGCCTGCAGGACAACATACTTTTAGATGTTTTCTTTTGTCAAAAAATAAAATAAAAGAAAACGTGTCCATGGGAACCGCTGTTCAACAGGGTAAAGCTCTCGGCAGGGACGTGCTGGCCATTGGGAAAAGCGGGACAACTCCCGAACGGCCGGTTCATTCCAGACCGGTCCAGGCCGGCCATAAGGAAAAAAATAAAAATAAAATGTCGGCCTTCGTTCCATTTTGGGGGCTCGGTGGCCAACAAAGTAAATCGTCACTGTCGGGCAGAAACCTCGTAACTCCAAGTTTCAAATTTATAATTTTTTTCGCAAAGCAAAGCCCTGCTTCATCATATAAGGCCGTCGCACAAAAGTAGTGAAAACAGCCGATCTGCTGTTTTCACTAGTTTAAATCATTTTTAAAATGGCACCCGACAACGACGAAATATAACTCATGTACAGTAATAGAGAGAGATCTCTCTCTATATAGCACGCAATGAGGGCCTCTCCAACTCTTTTTCCCGGGCTGAATCAGGGGCCCAGCACGTCCCTGGCTCTGGGTCTGCACTTGGTGCAGTTAAAACCCTCCACACAGCAGGCTGCTCTGAGCCAAGGTCATTAAGTCTCATTACAAGGTCAACGCAGTAAGGCATCCATTGCAGCCTCTTGTAAAAAACCTTCTGTTATCGGCCCTCAGGGAGAACCCGCCCACACAGGGGAGCGTAGCTATTGTTATAGGACTCTTGTGCTAATTTGGAACTAATGGTTGACTCACTGTTTCCACGTCAAAAACGTGAGCTTGGCAGTGAAATTTGCAGACCCTATTAATGATACAGATGTACATTTTGTACAATGAGATTTAATCAGGGGCGGAGCTATCGGTTAAGCTGGGTATGCGGCCGCATATCGGCCCGCGAACTGCGGGGGCCCGGCCGTTAGCCTCCAACTGACTTTCAGTCTCAGTTGACGGGTGACGGGTGACGGGGCCCGAGCATTGTGGCTCGCATACCGGCCCGGTTCTGAATTGTTCCGCCAGTGGATTTAATATATCGTCTCTGTCGGGTGGATACTTTTCACGATTTAAATCCAAAACGATCGAAATGCCTCTTCACGCTGACGTGTTTCAATCGGGTTGATCTGATACTTTTCTGCGACGCTGTAGTGTGATCAAGTAGGGCGTTAATTGTGGGCTTGCTGAAAGCGAGCACACGTACAGTATGTTATCTTCATTGTTTATCTATCAGTCAGGTTCTCCTCGACAGTACAAAGGCATTTATCTATCAGTCAAGTTCTCCTCAAAATGACGTAAGACACTTATCTATCAGTCAAGTTCTGGTGCAGCCAAAGGGTAGATCTTTGTGCCCATACATGGTGCTACCCCACACTTTTTCGTAGGAACAGTATTTCTAATTAATGATTCATATTTTGTATTAAAAATACAAACATATGGATATAAGAGGTTTTTGCATTTGATATATTACCTTGTGTTGTCCTTGCTTACTGTAAAACGCTCTGGATTAAGGGCATCTGCTTAAATTGTAAATTGCAATTGACGTACTTTTTTCACCAGTGTTTTAGGCCCTGCGTTGAATTTAAATGTCATCAGACGTAATTGTCCTTGATCAAGATCCCTAACACCCAAATGATATTGTTTAACATGACTCACTCGCTGTAATGGCCATCTCTCAGATGGGCCTCCATAGGCAGTGGTTCTCAAGCTGTGGGTCGGGACCCCCAGGGAGGTCCCCAGATGATTAACTTAATAATGTGCAACATTGTTTTCTCACTCAACGGTAAACAAACCAACAAGAAGTTTAAGTGTATAGAGGGTATCTGCATATTTCTTTAATATTAACTCTTTTACCGCTTTGGACGTTCCTGTTCGCCCCATTTTTCCCGGCGGAGGGGGGGTCGCGCGGGTGTGTACCGTAGAGACAGCTCCCGTAAAAGTGCTCTCAAAAACCCACTGGACGTTAGCATCAATGGAGTAACAACACTCTTCCTTGTTATTTTCTCTGGGTTTATTGCTCTGTAGTGATCGAGCTGTCTTGACGGACGGTAGCCTACCACGGCCATTTCACATTAATTCTTGCATGAGGCTGCCCTCTACTGCTAGTATAGCGAAAGTACACCTATTTAAGGAGAAAAGAAAATAATAATAATGAAAAAAAAAAGAATACATCTTTGTCTATAACATCGCAAAGGTAAGGTGCTTTTGCTGGCACAAAACCCAATAAATAAATAACAACATCTGGCAGTAAAACTGTTAATATTTCAAGGATTTTTTTAATACTCTAAAATTAAAAATTAAACATTGGCCAAATTGTCAAATATTAGAGGCAGAAATTGTGAAAATGGGAGCGTGTCGCTGTTACTACATGTCATCTTTTCGACATCCGACTCCAACCCTCACCCTAATCCTCCGTGGAGTGAGTCGCTAACCCTCCGGTCGAAAATGATGGCCGTTCGACCATCCCGATCATCCCGTGAAAATAGCCAATCGAGGCCTTGTGAGCATGTAGATCAGCTATTTTCACAATAGATCCGTGTAATACAAAATGTAATGCCTCAACTCTTAGTGCTCGTCATGGTGGGAGGGTCCCCAATTATAATGTGATTATTTTGTGGGTTGCAGCCTGTAAAAGTTTGAGAACCACTGCCATAGGGGTTAAAACAAATAGCACTTTCTCTCTCACCCTGCCTCAACAGAGTGTGTGTTTTAAGTCTAGTGGCCTACATTAGAGATAGACGCTACACTCTACTCTTAATAAATCACTTTCACAACCAGACGTCTAATCTGCCTCGGTGGCGGTAAATCCTAGGGTGGTCGTAAAAGTAAATATGCTTTTGTTTTGCAGTTGCCTTTCTTCTCAGCGGTAGCTAGCTTCCACCAGTCAGGGATTCCTAATTGAAACCTTATTGGTTCAGCACGTGAGGGAACCTGCTCTGTGTGACTGTCCATACCACACTGAGGCAGTGGAAAGTGTCAACGTATGTAAAACATAACGCAAAGCTTATGTACCGGTATGTGGATTTTGACAGCAAATTCAGATTTCGTTTTAGTCATAGTCGTTTGAATACATTTTTATTTAGTCATATTTTAGTTATCTTAAATGTTTTTTCTTAAAGATTTTAGTCGACCTAATCTACAGTTGATTTTGTCGACAAAATGTGTTTTGGCAGGTCGCATGCTGAAAATAGCCGTTTTACAAGCTCACAGCAACACCCGAGTGCAACCAAACATAACATGATTTGTCCCTCCCTAACATTGTTTCTTAGTTTTAGCAATAGTCATCATATTCATAGCTTAGTTAGTGTGGTTGCTCTAGGCAACGCACTATTGTTCCTTGTCCGAGAATCTTTTGCCAGGAAAGTGAACCTACTTTTTGTTAACCTTTGCACAACAGAAGTGTAGCTTTTCCCAGAAGTTGCTTTTTTTTCGCCACTAGGAGGTATGCTTCACTTAACATCACAATACAGCATATAATATAAATGGTAAGACACAATTCATTTCCCAGTGCATTCCTAGCAACTCGCTTCCCAGAACCTTTTTAGTTTTTATTAACGAGCATTTTCCGTCATAGTTTTAGTCAACGAAATGAACACTGGTCTCTGAACAGACACTGGTCTCTGTGCAGCCAATACTTTCCAGGACACTGTTGCAAACAGTGGTGTAAAGTAACTCCCCTTCTCCGCAGCCTCCACTGGCTCCCGGGTGCGGCCCTCACAGAATACAAAACACTGATGCTGACCTTCAAAGCAGCCAAAGGTATGGCTCCTCCATACCTCCAAAACCTGATCAACCCCTACACCCCCACCTGTGCACAACCAACACAGGGATGCTGACAGAACCCTCGCTAAAAACCCAGGGCAAAAATCCACTCGTCCGAGACAGTTTGCCCTCCTGGCCCCCAAGTTGTGGAATAAACTCCCTGTCGCACTTAGAACAACGGACTCACTCGCTAGCTTTCGCCGTTGACTGAAGACTCACCTTTTCAGACTCCACCTAAACCCTTAGCACTACTGGAAAAATCAATGACCATACGTGAAGCTAGTTAGCATTTGTTTTTGGGTTTCTTAGAAACCTTTTTTTCTTTACGGATTATATATTTTTTCTAGATAGATATTCATTTGCATTTGTTATATTGCTGTTGATGTACTGACATTTAATCTTGTTTATTATTGTGATGTTTTATCTGCTTATTGTAAGTAGCTTTGGATTAAAAGTGTCTGCTAAATGCCTAAACTGTAAACTCAAACTGTAAACTGTAAACTGTAAGTACATGTACTTAAGTACAATTTTCACGTGGAAGAGCGGGAGTCACTTCATGACTTCCTAGGCAAGTGCTTCTCAAACCTTTTCATGTCAAGAACCCCCAAATCGACGCTTATTAGCTCACGTACCCTCATTTGACTAAACCTGCTAGACCCCATGTCTCTAGCAGTGATTCTCAACCATTTTAATTTCAAGGACCTCCAGTTTGACATGCATTAGGCTACGGACCCCCATTTAATGGCATTTCTATCTCTGGGACCCCAATGTATACGTTTTAAACCAGGGATATTTACTGGTGACCCATATGATAAGGATGGGTCTGCAACCCACAAATAGGTTTAGAGATTGGCCTCATCCATTCCTAATGAAGCTATGACTGTTGTTTGGAGGTTGAATAAGGAGAGTCCATTTCCCCTGTGTGTTGGGCTCAGCAAGAGGCTCTGTGACTGGGACTTGGGGTTTTGACTTGCTGTTTGTGACAAATGGCCCTGTGTGGCCTGAATACTGGCACAGGGGAAATCCCCGATCACAACTTAAGTACAGGGATGGTGACGTGTGGACATGTGCCAGCTCCAGAAAAAGCACAGGCATGTCACTTTAATTTGAAGACATTCAACACTTACTATACTGTAAGAGGTTACTGTAGGTTGGGTAAGAGGATTACTTTGTTGCATCTGGAAACGTGGCACAAGGTCACACGTTTTGAGCTTCTGTTCGATATATTACTGCTTTTTTATGCCTTTATTGATAGGTATACAGTAGGTTGACTGGAAAAGGGGAGAGAGATGGTAGGGTGACACGCAAGCAAAGGTCGTCTGGATCCAGGATTACCAGCCTATAGGTGCCTGGGCCGGTGGCAGTGTTGTTTTTGACAGCAAATCTTTATTTCGTTTTAGTCATAGTCTTTTGAATAAAATGTCATTTAGTTGTAGTCAAAATTTTGTCACCTGAAAGGTTTTTGTTTTAGTCTAGTTTTAGTTGACTAAATATCATAAGATTTTAGGCGACTAAATCTACAGTTGATTTTGTCGACTAAAATGTATTTTGGCAGGCCTTGATGGCATCGTAATTACTTTTTTTTACACTTGGTTGTGTGCTGAAAATAGCCGATCTACAAGCTCACTGCTGCGACGCGTTGTGAGCTTGTAGATTGGCTATTTTCAGCACACAACATCAGCAGCACGCAACATCTCTTCTCCACCAGTCCCTCCCCAACATTTAGTCTAGTTTTTATTTTGTTGACGAAATTGTCAACATATTTAGTCTTAGTTTTAGTCATCACAGCTTAGTTTTTATTTAGTTTTTCGTCAGTGAAAAAAACGCAGTCGACAAACATTTTTAGTCATAGTTTTAGTCGACAAAATCGACACTGGTCGGTGGCCCAGGTCCAGTTGAAACACTTTTAAACCAATTTTTCAGTCAACTTTGTGTTCGTAGTTACTACATGTTGGCTTTGTAGGGCAGTAGCTATAGTAACCCCTTTGGCCTCTGGTGTCCTAGGTTGTAAATGGATGTCTTCTTAACACTAGGTTGTTTTGGGGCATTTAAGTGGCGCTGTTGAATGCACCTGGCTGGAAGCCAGCGGGAAGTACGACCACACGAATCTGCCATTGCAAAAAAAGAAAATTGCCTTTGCTCATGATATTAGTTTGTCCATGCCAGGCTAGACGGTAAGGCAATGTTTTTTGCTACCCTAAAGACTTCTACAGGCAGGGGGTGTTGAACGGGAAGAGTAGGACGGTCTGACTACTAGCAGGGTTCCCACGGTCATGAAATCCCTGGAAATATTTAGAAATTAGAAAAATATTTTTCCAGTACTGGAAAAGTTTGGGAATTTATCAAGGGTCCTGTAAGGTCCTGGAAAACATAGCTATGCATTGTCTTTGGTTATTGATTTTGTTAATAACTCTGAAATGACAAATTAAACATGGGCCAACTTGTCAAATATTAGAGGCAGAAATTGTGAAAATAGCCGATCTACATGCTCACAACGCCTCGCAACGCGAGGCGTTGTGAGCATGTAGATCGGCTATTTTCACAATAGAACCATGTTATACAAAATCCTCAACTCGTCAGCGTCCCCAGTTCAAATATGATTATTTCGGGGGTCACAGTCTGAAAAGGTAGAGAACCACTGGCATACACTTCCTGTCTTTGGGCATTGCGCATAGTAGTAAGCGACTTGTTATTGAGCTGAATTATTGTTATATAGTCCTGGAAAATGGGTTAAATATTCTGGAAAAGTTTTGGAAATTAATTGGTAAAAATGGGTGGGAACCCTGTACTAGGGGCCATGTCCTTCTGGTGGGGGCTCCTCAGTGTCAGCTGAGCCACTATGGTACAACAGCAGTGGCAACACAGACATGTGTGAGGAGGAGTATTTTGGGAGCAAACCGGGAGAAAATAATGGGCTACTCAAAATTTCAGAGAACAGAAAGAAATTAAGCGAATAAAACCATTAGGCCAGGGGCGGTCTGGTGTGCATCCTGTCTTAACATCAGACACGATGCGTAGTGTAGCATCAAAACATACCAAGCCCCCCGGAACGAGCTATTTGACTTTGAAGTTCTCTGTAATGCGAACCAGCGGCAGGTGAACATTGTACTGATTAAATGGAAGATGCGTGGATTCTAGAAAAATGCCAGTTGTTAAATGGGTCATAAACCTCAACAAGATCAGTATCCAGTGGTGGAAAAAGTACTTGCATATTTTACATAAGTAGAAGTTGTGTTGGTAGTTTCTGAGTATTTTGCTTTGTTTAACAATGACAGTGAGATACTTGTTGCACTAACTAGCATTGACTGTTACGGTCTCTTTTTGTAAGACACTTTATGTATATATACTTATATATTATTCGCCCCCTCTATTGATGCACCTTCTCTTTATTGGTACTGTACTGCTCTTGTTTTTTTTCCCTCTTATCTATCTTTTTCTTACTTCTCTGTAACTTTGTAAATAACTGTATACTGCTGTGCTACAACTGGACAACTGAATTTCCCCCTTGGGATAATCTATCTATCTATCTATCTATCTATCTATCTATCTATCTATCTATCTATCTATCTATCTATCAATCAATCATACTGCAATATAGAAATACTGTTACAAGTAAAAGTCCAGAATTCAAAATGTACTTGAGTAAAAGTATGAAAGTGTAGGAATCAAGATGTACTTAAAGTACCAAAAGTAAAAGTTTGAATATATTTTCAAATAGCCTACGTATAAAATGGGGCTCAATCTATGTTTTATAATATATATTTTGTATCTGAAAAGTAACTAGTAACTTAAGTACGTTTTCGAATAAATGTAGTGGAGTAAAAGTACAATATTTGGCCCCCGAGATGTAGTGGAGTTTAAGTACCGGTAAAAGTATTAGAAATTGGAAATACTCATACAGTTACTTTGCACCACTGTCAGTGTCTGTGGACTGTGGTGCATGAGAATAACAGCTCAAACGGACGGAGTGCCTACGTGAGAAGGAAACTCTGTTTTTTTCTTGAACATATGTATAAAGCCCTGTCACTGCCAACCCCTACTTGTTGTTGGTCTTGAAGAGGGTGTAGAGTAGGTAACCACAACGTAGACAACCACACCATACCAATCTGCCAGAGATAAATACACAAGAAGTCGCCATGCAGCCGCTTTTCACCTGACAGTGAAAGGTTTGACC